>NC_141604.1:25065165-25430790 GCF_047967505.1 Dipteris shenzhenensis
AGCTCCTCCAAAAGAAGAGAGGGCAGCTTCTCTTTTCGGCCACCCTCTACCTCATGGAGAAGCAAGGAGGAAGGGAAGGGCTAGGAAGGAAGGCTCTGATACCATATGAAGAGACATGGAAGCTAGCTAGGAACGGAATGGAAATATGAAAGCGTAATGAAAGGCAGAATGGAAAGGAAAGAAAGTACAAGTGCAAGGCAATAACCGAAATACTCACAATGTATTGATAGCTTGATGTTGACTGATATTTTATATAATAGCAAGTAGAACAATATATAGTGTGCCACTAGACTCTAGAAAGTCACAATGTCTATGGAATATCTCCCAATATGACAAGTGGCATGTCTAAGACTCACTAGACTATAAAATCACTAGTACACTCATTTTTTTACTCACTTTGGCTTCATATTCCAACATGATCTAGAAATGCAATTCTTTGCAAGTGCAAGTAAAAGCATTTGGAGTCTCCTAAACAAATTCAATTCGAAAAACAACCTCGCTTACTCTCCAAGCAGTCGCAAATCCTTCTGCTATAGCCAGAAATCCCAAATCCTCATGTCTCAAATGCTTCTAATTGGTACTAGAAAACCCAAAACTCCAAATTGCTCTATCATTGTAGACGACGAAGGTGAAAATAACAAAACATGCCGTGGACCCCTACAACTCGGACCGTAATCGGGGCGACTGAACAAATGCATTAACAAACGTAGTCAACGCAAATCCTGAATGTTCAGTCAACTAAACCAAATCAACGTTCACAATCACGTAATCATACAAAATCGAGGTTACGACAGGGTTTGGGAAGCAAAACCACCCCAAAGGCTGCTACATTTCCATCAACCGAATAAGAAGTTCAAACTTAGCTTCACAGAAAGACTAGAAGAAATGACATCGCTAAAACCTTGCATGAAAGAATTGTTAGATTTCAATGCTCCACTCTCGTGTAACTACGCGGGAACCAGCTAACTCTACTTATAAGCCCCCCATATGAGGAGAAGGCATTTGAGTAGCTCGGTTATCCAGTAGGTCCTGGTTTGGACACCAGATGGGGGCCATGTGTGGCGTAATGGCTGGACGTCTTCAGATAGAGTTGGCACACCGCCAACTAGGCTACATGCAAGTGCGAGAAGGCATCCCTTGACTGACCGCACTGAGGGTAGATGGAGCATTTCCCGGGGCAGACCACTCTCGGGTTGCAAGGCTCGTTTGGAGCCTCAGATGATCCTGGATGGCTCTGGGCTGAATGGAGACCGTAGGTTAGTTGCTCTATTTTGTGCACCGGTTCTATCATATGGTTGATGGCCTATTTTGGGATCGACCCCCAGTCAACTGTTTTGGGTGGACTGGGCCGGTCACCCAATTGAGCCTAACCAACTACGACTAGTGGCTATATAAGAGCAAGCCCGTGAAGCCCATTTCATCACTGGCTACAGCAACCCTGATTCCTTAGCATCCAGTCTCCATCTTCTACTATTTCCAACACATCATCGAAGCTTTTTTCATAGGAGCACACGGTTGGGAGGTAGCGCCATCTATTATATCAGTTCTACAGTAATCAAATTTTTTATTCTCCATACTATCTTGTTTTCTCTCTTGCGTACGAGATCCTGTTATCTGTTGAGCACAGACATATTATTTTCTTACATAGTATCAGAGCCTAGACTCTAGCAAGACGATTTGATAGTGTATTTTTTGTTTGCAAGCAGATTGTGAGAGATGGCCCAGCCCGCAAGACTGCGAATCCCACCGTTCGGCGAAAGCGAAAAGTTGGACGGCTCTAACTATCCACTTTGCAAGTTCAAGATGAAGACCATCCTAAGCACATACGAGCTTTGGGACACTGCTACTGGGGTGGACGTGAGGCCGGTTGTGAGATCGGATCCAGCCAATGCAGGACAACAGATAGTACCAACTGCAGATGAGATTCTCGCGTGGACAAGAAGAAATGCAGATGCGCTGTATTCTATTATCTGCAGTGTTAGTGATTTTGTCATGGCGTTAATTCAACATGTCACCACAGCGGAGGAGGTATGGATGGTCTTGAAAAATCAGTACGAGACCATGAATCAGATGCAGATT
This sequence comes from Dipteris shenzhenensis, assembly GCF_047967505.1. Taxonomy (NCBI): domain Eukaryota; kingdom Viridiplantae; phylum Streptophyta; class Polypodiopsida; order Gleicheniales; family Dipteridaceae; genus Dipteris; species Dipteris shenzhenensis. The sequence goes on from NC_141604.1 coordinate 25,067,245, forward strand.
CAAAATTTGTAGACTCAACTTGTGAACGAGAAGTTGTCTGAGTCTGAAGCAGCATAGAAGTTCATCACCAGGGTAAAGAATATGTGCGATCAGATGACTGCGATTAGCATCACCATCACCAACGAGAATCTAGCACGAAGGTGCATACAGATTCTCCCACCAAAGTACGATGGTCTTGTTACGGCGCTGAATATGCAGAACAACAATTTGCCCCTCAACTTTGAGGATTTCAACGCGATGCTTTTGGAGGAGGAGATGCATCAAAAGGCAAGGACTGGAGAAGATTTGGCTTTCTGGACCGGTCAAAGAAAGGTAAGGGTAAGGACTCTGGTAACCCATCTTCTTCTGATGATAAAAAGAGAAAGAAGAAGATCAAGTGCTTCTATTGCAACAAGGTAGGGCACAAGGGCAAAAAGCCTTTGATATGGTGATTGCTTTCAAGGACTTCAAAAGCAAGCCCCTAGCATCATACTTCAGGTCCTCACTAGCATTAAGTAGCATATGGTAGTCCACATCTTCAGCACATGAAAAGAAACCCACTATATAGCCTTCCATGAAATTATAGATATCTCTCATACACTTAGGAGAGAGTAATATTCTTTGTAATCCTCTCTTCCTCTTGATCTTCTTCCACTGTTGCCAAAGTGTACTTGGAAATATCTATAATTTCATCCAAGGCTAGCACACAACACAGGCTTCTATGAATTATAGATCTCCCATACACTTAGGAGATAGTAATATTCTTTGTAATCCTCTCTTCTTCCTCTTCATCTTGTTCCACTGGCTGCCAAAGTGTACTTGAAAATATCTATAATTTTGTAAAAGGCTAGCACACAACATTGGCTTCCATGAAATTATAGATATATCCCTAAGGAAGCATATACAACCATCTACGAGAAATACAAAGAAAAAATGAATGAGATGCACTCCCAAAAGATAATCATCTCCAAGCTTGAACTCCAATTGCTAGTGCACAACAATGAGGCAATGGAAGACAACACCAATGAAGCCCCACTACAATGCACAACGGTGGTGTACCAAGAGCTTGTGGCTACTCTACAAGTGGAAGATCACCTCAATGCATGCGTGCTTATCCAATGGAAGCAACTCCAAATCAGAATCATATTTGCTCATCAAACAATCAAATGGGAACGTTCCATAGGGACCAAAACTCTGTGCATAATTTGCCAAGACTTGTCCAAAGATGAGAAAAATATCTTCTGCCTATCTACACATGCTGGGTCCATAGCAGTCAGGACGGATGCTTTCATTGCATATGTATGCCTCATGGGTAGTCCTCCCCTCAGGGTTATTGCTAGCTTATTGCCATTTCTACAAAGGTCATCACTATTATTTTCAAGGCATGACATAACCGACATCCCACCCATGCAGCTAATGATCCCATCGCACCAGCAACAAGAAATGTCGAAAGATGACAGGGCCTATCTCACATCCAACTTCCCATATCTAACCACTCTCTCTGCCAACCTCATAACCTCACTTACCCTTGTTGCTGCTACCACCCACTCCTCCTAAACCCTGCAACCCCCAATGAAGGTGAAAGCCTTCATTACCTTAACCATGATGATGCACGTTCCTTTCACACATGCATGCACTATGTTTGCTTACCACACTTAAGCCTACGTCTCTCACTGGAATATGCCTCGAGGTCCTAAGCTACATGTATACTACAAACGACAACCCCGATATATCTCTAGGTGACAAAAAGCCTCGAAACCCTGCATATTGAGAATACCTAGCTCTTCCTGTGAAAGCTGTGGGAAAGAGCCAACAAGGACTATCCCTTGAGAAGGCCGACAACCCCAGTCACCCCGCCTAAGAGCACCAGCCTTAACTTGCTTAGTATCTAACAAGGCCAGGTGGCCGCAATAACCTTAAAAGTCATCACAAGGATACAAGCCAAAGCAATAGGTAAGGCAATGAGGAAACTGGCAACAAGGAAAGATAAAGGGCCCCTACCACGAGGCCCTAAGGTCCCTCAACATCTGCAGACCCAGTCCAAGAAGGCCATAAGGGTAGGTGATGGGTTTCAATAGGTGCTCATCCAAGACGGTTCTAATGAGGAGACAGCCACCCTCACCACCTCCTCTACCTCCGAACGTGCTTCCACCCAGGGTGAACCTAGAGGTACCTCTGAGCTCAGAGGTAAACAAGCCAGTGCAAGCCCAAGGCCTAACACCCCTGCCCTCCTATAAGGAAACCTATCCTGACCCAATCCTAGAGAAGCAATACATAATAGAGTCTCAGAACTTGGTACGAGACTACAAGGAAAAGTTTGAGCATAGACTCAAGGTGAGCAGAGGGTCGGATACCATCCATACAGCCCACTTGATGGGCCACCAAGGAGCAAAGTGCTCAAGGTGCCAAAAAAGGTGGAAGAAGAGGAACACTTCAGCTTCGATGAGTCAAAAGCTCCAGATCTAATGCAGACAATGTTCCAAGAGGATCCAGTATTGCAAAACCTATAGGAAGAAGGAGACCTTTACGGTTTTGAGGACCTGTTATCCATGGGAGCAGAGTCTTCACAAGAACCCTATGATGATATCAATACTTTGAGGGTGATGACATGAATGCTACTATCCCCATAACCTATCAACACCAAAAGGTTGATGCCATCTTAGATGGGGGAGTGGGAGTGAGTGTCTGTACCAAGGAATGTTGGGTAAACTGGGGAAAACCTACACTCGAGCAAACCCATTTGGTAGTGAAGTTAGCCGATGGCAGAATTGTAGAACACTTGGAAGTCCTTACTGGCATTAACATTAAAGTATTCAGATTCATGTACCCCATCTGGTTTGTAGTCATGGACTTCACCTAGTAGCTAGGATATGAGATGATCCTAGGTAGACCCTTCTTACAAATAATCGAGCTCGTACATGACTGGTGTACCGATAACACCTTTTTGTGCACGAGGACCAAACCATGCGAGTGGACTTGCACACCTACAAGGCCCACCAATTGTTAGGACACTTTTTGCTGCTACTGAATCTTACACAACTGTTTGGACCACATCCTTGAAGCTATTCTAACCCTGTGAAAGGGAAGAGGATGAAAAAGAATATGATGAATTCTGATATGCACCTCTTCTTGAGCCATAATTCTCTGCTGGATGCACATCTTAGCCAACATTGATGTTCCAGAGAGAATAGTTCCAAATCACTACCCCTGAGCTCGAGGGAATGACCCTAGTGGTCCCCCTTATAATGTTAAATATGCTCAGATCTCGTGAGGTGAACAAAGGGACAGTAAGGGTCAAATCAGGCCTCCACTGGCTATCATACATAGGTGCCATGACCGCTTACCATGAGTTCTCTTCCAACTGGGGAGCCAGGGTGAGCAAGATAACCTACCCCATTGGCTTTACAAGTGCAATGAAAGAACCCCCTTTAGGTCCAAAACTCCCTTTATCCAAAAGCTCAACTAAGGCCAAAAGGACCACTTCTCCTGAGAAAATAGAGAAAAGGTTGAAGGGAAGGAAGACCTATGACATGTATTAGTCCACTACAAGGCCTACACAATCAAGGATCGCAAGATGGTATACCAATAGGCCAAGAGATCTCGGGAAGATGGGTGCTCCAAAGGATATGCCAACCTCGGTCAAGGAGGTGAATGTGGCTCTGGAAGGGCAAGACCCCCAATAGGCCAAGAGATCTTGGGAAGACGGGTGTTCTCAAGGATATGACAGTCCACAAGGAGGTAAACCTGGCTCTGAAAGGGCAAGAACCCCAACCTATATTCATCATCAACGATCTCACCCCCAATGAGGAGAATGCTTTGATAGCTCTCCTATGATAATACAAGGACTGCATGTCGTGGAAATACACCGATATGAAAGGGATGCCCCTTGAAGTAGTGCAACACATGATCCCCATGCTAGATGATGCCAGGCCGGTACATCTATGAATCCCAAGTACGCATTCATACTGAGGCAGGAAATCCAAAAACTCATAGATGGAGGATTCATCTATGAGATTGAGCATACAAACTAGGTGTCACCCATCGTGATAGTCCTGGGTTTTGTGAACTTAAGTCTAACAGTTGTTTGCCAGGCCATAGAAATATGCTTTTATGTTCTCCCCATAGAAGCAAGTCACGAATAGATCACATTGGGAAGGACTTGGTGTTATGTCGTGAACTGTCAAATTGACTGGCATGCCTAGATAGCTTCTCTCACAAATGGTGGTACAATTGTGGTAATCCCATTGTGTGAACTAAGTCCTACTCCTTCAATTTCACCCTCACCGGCCCAAGACAAAGAAGTTCTACATGAGGGTGACCTGAATCCCCATCCACCTCCAACCCCCCAAAAATAGTCTGACCCCAAAGGGAGCAGAAGGCCAACCGTAGTGGCAACCCGGTGCTATTTCCCATTTTGCCACCATTTCTGTCCCCCACTCAAGAAAGCCATGTGAATAGCAAGTACAAGAGGCTATTCTCTATGCTCAACGCTACTTCAATTGGGACTGATGAGATCAAAGGGAATCCAAGTAGCACAGGACTCCCTAATCGCTCTGAGAGATGACTCTACCAAAAGTATATGTGCCAAGAAGAAGATTACAATGCCATCCCACGCTTCGAACTCTAGGATCCAATCCACCTCCTCAACCATAGCATCGCCCCAAGCGCTGGCACCAAGCTCTTGGAAGATCGAGGTAAGCAAGTCGTCTGGGTGCCAAAGTTTAAGTTACAAAACACAGAGGTTATGAAGGTAGCAACACCAAAACTTGTGTCAACCCTAGATGGAGAGCCATAAGAAGCTACTAACAAACCGACTGCAACAAACAAGCCCCTGAATCTTGAACGTGCTCTATTACCACACAAATTGTCCAACTCAACATAAAAATCTCCCAAGGCAGCAAAGAAGCAACACAAGGACCAACCCCTACAATGTGGGGTGTTACACAAGATCCTCCCTCCAAATCCAAAGGCGAAACCCCAAAGATAGTTGCAATCATACCATCTCTAGTAGTTCCATTCGACTCACAAGAGCAAATGTCTGCGCCGAAGGTGGTCACACAAGAACCCTCTTCTCTTGCAACAAAGGACCATCCTGTGAGGACCCGTCACAACACCAGTGTTCCTTTGGCATCCAAGGTAAGACACAAGCTGGACACATGCTCTACATGGCTTTTAACATGCTATGTGGTAGAACAACGTCCGTCTACACTACATTTCTCATAATCATTGAGTCCAGGTCTAGGTGAGTGAGTACGGTAGGCATATCACTTAATGCACCCGCATCCCACAAGTCGTTGCCTTGCACATACACACACGCGCATCCACGGTCAGCACTAGGTGATTAGGGTCAGTACGTCCCTTTTGCATTTTTTCATAATCTTGCACGATGACCTAACAATCCACCCCTCCTCACCTGTACACACCACCCGTTCCTTTCTCTCTCCCACCTTCCCACTCCTTCCCACTTTCCCCCCTCCCCTTTCCCTACTCTTCTCAGACGATATCATGTTGGTCGTTGCTTTAGCACTATCCCGCTAACCGTCACCATTCATAGATCCCACCGATCGTCGCCATTCACAGAACTCGCTGGCCATTGCCATAATAGTACCTTCCTGGCTGTTGCCATTCATAGATCTCACCGACCATCACCATTCATAGATCCCGCCGATCATTGCCATAACAATACCTTGCCAATCATCGCCATAACAATATCTCGCGAACCGTCACCGTTTATAGATCCCGTCGATCGTCACCATAACAGTACCCCACTGATTGTCACCTTACGCCATCCCGCCGATCGTGGGGGTAGAAAAATCTATATAAAGGATCCCTATCCCACCGAGTCATCGCCATAGTAGTTTCCTCAAGGCTCTGCCAAAATTCCATCAGAATTCTCATAGCCCCATGCCCACTTCCACACAACCATCCAGCAATCAGTTATGTCCTCAAACTCTTCCTCTTCCACTGATTCCCTCGTCACTCGATTACCCTCATTCTTCCCCATGGATCTGAAAAACAAATTCTTTGAGTTTGAGATGGAGCTGGGACTCCACCCCCAATGTCCTATTCTGTAGGCCACCGGTCCCTCTGACTCACAAAGCACGCCTTCGGCCACAATCCACATGCCCTCAAATTTCCAATCAAGGATTTGCAAGAGGAGGAGGAAGAGTCTACGAGACAAGCCACCTAGGAGGGTCAGACAACATTAGGCATGCCCCCCTCAAGGACATCAACAAAGCACACCCCGGCTCCCACACAAGGAGAGTACAAACTCATGCTCTCACAAGCGCACTTGCCGCTTGGGGAGGCCTGGCTCCAAGAACTAGATGCATGTGCCATTCACTCTCACTATGCCTATGAGGGGCATGATTATACCCTCCACTACCACATAGCAACAGCTTATGTGGCACTAAAGGAGCTAGCAGTGCAAGATGCACTAGCAGTTACAGGCCTGAGCGCAGTGGCATATCGCCTTCTGTGCCACGTGGATATGAGGCTCTTGGGAGAGTTCCTCCAGGCCTACAACTCCAATACATATGTGGGCATCATTCGAGACACAACGAGCACTCCCCACTACCACCACCTCAATCTAGACATAGTATGAGCCACCCTAGGCCTACTCGTCATTAGCGACAAGTATGCTATGAAGAAGAAGATGGAGGCCTTCAGCAAAATTTGCCACTACGACCACAAGAAAAGCAAAGGGCACATCCACTTCTCAGAAATTATCAAGCCAAAGGTGGAAAGACCAGAAAGGACCTATAGTGGTTGATGCAAGGCATACCGACCACCACCAATCAATCGTGCTGAATATCTTGTTGCGGTTGGCAGATCCTTAGGTCACAAATTGGGCAGATTACTTCTGCAATCAAATGAGGGAAGATCTCAAAACACAAGGATAGGTCATCAGCAAACCGATGCTCTACATGCCAATTCTCTACTACATGCTGCAGCGGCATCTGCTTATCGGCTATGGGCTGCCGAATAATTCACCATAGGACCGGCACAAATAGAGAAGGAAGAAGCACAGGTTAAGCCCAAGTGAGCGAGAATAGAGCCTAGTGCCACTCTGGCAAGCCGTCTTGCTGGCACAACTGGACCCGAGTCAGTTGCTCGCATAGTACGAGGATCGGCAAATGCAAGAATTCCTAGGCTGTCAACTAGGACTCCAGCAAGCATATCCTTAGGACAAGGGCAAAAGGGTTCAACAAGAGCCCATCTTAATCGATGACCTCCCAGGTGATGAAATAGTCACAATTGGCCTCCACCCAGGAGCCCAAGCTATTTTGGCAACCCCCGTTGCACCCAAGGTCTTGGCCTCATCAGCAATGGCCCATCCTCAAGAGACCACTTCCTTGTCACCAGCACCTCCTTCTCTTCATGGGCAAACAGAGGCTCTACAATTTTGCAGCATGCCCCACTATTGAGCACCAAGTGGCTATAGCCACATGTCAGCCAAGTAGCTCTCTCGTGCCGACCAGATGGAGCAAAACTTATTCAAAGCAATGGCGCAACTCCCACAGGTGGTACAAACTATTCTACAAAGGAGGCAAGAGCAAGCCTCACAACTCTCATCAACCCTCCTCTAGGCACAACTCTCTGCATGAGACAACCACACAATGATGGTTGCCACCCAAGCCATAGGACCAAACGGCCCTAGATAGAGCAAAGGAGTACCAAACAAAGGTCGAAAAGCTAGAGCTAGCAATCACAAGGCTCAAGGATGAGCTCTCTACCAGTGAATCCCTAATCCAAACATTCATGGACCACAAGCAGAGTCCGACCTTAGAATAGCTTTAGAACAAAAGGTGCAGGCAGAGGCATAGCACGTCAAGACTCAAGAGAACCACGAATGCCAAATCCAAACATTACAGGATCTCTTGGCATAAGAACGGGCATTGACGGTGACCCTTCAAGAGTAGAATGAGTAGTAGCGCACCCTTGGTCACCCGAAGACTCAGGGTTGGAAGATTGGGAGGTCTCTGCACAACTCGCCACTTACACACTTGCACCACGCACTATCCCCCAGACACTCCAGATGCACTTCGTGCACAAAACCTTATATTCCACCTAGATCTCATAGCCCCACTCCCTCCTAACTCCCTCCAAACAATCCTACATCGTAACCCCAATCACTATCGTCCCATTCTCACCATATCCTATTTTTCCTTAGATCTTCGGCCATCTAGTCTCTCTCTTCTCCACCCCTCTGACCTCCAAGCTCTTGCCACCCATCCCATTTTGCTCAATTTCCAAGCCTGGTGCCACATCATCATGGAGTCCACTAGTTAACTAGTGGACGATGATGTGATGCAATTAGCAAAGCCCAAGGAACTCAGCCCGTGGGTCTGCACCCCCAAAAGTTTGCAAGTCGACATTAATTCGATGCATACCTATGGCCAAGTCTCTGCAATACAATATCAAGGGCATCTTGTGGCATACCAGTCCACCACATGCAACCCCCTCGGCATTATAATCCTCTTTAATCAGGTGGTGCTACAAGCTCTCCAAGACTCACTTGAGTCCTTGGTGAGCAATTTTGAAACAATACATGTAGCATATCCCAAGGAACTAGCTAAGGAGGAAGGCCAAGAAGCCATCTCAATATTTAATTCTACCACCCCACCTACTGCAATCCCACAACCACCTCCCCTGTATCCTGCCCAGCCCAAGCAGCAAGCTACCCAACCTCTCCCACCTCCCCTTCCTTGCACAACTCTACCTGAATATTCTTCCAATGCCTCTAACACCACCACTGCACATCACGAGACCTCCCCATCCATCTCCTTTACGGCTTTGGTCGACCTCCTTGAAAAGGCTCTCAACACGTTGCTCAAGGTAGCCAATTTTGTCCAGATGGCTGACGATACAACACCAACAGGCACAACAGAGGAGGAACCCATGCCTATTGAAGATGATGAGGCTCTGCAAGCTCCTCCCTCCTCCCTTCTTGAAAATGTATAGTGGTGCCCCGACTTGCAGTCATTCCAAGAACTACCAGATAGTGCACTTATGCACCATTGGAAGTGACACAACTCGAGGGCTACCACCTCCACCTCTACAAAATCTTGGAGGTGCACCCCCTCATGCAATTCATCACCCAGTCTTTCAATGACTGGCAACGTGCACATCCAAAGCAAGAGGATACAACCTCGCCCCCAATGCGCCAGTCCCACAGACCGATGTAGATGCCAATCTATAGCCTTGTTGGCACATTCCCTTCCTCAAAATGGAGCAATTTCGGTGGTACTATTGCAGTGCCCATGTTGATCGCTAGATCCACCCCTTGTACATGCCAATGGAATAACGATGGACTTGGGTGTAATTCTAAGAGCTCCAGAAGGACCCTAGTATGTTGTACAACTTTCCAAAGTACAACTTCCCCAAGAATTGCTCAGGAAGGATTTTGCTTCTACCTCTAGTCATTCAATGACACGTATGGCTCGATACCCGATCCCACTGTCATGCAGTGGTCCACTTCAACCACATCCTACTCTTACTCCTTCATGACCTTCCCGCCCATAGTCACCCCATCGATGACCACCTCCACAATCTGACCAATCAGATTGTCTTCAACCCCGACATCATTTTTACACAATTTCAAGACCTTTGCCTCTACCTCTATATCCCCAACCACATCCGCACATATGAGGATATGCACACCACCCACTTTTGGAAGTATCGCTCGTACCTAACTCAGCTAACTCCATGCCAACTGGACTACTACGCAGTCCTATAGATAGTCCTCACCACACACCTCCTCTAGCATGGCTGATCTGATGGTGGCTCAGCAATAGGAAGGGGGGCATGTTAACATGCATGGAGTACAGTCGCCAAATGCAAGGTAATCAGTGATTAGAGGTGATTAGGATTCATGATCTACTTTAATGGTTGCAACCATGGAAGGAGTACAGTACAAGCTCAGGGAGTTTGAGCCCCAAATACCCCAAGGTCAAAGATTTCAAGCAACGGGCATAGGTTATAGGTTTTAACTGCATGCTGTGATAAAGTGTCTCACGGGATTCAAGCCAGATTGGCCTCGCCACTCCAAGTTTTGAGCCTCATATAGGGGGTTTGAGCCCCAAATAGCTTAGGGCTTGGAGGCACGAGGCTAACACAAGTGCTATTTGGGAGCCGGTTAGGAGCACCTCCTAACGCCAGGGTTGTCCCAAGTGCTTCTATATGGTTAACACAAGCGCTATTTCCGCTAGTAGAGAGAGATGGAAAGGATAGCAATATGCATTGGCACCCTACGGGCCCAAGAGACTTTTAATATAAAAACAGGGAGAGTGCTGAAAGGAAAAGGGTTGTTCCTCCCTTCAAAAGATGACATGTATAAAAGGCAAAATGGTTGACTTTGGTCTTCATTGTTGTATGCACAAGTTTGGAATACAAGCTCCCTCTTCTCTTCCAAGAGTTTCTTTGGGTGTTATCTTTTCTTCTTCATAGTGCCCTTGTGTTTGCCACTCCATCCCCCTTCACTCTCCCCTTCCCTTCTCCTTCTCCTTCCCTTCTCCCTTCTCATCTTCCCTCTTCCCCTTTTCCTCTTTCTCTCGTGGAAAACACATTGCAACAATCCAGAAGCTGCTTGAGTGACACATCCAAATAGCTCGTGCCTTGCATTTCTCTCACAAGGAGTAGCTTGGAGTGGAGACTCCATCAGGATTTAGCATCTCTTTAACATCCCCACAACACGTGAGTCACCGACAAGACGACACATATGTATACTCATACTATGTGCTATATAGCTACTTCTATGGTTTGAATAGCACAAACAATGAGCTATATAGCATGCAAGGTTCCACATCTTTGTCTATGCTCTACAGAGCATATTTTGTGGGCTATATAGCACACACAATGTGCTATATAGTATACATGATGTGCCGTGACTATGTATACTCAAACTATGTGCTATATAGCTAATTTTGTGCTTTGAATAGAAGAAACAGTGAGCTATATAGCATGCAAAGTTCCACATATTTCTCTATATGCTACATCACATATTCTGTGGGCTGTATAGCACAAACAAATTGCTATATAGTATACCTGGTGTGCCACGACTATGTATACTCAAATTATGTGCTATATAGTTGATTCTGTGGTTTGAATAGAAGAATCAGTGAGCTACATAGCATGCAAAGTTCCACATTTTTTTCTATGTGCTACATAGCATACTCTATGGGCTATATATATAGCACATACAATGTGCTATATAGTATACCTCGTGTGCCACAACTATGTATACACAAACTATCTGCTATATAGCTGATTTTGTGGTTTGAATAGCGGAAACAATGAGATATATAGCATGCAAAGTTCACATCTTTGTCTCTATGCTACATAGTATATTCTATGGGCATATAGCAAACAAAATATCCTATATAGCATACCTGGTGTGCCATGACTATGTATACTCATACTATGTGCTATATAGCTGAATCTATGGTTTGAATAGCAAAAGCAATGAGCTATATAGCATGCATAGTTCCAGATCTATGTATTTGTGCTACATAGCATATTCTATGGGGTGCATAGCACCTCTATAGCACAGACAATGTGCTATATATCATTCATGGTGTGCCATGACTATATATACTAAAACTATGAGCTATATAGTTGATCCCATGCTTGGAATGGTGCAAATAGTGAGCTATATAGCATGCATACTTCCACATCTATATATGTGTGCTACGTAGCATATTCTATTGGTTGTATAGCACACACAATGTGCTATATAGCATTCATGGTGTGCCACGATTATATATACTGAAATTGTGTGCTATATAGTTGATTCCATGCTTGGAATAGCAAAAATAGTGAGCTACATAGCATGCATAGTTCCACATTTTTCTCTATGTGCTACATAGCATATTCCATTACCCATTTTCCTCTAGTCTTTGTCTCCTCTTCACTATGCTTGGCATCTTCATCTTTGTCTCCTCATTTTCCCTATTGTCTAGAGTCCCAATCCTCATGGCACATGAAAAGAAACCCCCAATCTAGCCTGTGTTGTGTGATAGCCTTTAATGAAATTATAGATCTTTCACAGTACACTTTGGCAGCCAATGGAACAAGACTAAGAGGAAGAGAGGATTACAAAGAATATTACTATAAGTGTACGAGGTGGACATGACTATGCAAGAACCTGGGTTTTTGGGAGCAGATGATTCAATAGAAGAGGTTCTTGCTTTAACACTGGCCCAAATCAAAGATGCAGAGACATCAATCTACTCCAACCTATCTGATGTTCTAGAAGAAGCCTCCACATCTCACTCCAGACAGCAAGAGGCCTCTGGATCCATCCTCATTGTTAAAGAGGAAGGGATTGAGCATGATGACTCCATAGTAGTAAGAAACTATGAGCTTTGAATTTCTTTTGAACTCATTTCCATGTGTCGTGCATGCTCCTCTCTCCAAACCACATATATGAGTGGTCTCAAATGTACTATGATCGCAAAAGGAACAACTAACCAAGGCAGGTGTTAACTTCCTTTATTTTATTGTTCGTTGTACGGCAATCCTATAGACCTACTATAACTCCTTGATCTCCGCACATGCTCAGCAAAGGGAGGTAGTGGCACAAGCTCGACTCACTCTAATTCACAAAGAAGAAGAGCTCCAAGATTGCAAAGACAAGCTTGAAGACATGAAACAGTCTTTGGTAGTACATGCCATTGACGAGCTTACAAGAGAATGCAAAATCTTAAAGGACCAACTTGCTACCATTAAAGAGGCCAGCACTTCACAAGCACAAGTCTTGGACCAATGGCCCAATACCACTAAGACATTCCTCAGGCAAAGGTCATCTTGCAAATAGCAAGCCATGGGAAAAGAAAAATGGGAGAAAGCCATGGATGAAGAAATGGATGCCTTGAAAGCAAATGCTACATGGGAATTGGTGTCTTTGCCTAAAAACAAGAATGCAATTGGTTGCAAGTGGGTTTATAAGGTGAAGCACAATGCAAATGGTTCTGTGAGCAGATACAAGGCAAGATTAGTTGTCAAGGGGTATGCACAGACATATGGCATTGATTATGAAGAAACATTCAGTCCAGTTGCAAGGATGGCAACTGTAAGAGTAGTCATTGCTATGGCTACATCAAAGGGATGGTCTTTACATCAGATGGATGTAAAGAATGCCTTCTTGCATGGTGATTTGCAAGAAGAGGTCTATATGGAGCAGCCACCAGGTTATGTGCATGTTGTTCATCCTGAGTTTGTTTGCAGGTTGAAGAAAGCCTTGTATGGCTTGAAGCAAGCACCCAGAGCATGGTCTGACAAGATAGGACAGTATCTTGTCACTATTGGTTTTCAAATTTCCACTGCAGATTTCTCTTTATGTGAGAAAAACAGAGAAAGGTATTATGCTGCTTGTCATTTATGTTGATGATGTTGGGGGATGAGCGAGGTCATGAAGAGGACATCCTCTGACAAAATCCCCATGCTATTGTAAAATTTTATTGATGTGCAAACATCCACAAAAGCAAGCAAAAAGATAAATCTACATGGCAAAAAGTACTACAATTGTTATTATGAATCCTTGGTGGATGTGGTTAATTAATACAAGTACAAAGCCTCACAAGAGATTCTAATAATACAGATCCATGAAGCTCTCTATGTTGGGAGATTCGTTCATCCTCAGAAGCCAAATCAAATGACACTCATCACAATGTACGGTGGTGTTGCTATGGAGTTCCTACGCTACACATTTGCTCATGACCTTGAAAGGGAGGCATTGTCTAATGCAATGTCAAGCTTTATTAATGGTTTTAAATCTATGGATGAAAATACATGTATGGCTTACTAGGCCTATCAAGAAAATTTTAGAAGCAAGCATTTCTTCTATGAAATTTATATGCAAATACAAAAATACTATGTTTCAAGTTCCAATTTTCCCCAAAAAAGATGCCATTTGATTAACAAAATTTTACATCCAAATACAAAATACTAATGGGAATGTAAATTTTTGTTTTAAAAAATTCGAATGAGATTTTTTCCCAATAACACATTGTGCATATACAAAAAGACTAGCTTTTTATTCATTTATTTTCCCCCCTTAAAAAGGATGACATAACTTTTAGAAACTTTTGCATGTAACCAAAAAAGTATCAATGTTTTAACAAGATTAACTCCAATTTCAAAAAATTGAGATGAGCTTTAAAAAAGTTTCAATGCAAATACAATAATGCATATTCAATTTTAGCATTTATTCATTTCTTTTTTCTCAAAAATGGATGACATTATTTTTCAAATAAATTTACATTCAAATACAAATATACTAATGTTTTTACAAATTTATCAAAATTGAAATTTGCTTTAAATAAAAAGCAATGCAAATACAATAAAACAAATACAATTAAAAATTTATAATTTTACTAAAATTTGATTTTTTTGCAAAACATAGAAATGCAAAAATAAATAGAAGAGTTGCCTACGTGACACCCTTGCCATCTAGTCGCTCATTGCTTGCCATCCCTCATCGTCCGTCTGTCAACTTCCGTTCAATGTCCATCTATCAACGTCCCTCTACCACGATTGTGCTCACGAAAATGAGGACCTCAATCATGCTCCTCATATGTAGGTGGAGGTGACACAAAAATAAACAACCTTGCTTTATGGGATTGCTACCTCGATCGAGGTGGCACTCCCACATATCGTGGCACTATTGCATGCTCACATGCATGGACCATGAGCTCACATCAGGACCTTGATCGATGTAATGTGCCATGTAAGCGAGCATGCCAGTGTGCCACCTAGGCCATGTGCCTCTCCACAAAGACCTCTATCTGCCACCTATGCATACCTTGATCAAGGCATCATATGCCATGCATGCACAAGTAGGGCCCTGAATAGGCCACGTCACCTTACCTCAATCGAGGTATTTCCTTGCCACCTGGGCACCCCCCAATGCCACCTTGATGCTGCCTACCAGAGGATGCACACATGGACTGCCAACTGGGACCTCAATAGGCCATGTCACTATACCTCGAATCTCGATCGAGGTAATTCTTGGCCACCTAAGAACCCCCCAATGCCGCCTACTAGATGCTGCACACATGGACTACCAACTGGGACCTCAATTAGCCACATCACCAAACCTTGATCGAGGTATTTCTTGTCCACCTAAGCACCCCCCAAATCCACCTTGATGCTACCTACCAGATGCTGCACACATGGACTACCAACTGGGACATTGATTGGCCACATCACCAAACCTCAATTAGATATTTCTTGGCCACCTAAGCACCTGCCAAATCCACCTTGATGCCACCTACTACTAGATGTTGCACAAATGGATTGCCAAGTGGAACCTCGATCGAGGTCTTGTCCACCTAAGCACCACCCAATGCCACCCTACACACATGGACTACCACTTGATGCCAATTGGGACCTCAATTGGCCACCTCACCATACCTCGATCAGGGTATTTCTTGGCCACATGTGCACCTCCCAATGCCACCTATGACATGCTGCATGGACTGCCACACAAGGAACTACTACCAAGCCACATAGATTGACCTTGAATGCCACATAGAACCCTCCCAACTAACTGGACCACTCAAAAGGACCTCGATGGAGGTATTGTCTTGCCATGTCAGATGCCACTATGCCACAAAGGGTTCCAGGAAGCTCAATCGAGGTATGAAGATGATGAGGTGGTAGGACCTCGATCGAGGTATTTGTGCCATGCTATCTACCAAGTAGGAATGTCGAGCCAAGGGTATTTGACACGTGTCATTAGTCCATTGGTGAAAATACCTTGATCGAGGTACTGCTTCCCACTGCTTTGAATCCTTTGTATTTTTTAGACCGTGGGGTGTCACACTCTACCCAGAGTGGCACAAAGGTGGAAACCCTTAGCTTGCTACCACCCTCCGATCCCTAGGATCAGATTAGCCCCCATTCGCAATGTATTTCAATCCCTTGGATCGACTCGACTTGAAGTGTCATGAAATTTCGATCCCTGAGATTGGATTAGCCCCCATTCGCAACGTATTTCGATCCCTAGAATCTGACTCGACTAGAAGTGTCATGAAATTTCAATCCCTGTCAACGATTGGGCTCCTTTGAGTTGAGAATTCACCCAAAAAAAATCATTTTTCAGATTTCGAGTTGAAGTTGAGAATTTCAAGAAAAAAAATCACTTTTCATAAAAGCATAAAAAAGGAATCAAATGATTCCACTCACTTTTTGGAGATTTTGTCCATCTTGGCCTCGTGATGTGAGAGCTGGAAGTTGATGGCAGAGAGTTGTCAGAGTGCTGTCATCTTTGTGGATTAGGAATATAAATTGAGTTCTTAGGCTTCTTATAAGCTTGCTAATTAGGATGAGTTTAATTAAATTTTGAAGTCTAAGGTTTTTTTTCCTATGCTTATTGATTTTCTACCGATTTAGTATTTTGGGTTTGGTCTTTCATATACTGGGCATTTGGAGTTGTTATTGCATCATTGTGTTCTTCTACACTCCTACTCAATGTTGACTGAAAGCAACCCCAAGGAGCCTTTGGTCTCTTCATTTTACTTGGAAGATAGTTGTGGAAGTGCATCCATCTCCGCATTCTATGCAGAAGATAGTTGTGGCCTTGCATCTATCTCTTCCTTTGAGCCCATTAAAGAGACATTAGGGGATGTTTCAGCATCATTTTCTGAACCCGAGCTTGTGAGATTTTTCAACCTATAGAAGTGACCCTTGACTATTGCGACCCTTTTTCCTTGTTGTGAAGTACAATAGAACCAAGTCGCATCAACCAAATATGCAACCAATGCCTACAGATGGTCAGCTTCTGCTATAACAACCTACAAACCCTAAAAATGAGGATGAAACAACTCCGAATTAGCTTGTACATAGGTAGTTTTTGCAAACAAGCTAGCCAGCAGGCTGTGGAGAGGCTAGACGAGCAGAAATGGGCACAGATATATACAAAATAGAGGCGAAATGGAGGGAGAAATTATCTAATCCTCTGCAAACTAGTGACCCCTTGTCTAAGCATTCCCTAAGACTAAAAATTTTGCTAAAATTCCTACCACCATGCTTTGACAAATGCATTCGGCTCTAGTTGTGCTCTGCTTGCTCACAATGGAATCATTTGGCTCACTTGGATGGGTGATGGGGGTTGTGGGGGTTAAAGGTCACTGTGCCTTTACCCCAGTTATGTACAATACTCAAATGCATATATAAATGAATGAAAAAGAAGATTAGGGTGTTCTGCACCCACCAAAACTTGTGTGGCTCTCTGTCTCTATCTCTCCCTCTTCCGTTCTTGCTTCCATTGAGAGCACTCTCAACTAGTATCAGAGCTTGGGTGATCTAGCTGAGTGTGAGTGAATGCCTGGAAGCTCAGCAGCTCTGTGGGAGGAAGGAGAAGCTCTGTAGGAAGCTTTGTGGGTGACTTTACTTGCATCTGAGTGTGTAGAGCCTTGGAGGAACCTTTGGAAAAGTCACTTTGGCTTTGCGAAGTGGTTTTGAAAGCCTGTTAAGTGTTTTCAAAGAAAAAGTCGTTTTTTAAGCTTTTCCCTGTTCCGTTTGACAACAGAGACTCCGTATTGACTTGTAGAGGCAATTATTGCTTGCTTTTGGTGTCCACTTCACTTCAGGAGCTTGGAAACACCTTCATTCTTGAATTTGGGATCATTTCATTGGATTTCTGACTCACTATGTCAGTTCCTACGTTTTTCTGCTCGGGTGTTAGAACTCAAGTTTGGAGCAACCATTTGCAGATCTGTCAATTCCGGTGGACTCAGGAGTCCTAAAACTTCTATGTTGCTCATCATTCGCACTCCGGTGGAGTTTACAAACAACTCTATTTCCAAAAACGTTTTTTAGTCCGTGTGTTGGACCGAGTGATTGAGACCACGATTTCCACAACCGTCTATGCCATTGCGTTCCAGATGCTCAAAAACCCCTACCTGTCAGTTCTTGCATGATTCAGTGGAGTATTTTCAGAGTTATAGATCTCTGTGTATTCGATTTCATCTCTCTGTTATGCATTTTTCATTCTAAGGTTTTGAAACCTTAGATTTATGCCACATGGGAGTGGATAAGTGTTGACTCCCATTACTCACTCATCGATTGGGATTTTGGAGTTCCGATAGAGGAGAGATATATGCATGTTTTCTTGCTGAGTCCGATTATGCAATGGCACCCATGTTTTGAGGCATCTCAGGTTCTATTTTCAGTAGCAGTCTTTTCCGTGGGACCATGATTTCTTGAGCATACCTTATGTAGATCACTCTAGTTGCAATTTGAGCCATGTGCGCTCATTCGTGGTGTGCATTGGGTTGCAGTGGATGATTTATAGGCCATTTGGATGCATTGCGATCCTTATTGGATGCGCTGATAGGCTCAGATTGCTTTGTGGGATGCTATTTTTATGGACGCTTTGCACATGGATGCTATATTATGCTGAGGGACAGCTTTGACACACTGCAGGTGATGCACTGATAGTGTTATGCTCTCTTGGATGAGATATTATTGATGCATATGCCCATGGACGATGTTTATGCTTAAGCCATTTGGCACTTATTGGCATTTTGGATTGCCATTGCAGTTGGCATTTTCTTTTGGGCCAGATTTGCTCATATGGATGCATAGTACATGCACATGAGTCAGTTGCATCTTTTGATGCTTTGAGCTTTGAGTTTTGGTGATATTTCAGTCTATTGTGGCATACACATTTGGGTGCACGTGGTATTTGGTGTGATTCTCTCTTACAGACACTAGAATTTGGGATTTTGCTTCATTTGCATTATGGCATTCTCTTCCATGTCTGAAAAGGAGTTTTTCAACATTAAAAAGTTTGATGGGACAAACTTTTCTTTGTGGAAAGAACAGATAAGGATGTGCTTATTCAAAAGAAGCAGATTAAACCCTTGGCAAGTATTGAAGCTAAGCCTGCAAATATGTCTGAGGATGATTGGAATGAGTTGGATGCATTAGCAAAGTCTACTATTAGACTTCATCTTGCAGAGTCAGTTTATTTCACAGTAGTAAATGAGCAGACTATGGAAGATTTGTGGAAGAAACTGTGCGCCACTTATAGAAAACTGCCTCTAATAAAGTTTACCTCATGAAGAGGTTGTTTGAGCTACAGATGAAGGAAGGGGTCTCCATTGCTTCTCACTTGAATGAATTTAATATTATTTTTAGCCAGCTTCAGGCTTAGAAGATGAATTTTGATGCGGAGACTAAGGCAATATTTCTCTTATGTTCATTGCCATCCTCATGGGATACCTTCTGTACAGCTATCAGTAACTCTGCACTTGGTGGAGTACTGAAATTTAATGATGTTGTGGGTAGCTTATTGGCCAAGGAGATAAGACGAAAGTCTATGGATAGCAACAAGCAGGATGCAGCCTTAAATGTGCAAAGGGGCAAATCACAGTTCAGGGGGAAGTCCCAAGAAAGAGGGAAGTCTCATAGCAAATCTAGGGCACGGAACATTGAGTGCTACCACTGTGGCAAGAAGAGCCATATGAAAAAGGATTGCTACAAGCTAAAAAGAGAGCAAAAGGATAAGAAAAAGAATGCAAATTGGGGTGCAAATCAGAGTCCAAGGGAGAACAAAGGAAAAGTGAAGATCGAGGAGATCAATGCAATCACACATGATAGTGACAATGACGTTCTCTTCATGTCTAGTTTATCTGCAGAGTTGCTTACCAGTTCAGATGATGCATATTCCTAGGATTGGATTTTGGATTCTAGTGCTTCATTCCATGTTACTTCCCATAGGGAATGGTTCTCCACTTATGACAGTGGAAAGACAAGTTGTGTGCATCTTGGAAATGACTATGCATGTGACATAGTGGGAGTAGGTGACATAAAGTTTTCTTTTCCAAATGGGTCTGCATTTATTTTGAAACATGTGAGACATGTGCCTAAGTTGACCAAGAGTCTTATTTCAGTGGGTCAGCTAGATGATGCTGGTTTTCACACCACTTTTGGCTTTCAGAGTTGGAAAATTCAGAAGGGCTGTATGCTTTGGCCAGGGGTGCCAAGTGTGGGGACTTTGTATCTCTTACATGTATCAGGGGTATTTGATCATGTTGTTGCAATAACCGAGCAGCCAAGCACTTCTTTGTGGCACATGAGCCAGAATGGAATGAAACTCTTATGCCATTTGGGTTATGTATCACATTTAACTTTCTCTGATTTTGAATTTTGTGAGCACTGTCTCTATGGGAAGCAGACTAAATCAGCCCATAAAAGAAGGGGAAAGAAAGAGTTTGAAAAGCTTGATTTGGTGCATTCAGACATATGTGGTCCCATGCCTACATGGTCATTAGGCAGGTTGAATACTATGTGACATTCATTGATGATGCAACTAGGAAAGTGTGGGCTTATGCTATAGCTCGGAAGAGGAGTGCGTCAATTTTACGAGCAAAAACCTATGAGCAGGTTTATACGAGCGTGTTTTTCAAGAGATTTTAAAAATAGTATTTCTTTAGGAAATATGGTTTTTACACTTTTATTTTCATTAGAACTAGATCCGTTTATCATAAAATTGTACAAACTAGTCACTCATTCATTTTTACATAACATAAATCTTCTTATTAATAGACATCCCTTTGTACCCTTGTTATTACCTCAAAAAAGTATATTAACTTGGGCTTATATATCACTCTCATAAAATACATGTAATATTTAATACTATATATGCAAGGTTTTTCAAAATATAACCCCATAGATGTGCTCAATTGGGGTTTTTCGAACAATTTGAGTGGCTGAATGACTATATTTGGACATTGGATGTGAAAGTTATGTCACTTTTAAAAGTGTTGTCCAAGGTAGTTTCGCCAGCGAAACTACGTTGAAAGACCTTGTTCAAAGAAGTTTCACTGGTGAAACTACCTTGATGGCTTGCTTCAATGAGTTTTCTTTGGTGGAGAAACCCTTTCATGAAGATAGGTTGAGAGAGGTTTTTCAATGTCACCCCCTATTAAGTAAAAAGTTGTAAGAAGGATCATAAGGGAATTTTCATAGAGAAGTTCACTCTACATATGGGTTTTTTCAAAAGCCATCCCATTATGTTCTCACCATTCCCAAAGATTCACATAAATATTCATGTATAAAATAGGCATTCCTATAATACTTTTCATATTTCTAAGTGAAACTATGTTTTCTTCTTATCTATTTTTGTCATATTTTTGCATAGTTGGAAGCTTTTTTTTTCCTTCGCTTGGATGCTCGGAAGATTTCGCTCGAAAAATGCTCGTTCCCCTCGGAAGAGTGATGTGTTCTAGGTATTTCAGAAATGGCTGGCCTTGGTTGAGAATCAATCAGTTAGAACGCTTAAATGCCTATGGACTGACAATGGTAGAGAGTATCTCTCTCATGACTTTCAGCATTTCTGTGATACACGTGGGATTAAGAGGGAGCTCACATCCCCTCGTACTCCAGAGCAAAATCCAGTTGCAGAAAAAATGAATCGTACCATTCAAGAAAGATTACAATGCATGCTTTCCAATGCAAGTCTTTCTGGTGGTTTTTGGGCTGAGGCAATGAAGACTGCAGTGCATGTGATCAATAGATCACCTAGTAAGAGTTTGGATGGTGGTATTCCTGAAGAGGCATGGAGTGGCAAGAAGTCCTCTTACTCTCATTTGCATATATTTGGGTGTGAGGCATATGCACATGTGCCAAAAGAGCTTCGAAAGAAGCTAGATCCTAAGTCTAGGAAATGCATCTTTTTGGGTTATGGTGAAAGTGGAGAGATGGGCTATCGTCTCTGGGATCCAGAAGCAAAGAATATCATATGCAGCCATGATGTAGTCTTCAATGAGAAGAAGATGCATAAGGCACCCATGAGAGATGTGGAAATGAGGAGAATCACTTTCCAGGATGTGAATCCACCTGCATACGTTGATACACAGCAAGCTGTCCATGCACCAAATGTGTAAGAAATGGTACCACCAAGTACTCCCACAGGTATACAATCAAAGGTAGATGATGGATCATCTATTGGTGGAAATGATGAGCCAAATGTGGCTGATATGCAGGTGGGATAGCAAGCTGAAATGCCCTTGAGAAGATCATCTAGAGTGTCTAGACCGCCTGATAGGTTTGTTCCAGGGGTAGACTATGTGATGCTTACTGATTGTGGGGAGCCTTCTTGCTATAGAGAGGCTATGATGCACGAGGATCAACGCAAGTGGGAGTATGCTATGCAATCAAAGATGAGTTCACTTATGAAGAATAAGACTTGGGACTTGGTTTCTTTGCCACATGGAAAGAAAGCATTGCCATGTAAATGGGTCTACAAGATGAAGGCCACAGGTGATGATGTGCCTAGGTACAAGGCCCATTTGGTCGCTAAAGGGTTCAAGCAAGAGAAGGGTGTGGACTTTGATGAGATATTCTCTCCGGTTGTGAAGATGACCACACTTAGATGCATGCTTGGACTAGTGGTAGCAGAGGATATGGAGCTTATGCAGATGGACGTCAAGACAGCTTTCTTGCATGGGGATTTGCATGAGGAAATTTACATGGTGCAACCGAAAGGCTTTGAAGAAAAGGGCAAAGAACATTTAGTTTGCAGGCTAAAGAAGAGTCTCTATGGTCTTAAGCAAGCACCTAGAGAATGGTATCAAAAGTTTGATGCTTTCATTCGGTCCCAGGATTTTAGAAGGAGTGAAATTGATCACTGCCTCTACACTAAAAGGGCTAAGGATAATAGCCTGATAATCCTAGCACTATATGTGGATGATATGCTATTGGCTAGCAAGAATACTTATGAGCTAGATGCATTAAAGGCCAAGTTGCATGAGGCCTTTGATATGAAGGATTTGGGACTTGCAGGTCATATTCTTGGTATGCGCATCACGCGTGATTGGAGTAGGAAACTCCTTTGGCTTTCACAGAAGGAGTATGTTACAAAAGTATTGTAGCATTTCAATATGGAGGGGGGGAAGGCAGTGAGTACTCCATTGCCTCCATATGCAAGACTGAGTCATACAAATAGTCCCAAATCAGATGAGGAGAGGGCCATGATGGCCAAGGCTCCTTATGCATCAGTGGTTGGGAGTCTTATATATGCTATGATAGCTACTAAACTAGACATTGCATTTGCAGTGGGAGTTGTTAGCCAGTATATGGCTAATTTAGGAAAGAGGCATTGGGAGGAAGTTAACTGCATCATGAGGTACATGAAGGGTACCAAGGAGATGTGCATCTGCTTTGGTAAAGGAGACATGCGTATACTTGGGTACACAGATTCAAACTATGCAGGGCATGTGGATAGTAGAAGATCCACTTCTAGTTATGTGTTCACCTTTGCAAGTGGTGCAGTGTCGTGGATGTCTCACACACAGAAGTGCATTGCTTTGTCTACCACAGAGGCTGAGTATGTTGCATCCACAGAGGGTTGCAAGGAGGCTATATGGCTTGATCGGTTAGTGGGAGATTTGGGGATTCATACAGGTGTACCGACATTGCATAGTGATTCCATGAGTGCCATTCAGCTAGCACGGAATCCGGTCTTTCATGCAAAGACCAAACACATTGAGGTCAGGTATAATTTCATCAGGGAGGTATTTGAGGACAAGCACATAGAGCTTGTCAAGGTTCATACAGATGATAACCCTGTAGATATGCTGACGAAGAGTCTACCTAGTCAGCAGTTTAAGTATTGTCGTGTATTGATGGGCATTGGATAGTATGCTCACTGGTTGTTCTCCCTTAAAGGCACATTGTCCTTTAAGTGGGAGGTTGTGGGGGTTAAAGGTTAGTGTGCCTTTACCCCGGTTATGTACAATACTCAAATGCATAAGGATGTTCTGCACCCACCAAAACTTATGTGGCTCTTTGTCTCTCTCTCTCCCTCTTCCGTTCTTGCTTCCGTTGAGAGCACTCTCAGGGGTTGTCACGTGTTGGAAAAATCTTGCAAGGAGAGGGAGCCACAGGCCTTGAATTTCAAATTTTGAAGGCATGTTGGGCACAACATCCTAGCATGGTGGGATAGGCTGCAAGGAGAAGGTGCCACATGACATGCCCTTTGGGCACCATCTGGCACCTTTTCCTTAGGTAAATATAGTGTGTAAATATAGATAGATGCTATTAGGTGATCTACAATATCCATGGCATTTTTGTTGTTTGCAATCCAAAGCAAACTGTCTACACATTGTTGCATTATAGTGTTTGTCTTGTGCATGCACATGTGCATATGCAAGTGTGTGTGTGTGTGTGTATGTTTACAGACTCAATTGGACAACCTTACCTCATGATAACATTCTCGTGTACCTCATTTGCAAATGAGGTACTTGAGATACTTGAAAAAGGTGGTAGAGGAAAGTCTTTGAAAGACATGGCAATGAGCATCTCAAATAAGGGATGTTGCTCTCATGACAAAGAGCAAGAAAAGGAGAGGACAAAGGTGTCCATGTGGAAGAATGGAGTACTAAGTTGTGTCCAAGATGCTCCCCCAAATCGAGGATTTCACAATGACCCAAAGTGGGATCCAATCTTCATGTGTGTGGCCGACAAGAAGAAACCCATTTCCACTTCTTCAAATATTTTCAATGCAACCAACATGGAGCACAAACCAAATATGTATCTATTCTTGTTCTCTCTCCAACAATTATCAGCTTCTTGTATTCTCAAGATTGAGGTAAGTATCCATGAGCAGCTTTAAAATTATGTATTGCTTCATGATAGATGTTGCCACTGGTTACTATCATGTTCGTGCAAACTATCAATCCATACATCACAAAAGAGTCTATATCCATGTACTAGTACTCCACACAAGTGCGTTTTTAGTCCATGTTTACCCTCTAATAGAGGTGGAGTGCGTCGATATCTTGGTAAAGTTGTTGTGTTTTGATCCATTCCATCAATGGTAATACATATGCACTTATTCATGTTTGATATAGCTTCCTCCCTCCAATAAGCATACAACTTTCTAGCATCGTGCACATGACATAAATGGATTTCTTGCCATTTTAGGTACCTTCCTCGGAGCTGCTCACATTTGCTATGTTCAATAGCATTTTTCAATTCATCACAAATTTTTCATTTTGATATCAGTTGCTTTGATGGTGTTTTAACCTTGCAAAATTGTGCACACCAAATTTTATACATAGTGGAACCTGAAATCCCTCTTTCTTCTACGTCCTCTAGCATTTTTTTCATAGTCTCTAGCACAACCTTCTTTGTCATTCCTAGAGGAAGATGGTGTTGGCACAATACAATTCCATCTAGCATTGTTTGTTGAAGATGAGGTTGTGGTAGTGCATTGTCTTCCAATATTTTTTTCAAAACTGTGGATGCATTTGCAATGCTTCTTTGTCCTTTGAACAAACTTACATTTCCATGAACTGTATAAACGATTTTATCTTTCACCTGTGCCCAAATGTACCAATATGTACCATGTGATGACCTAGTTAACCATTGATATCCTCTATTGCAAATGGATATCCCATTGATCATTGGTATCATCGAGGTTTGCGTAGCCTTGTCTTCAAGTTTTCATGAGAGTGTCAAAGAAAGCAAGAAAATTGTTGAAGAAGATAGTTATGTCTTACACTTTCATGATAGTTTCTTGTATGTTTTGTTCAGATAGCATTATATACTTCTTAGGTTCTGGAATTGGTGCCATGATTCTACACCTCTTAACACTTACATACTTTCTTTTTGCATCGTACCTTTCAATTTCTAGTATTGAGATTGTTGCCCTTTGAATGCATTTCTCCTTCGTTTTCATCTGTAAAGTCAAATGTTGAATGGCCTTGACAACTACTTGATGCTTTGTAATATCTTGGAAATGGCAACCTTTTAGACAAGTTGATTGAATTCAATCTATTGCCAAAAGCAATTGATTGAGTAGGTGGTTGAATTTGATCTACTTCACGATTAGGTCCGAAGTCATTAATATCATTAATCCTCTCACAAATAACACATATGTCCTCCACTCCGGTGAGGACTTCATGTCCAATGTCACTAATATTGCCAATCCTTATTCTAGCATCACTTTTTTCACATACATCATCTATGTCCTCGATTCCAGTGAGAACTTCATGGCCAATGTCACTATATTTGTCATGAATCCCTCTTAGTACATCACTTCTCTTACAAACGACATCTATATCTTCAATTAAAGTAAGAACTTCATTGGCCTGCCAATGTCACTGAATTTATCAACAATCCTCGATAGTCCATCACTTTTGCCACAAACGGCATCTATATCCTCAATTTCAGTAAGAATCTCATGGCCAATGTCATTGATTTTATCGTTAATCCCTAATAGTCCCCATTTTTTCCACAAATGACATATATATCCTCGATCCCCATAAGAACTTATTGGCCAATGTCACAAATATCATCATTTAATGTTTGTCTCACCAACAGAATTTCTTTGTGAGCTAGAATTTATAAGCTGGGTGTCATTTTGTCATCTTGCATTACTTTGGTAATACATTCATGTGTCTTCCATCACATTGAAGGGCACTTTCTTACACATATGTGGTTTTAAGAAAGCTACGCCCCATGTAATAGTGTTATAAACTTGTAAGGGTGAAGTTTTGTCCATTACACTTTGAATGGTGCCTTCACATGTCAACTTATTTACCTTGACTTTATATAGTATATCGTGAACATAGCCCTTAAATGTGCCAACTACTAATACTTCTCCAGACCAAGATAACATGTTAACTTTTTCTTCATGAAGATAAGTTTGTGCAATATCATGAAGAAAATATTTTGGAATGATCTCATCATGATCCCAAAGGATTCTTTGTACTTGCATATCAATAATTTCGCATTGTAGCAAATCATCCAATGTTTCAAACTCTCCATGTCCATATTTTAATACAACCTTAAGACAAATTACCTTGGTGATTATCACCACACATCTTCTCTCACCACAACGTTGAAAATGGCACATGCTATTGGGATCGAGATTGAGTATTTGTGCAAAGGCAACCACTTCATTTCTGTCATACAACACCACATCTAAACCCACCTTTAGAGTGCAATCCTGCATTAGAAAAATAGAAAAAGTGAATGATGTTTATTCATACTCCAATTTATTTCCTCTAAAATTTACATGGTTAATGGTTTCTATCGTAAATCCCAAACACAAATGCAAAAAAAGGTAAATCTAAAGTATTTTTTAAGAAAAACTTAAATTCTTAAATTAAAATTATTTAAAAATACAAACTCTCATTCATAGCAAATCCTAAACCCTAAATATTTGGTATAAAATTGGGGAAAAATATAAATTTGGGAAAAATTTTTGACAAACCCTCATTTAATTGTATTGAAATAAGTGAAAATAAAAAAGAGTGAAAAGCATATTGAGAAACCCTCATTTTTTGGTATTAAATTGAGAGAAAAATCGAGATATAAACACATGTTCTCTAAACGCAAACCCTCAATTTTTAGTAAGAAAGTGGGGAAAAATACATTTTTTTGGGAAAATTTTAGAAACCCCGTATCTTTCTTTTCCCTCCAGGTGGTTGCCTGCTTGAGGACACTTCCTCCTTGTGCTTGAGCTGTCAGGTTGGGTCCATGTTGCACAGTGATGTCAGGAGTTTATCGTCTAGGAGGAGCCGAAAAAAAGCCTTGGACACCTAACTCATTTAGAATCTTTGCATAGAAGGCATTCTTCATCCTCAGAGCTGGTAGGGAGGTCTTGTTCGTCTTGTCAGGGAGTCTTTCAGATATCTGTAGTTGTGCATGTTGTGGTACTATGGAAATACTTTGACACGAAGGGGGAGAAGAAGGCAGCTGAGGGTGATCATCACTTGGAAGTGTCTGACAGTTCACTAGCAAAACCTCTGTAGGTGGAAGAACGCTATCTTCCTGCATGGCTCCATCCTCATCGTGCTCCATTCTCTCTTCCTCCCAGTCTAGAACCAAGATATCGTCCTCCTCTTTATTGTAGTAGTAGTGTCAACATCCTTTCTTTGCTTCTAGAGACTAATCTCATCACTTCACGCTCGACACGATATCTTGCTATGCACTTTTTACAGAGCTTCCACA
The DNA here is from genome assembly GCF_047967505.1 of Dipteris shenzhenensis. Classification (NCBI taxonomy): domain Eukaryota; kingdom Viridiplantae; phylum Streptophyta; class Polypodiopsida; order Gleicheniales; family Dipteridaceae; genus Dipteris; species Dipteris shenzhenensis. Next base: position 25,095,196 of record NC_141604.1, read on the forward strand.
ATAACCAAAGAGCAAACTTGTGCCGATGCAAGTTGATAACAAGGCTCTAGCTTATAATAGACACCCTGCTTTAGATACTCCCCCCATCTAGACCTCCCATTTTGATTTACTATCTCTCTTCTCTCTTCTCCGAAGTACATGCACAACCATCCTCATAATAGTTGTTGAAACCCTTCATTTCTTGAAGTCTCAATGTAGAAGAGTTGTAGTAGCTGCTTCCTTCCCTTCTTGAAACGTTGATGGCTTGCTAAAGGAGGCACACAATCTATCTATTTTGTGTGATGCAGATGTTTGCTGTCATTATCTCTCTTAAACTATTATATGTACATGTTTAAATAAATAAATAAATCTAAGCTTTTGATCTAAATATTTATATTAAAATGTACATATACTCCTCTCTCTCTCTCTCTCTCTCTCTCTCTCTCTCTCTCTCTCTCTCTTCTCTCGTCCCCCCCTCTCTCTCTCTCTCTCTCTCTCCATATTATATATATATATATATATATATATATGTTTATATAAATAAATATAAATATTTAAAAAATAAAAATAAAAGTATGTATATATATATGTGTGTGTGTGTGTGATATACCTCTCTCTCTCTCTCTCAGTCTCTCTCTCTCTCTCTCTTTTAAGATATTACTGGCCCACGTGCCATGCTCTCTGACTTCATGCCCCCTCGCTGATGTGGCTTTGCGGGTCATCGCCATGTGCTTACTACCTCTCATTACTCGGAGCTCGCTATTTGCCCACGAATGCCCGTCCACATCATGGTGCCAATTGGTCGTCCCGTGCGGTGCGCACAGCTTGAGTACTTTTGCCACATGGCGCACACTGCTTTAGTCTCATTCTACTGGACTCAACAGCTTCAGCCATGCATGTTGTGACTCGCATCTAGTACCTCCACTGTGTCCACCCTCACCTCTATCTACTATCTGACTGCGTTAAGCTATGTCAGGCCATGTGTCAAGTTTCCATGTCAGTGCTATCCCCGTCAGACTACTTTTCAATGCATGAGATTGGAGTATTCGAGGCTACAGTATCTGATATGGACGTGTGCCATGATCCTCGCCGTTCGTCGACTTCTCTTGTGCCTACGCATCGTCTGTATTTAGTGCCTCGCATTTACTGTCGCGTAGCCGCCACGCCACATCAGTTGATCTGCTGCCTACAGACTGCAGGTCTTCCCCATCGTGCCATGTGGCTGCGAGTCCCAACTTGCAGGCTGTGGCTCCTTCCCGTCTCGCCATGTGGCTTAAGATCCGCTTTGGCCCTCGAGCCTCTTGCCAAACCTCCCTCTTCTCTTCCCGAGCCTCCAGAATCCTGCCATGTGGGCTTTTTATGCCTCTCTCTGTCCTTAATATATAGTAAGATGCATTATTTATTAGTGCTTTCCTATAACGAAAACACACACACACACACACACACACTTACACAAAAACTTTTTAAATTAATTTCTTCTTGAGTTGATTTGTTAGCACTGCCTTCCAGGCAAAGCTATCGTTTCACTTTTCTTAAAAAAGTGTCCCACACCATTTTTCGCCATGTGGCCCCTTACTATTTTGGTTCTCTCTCTCTCTCTCTCTCTCTCTCTCTCTCACGGAGTTTGCAAATCATTCGAACTTTCCTATACACGGGATTCCATCACAGGTGTTGCAAATTAATCATTCATTCATCTTGACAATTGTTTTCCTTTGACAGAACCAATTAAAGGCAGTGCTCATGAGTACTTGTACCCACTTGTTCTTTAATTAATTTACTTCTCCTTTAAGTGCAACTTTAGTCTATTGGTACATTTCCTTTAAAATTGAGTTAATGCATTCCTTTGTGAAGTCATTATACTTGTTCCTAGGTAAAGTAATAACAAGCCAGGAGAAACATGCATAACCTGTCTACCCAAATTATGCTATTCTGTTCTAACATATGGTTTATTTGGATGGTAGTAGGTAAGTGGTCCTGAACCTTGGAGCCTGGACTACCCGATGGATTCGACACTTATTTACTTATTTTTTGTAACCCTACTGAGGTTTGGCTATTACAATACATTTGAAATTAAAAATTAATTTGAGTTCTTCAAGTATTTATTGTCCATATCCGAATTATTTCTAGTAAATGTTGTTAAACTATTCTGTGATTGAATCGATTGTATGGTTCATTTATTGATGGGATTATTGAATCTAAACACACACACACTTTTTTAGTGAAATCACACACACACACACACATGCACACATGCATAGACACATGCACTCACAAGGGGCATGCACGGGCATGCATGCATAGACATTCACTCCCAAGGTGCATGGAGAAGAAATGAGGGGTAAAAAGGGTCCTTTATGAAAGGAAGGCAGGTGGGAAAAGAGTGGGAGGGTTGAAAAGGAAGATTCAGATTCTGGGAAGAGAAAGATTCAGATTGTGTCAAAAGGGATTAATCAAGTAAAAGCTGAAGATTAAGAACTCATCAAGGGGAGATTAAGATAATGATGAGAACTGAAACGTGAGGCTTTTATCACGAAAGCTCAAGATTAAGAACTCAAGCTGGAGATTAATCTCAAGATTAAGAACCCAATCAAGGGAGCTCAAAATGAATAAAAGCTTCAAGCTCGCAGACTATAGCTGCTGCTCTCTCTCAGACTGAAGCTCTCCAGCTTTGTTCTTGTATGGTTGATTGAGCTCAGGCTCAAGCTTCATAGCTATGGCTGCTCAAAGCTTCCCAGCTATGGCTCTCTAGCTCTGTCTTTCTATGGTTTATTGAAGCCCAGCAGGCTCAAGCTTCGTGGCTATGGCTGCTCAGAGCTTCCCAGCTATAGCTGCTCAGAGCTTCCCAGTTATGGCTGCTCATCTTTAACACCACCCTCCTCCTCCTCCTCCTCCTCCTCCTCCCTCTATGGGTGCTTTTCAGCTATGGCTCCCCATTGCCTCCTCCCCACTTTTGGCTTCCCTCGATCGCTCCTTCCATTCTCCGTCTCTCAGACTTCCTCCTTTTCCCTCTTCTCGCACCTTCAAATTCTCCTCCCCTGACCTCGACAACGCTCGCTCCCTCATCGAGCACCTCCAAGCCCACACTTCCCGCCTCCACATGGCCTGCCTCGCCGCTCAGCTCTCCGATTGCTCCGATCGCTATGGCTTGCACAGCGATAGTGCTGGCATTGGTTCCTGCCTCTCCGCTGCCGCTTCTTTGCTGGGCTTGCTTCGCTGTCTGAGTGCTGCCGGTCCCTTCGAGCCTCGTTCTACTTTGCTGTACGTCTCCTCGTTGAAGTCCCCTACCATCCGTAGACAAAATAACACTTTGATCGCAGCTTGCCAGTCTTGTGAAGACTCTCGACCTTCGGATAACGATGCAACTGAAAAGGGTTTCATCTCAGATGCTAATGCGAATCCTAAGTCCATCTCCAAGTCTAGTCTGGAGAATACAAATGAAATGAATCAATCGAGTATGTCGCAGAAGGCAGACTTGGCAGCATGTAGCGATTTAGAAGGAAGCGGGTCCAAAACGTTGGATGCTGGGATTGAAGAGCAAACCCAGTTTGCCATTCTTGAATACGAAGAAAGTAAAGGTGCTGAAGGTGACTCTTCTACAGATAGGTTTCATAGTCCTCATAGGCCCACTCTCACTTCTCAAAGAACATGGTCTGGATCCACACCAATGGATGGCAAATTGAGTACACACTCTGAAGGTGACTCCATCACGCAAGGATTCGACGTAGGAGGTTCGATATCTGATAGTTCTCTTTCTAAGGCGTGGGAAGTTGGTAGTAGCCAAGAACAGTTAAGCGAGAATTATCAGACGTCGGAAGGTGTTAGTGACCAAGAACAACTCAGCGAGGACCCAAGTTTCAGTCCCAATGTGTCAGTCGAATCGGTTGCAATTGCTCTGAAAGAGCCAATCTATCAGGTAATTTCGTAATACCCAGTTTCATTGTTCGGAGTTGAGTTGTGTGTGGATCAGATAGTTGACCTTGATCTGCAGTTGTTAACATGATATTTAGAATAGAGGGGCCAATAAGAAATCAATGCTCGCCCCACAATTATGTGTTTGGGGTGCCTGTACGGTATCAAACAAGTCATAGAATTCTTGAGGTGGCAGTGTCAGCCCTTGGTGTAACATAGGGTTTTCCAATTTCCGAGGTGACTTTCCTTCCACCTTTAGGAATTCAGTTTGATGGAATATTGCGAGAGAGGGCATGATTTCAGATTTGGAAAATTCCGTAAAGGCAGTTGAAAAAAGGAGGGGTAGCATAGTATTGGCCCCTCCACCCTACTTTAGCTGGAAACCGGATTTTGTATGCATGACTGAGATGACTAGAATGGCTCGCAAGGGTGTGGTGTGCATTGCTTCTATCAAGTAAAAAGCTTCTCTCTAAAATGATCAAAGCACTGCGCTCTTCATGAGCCAGAGTAACTACAAGGTCAATTCCACCCAAATGAGCTCTTGCGAGTACAAATAACAAACGAACATCAAGCTCTATTTGAGCATTAGAAAGAATAAATCAGATAAAGACAGTGTACTCAACCCTCAAGGGCCTGTTTCCTTGAAATTAGACCAATTAGTTCTTTTCGCCTTCCACCAAGCTAACTAGGGGATCTTTTCCCTTATATTGACCTTAAATAGGCGAGACAAGTCTTTGAAAACGAAGGCCTCTTGAGCATCTATCCTTTAAACTCTCATTCATAGTCCATCGATTCCTCTCAGTATTAATTCCTTCTATTGCAGTAAGGTAACGTGAAATTTAGTCAAGCAACTATAGTGTCATTTATTGTTCTTTGTGGAGTGACAAGGAATTAATACTTCGTTAATGTATCTCTACAAGATGACACGTAGACCTTCACTTAATCCTCTTTGATTCATATTGATAGAGATGGCTTTGAGACCAACTAAAAGGACTCTGACTTCAGCTAAGTCAATACAAGAGATCTCACTCTTTGGAACCTCTCATATGAAGGATTGTTTCAAAAAAAGTTAATATGATATCGGACGTTGCTGAATATTTCTTGACAATGCAAGAGATCTCACCCAAGGAACCTCTCATATGATGGATTGCTTCTAAAAAAAAGCTAATATGACATTGGACCTGCACTAAACATTTCCAGACATTGTATGCTTATCTGAGTTCTTGTGGGCTAATAAACTGCGAGCCTTTGCTGGGCACAAGTCCTATCCATTGTCCATTTTGGTGACATGTCTAGATTGTCCCATCTTGTTGTTCTCTCTCTCTCTCTCTCTCTCTCTCTCTCTATCTATCTCCATAGGAAGGAGATGAGGAGAGACAGTGGGGTACGCGGGTCTGGAGGGGTGGCTGTCTTTTCAGATCACACATGAGATCACTCATATCTGTGGTATAGAGAGAGGAGCACGCTCGACACTTGGATACGAATCCAGCCATGAGATACATGACCGATCTTCATTGCGGTATGCTATTTCCCCCAAATACATCATTGTATGCACATGAGGTCACTACAGAGTGACATAGCCCATATAAGATGATACATCATGACATGCAGGGGTGATACCCTTCTTCTGGGTGACTTCAATGCATGTAGAAGAGATAGACAGGTAGGCCTGCTGGACTTTGCATCTGATTCTCTCATAGTGCCGGAGCTAGATGCAGCAGAGCTTGCGATAGTGTGACACTTAGCAGACGCAGCATAGGTGACAGGGTATGGGCGACACCTACTTGAGTCGAGGGCAGTTCATGGTGGTCTGATCATATATAATGGTCTCCAGAGATGGCCATCATTTGGCAAGCTCACTTGTTTCCCACATGGTAGGGAATCGAGAATAGTGGACTACCTAGTGGGTCCCTTAGCCCTCGCCTCACAGATAAATAACTTTATTGTGCCTCCATCCCCACTCTGGGCTGATCACTCATACCTAGCTGTTAATTTATCTACTATTATGCCAGTCACAGGGAGGGCCCATTCCACATCCACTCAGGTCCAAGTCCACTTTGACTGCGCCCTTGATTCCGTCTATGTGAGCCATTTAGCCCAGGAGCTTCTGGTCTCACTACTTGGAGATGATGGAGATCTCGCCCATGCCTCGGACACCCTAGTCCCCACGACTCGATCCGCACATGCCTCAATTGGGAAGATGCCCCAAAACCCTTGCTATGATGATGACTGCAGAGAGATGAGAGCTTACCTCACATGTGCAAAGGTAATTTGATCATGTAATCACAGCAAGACGACCTTTAAACCTTTAGTGAGGAATTAGCGTTATGTACCATAGAGAGAGAAAGGAGATAAGGGTAGGGAGAGAATGAAATCGACAACCGATTGGGTCCCTGTACCCACACCAATCCCCCTCCCCCAATCAGGGGAGAATTTGCTTTATACTTGGAGAATTGAGAGATGCAAAATAACACTCTTCGAGAGAGCACGGAAACATGCTTCTGAAGAGTACACTGTGCACACATATTGCAGACCCAAAGACCTGAGAGTCAACGCTGACCAATACCGAGACCTTGATGCTGTCCACACTGACAACATAGGGCACTTCTGGAAGGCAAGGAAGAGGCTTGTGCTGTCCACCGGAGTGCAGGGTTATTGCGTGAGTGAGAGATTGAAAGCTAGGAGTAATAGATTCTAAAGAGAACTGAGAGATGACTGAAATATAGAGCTGAGAAGTGAGCTGTGCAAAACTGTAAAGAAAGCTGTAAAGAGATGCTGAAACAGTACCCTAACCTTGCTCCGTTTGCAGGCCCAAATCCTCAATTGTGGTGCTGCGTATACACCTTCCGAACAAGCTGAACTGAAGACCAAAGGCTGAGGCTGATCAGGGCCAACTCCGGAGGTGTTCAGGGCTGCACACAAGAGGCTGGAGGGGAGCTGTTTTGGAGTGGGCCTGGAGGCCCCCTATTTATAGGGCTGGAAGGGCTGAGCCAACCTGCCCAAAATAGCCGATTTTTTGGTTGTTTTGGGGCTGGTTGGCTGGTCCATTGGCCCAATAAAGGCAGCCCTAGGCCCCATAAAAGGTGGCCTAGGGAGGGGTGCAGGGTATCCTATAAAGGCAGCCCTTCCTCTGCCATTTCCCTTCACTTGTTCCAGCCTTGAGGGGGCCCAAAAGGGCTCTCCTATCCTAGGTTGGACCTAAACCTATCTCTAATCCTAAGACGGAAACACTACCCTATTGTTCTCCAGTGGGTACTAGTGAACAAGGATTGATCTGTGTAACTTGTCCTAAGGCTGAGAGATTGACTTACGTCTTTTCCTGGACAAGGGCTCACAAAGGGGTCATAGCATACACAAAATCTCGTATTAGGGAACTATTACACAATTGGCGATGTAGCCAGTGTGTCACATTGCACCCAAGTGCAGGGGTGCATGTGACATTCCCTCCTCCTCAACTTGGCGGCAGGTTTATTGCTTTGACGTAGTCCAATAAAATTTGTGAGAACTTCTGGATAAAATCTTCGTCCAACCACACTGCTTCATGGGTACCTCGATCATTGAAGAAGGATGTGCTCTGCTGCAAAACTTTGGCTTCATCAAGAACTTCAGGTTGCTGCTCGTTGGAAATCTCAGTAAGAGAAGGTCCAAAATACGGCTTCAACCAAGCTACATGGAACACATTGTGCATAGTCCAACTGTCTGGAAGGCGTAACTTCATTGAGACATCATTGGTCTTTTGAATGATAGGGGATGGTTCGAAGCTCTCGAAAGACAGCTTAGGGCATCACTTGCCCACCTGCTTCAATCTTTGCTTGATAAATCTTAAGTACACCCACTTACCCTCTTTATACTCGACATCTCGCTTGGATTTGTTAACCTGGTGCGTGTATGATGCTTGAGCTTTAGCGATGCAAGTTTTCATGAACTCCATAATCTTTGCCATCAATTCGGTGGTTTTGTTGGCTTCAAGAGATGGAGACACCCATCCGGGTGAGGAGTGATGTAAACCGCCGTCCAAATGCCGCTTCATAAGGTGTGCAACCAATGCTCAAAGATTAGATATCGTTCAAAATGGCCTGCACAAGTGGAAGAAACTACTCCCACTTTCCCTGAGCATCATGACAATATGATTTTAAAATATCAAACGCCATACCATTATACTTTTTCGTCTCTCCATTCGATTGTGGATGGAAAGTGCTGGACATCGGTAGCTTAGTACCAAAAATATCAAACAAGGCTCGCAAAAAATTAGATGTGAATTTGGAGTCCCTGTTGGATGTGATGGTCCTTGGCAACCCTTCAATGGGATACCAATACTTTATGAACAAATGAGCTACATCTTCAGCGTTGGCCGTCTGCTTGCAAGGAATAAGTATACACTATTTACTAAAGCGACAAACAATAGTAAGACCTTGAGTGTTACGCATACCTGTGGACGTTGGAAGTGGTCTCACGAAGTCCATACCTATGTCTTGGAAAGGACCATCAGGTATTAGCAATGGCATAAGTAAGCTAGCCGCTTTCTTGTGGGAAGCCTTGACCTTTTGGCATATATGACACTTCTGAACATAGCTCTATATGGTCTTCCGCATCCCATCGGAGGAGTGGCTTGAATTGTAGTGATCTGGCACTGGACATAAACAATTGCACACATGGCACCCTTGCGGACGGCCCGACCTGCTTGGATATGAGATATTAACGGAATCCCTGGTATGCTTTGCTCACCGCGTATCACTTTGGGCTCAAGTAAACCTTCCACAATAGTGAAGGTGTCCTGCCGCCAATCAGGTGCAGCATCAAAGCAAATAGGCAGAAGCCCGTCAGAGGGTTCAGGATTTCTGTCAAAAACAGTAAAGGGCAGATCTGCATTTTCAGCAAATAGAACATCCCGACTAGTAATCAATAATAATTATATATATATTATATATTTTATTAACCTTTTAGTTTCCACCGTTTCTTCTAGTGGCCGAAACTCCGAAAAACCGTTTCCTGCCCATTTCCGTTTCCTCATTTTTGCAACTCCTGGGAGCTATGCTGGCAAGGAGTTCAAAGTAATGGTAACAAGTTGTGACTCTGGAATGACCTCATCAATGTTCAAGAGTTGTTCTTGCAAATCCGTGTGCTTGCTATGAAGCTCTCTGTGCACTATGAGACTCTCGCCTCATTACGAGCTTAATACATATTTTCCAAAATATCCCAAGCATCTTTTGCAGTTTGGCAGAGCTTGATATTAATTAAAATTAAAGACACAACTCGAGCATTACATGTATCCCACCTCCTTTGCTCAGGAGTAATACTTGCAGATGCTTGCCCTACAGGGACATCTTGTTGTCCTTGCTGCCAACAACCTACACGACCACCATGAGCCCCCCTTTGCTGTGGAGGGATACCTAGCGCTATAGGACCGGGACGGGCCTCATCACCTGTAACATAATCCCATACGCCCTTGGACACCAAAATATCGCGAATCAAAAAACTCCAAAGAGTATAGTTGGTGCTCATCTTTGTCATGCTTGAGTGTACCCTTCACCTCCGGAGTGCCGGCAGAAATGCAGTACGAAGACTTTGCATAAATGGATGCTCAAGTATATGTGGGTGTGTGGATTTGTATGTGTGAGAGCATATGTTGATACTATGGTGTACACCCACTGTTGGGCGCTGTTGATGTAAATGGGGATGTCATAGTAGCTAGTCCTTACTATGCGTGATGTAGTTTATGATTTTCAACCTTATGATATGAGTGACTATCATGAGATTGAAACTGCACTATGTTATGTTTTTAGAGGATGAGTTTCGGCATGTTCCTGGATTCACACACACACACACACACACACACACACACACTAGAGGGGTATGTGGGTTGATAGGGAACATATAAAGTGTGCCTGTAAGTGTCTAAGGAAGAGGTTTGACTAAGCAAAAATCTTTATGTCAATTGCCTTATTGAATTTGGGCTTGTTCTACCAAAATTTTAATTTGTAAGATTGGATGTATTCTAGTCTTATGAAAGTATATTTTCTTGTTCCCTTAGCGGACATGCAAGTTCTATAAGGATTTTCATCCAAGTGGTGGCGAGCTGCTGTGCTTCAATGAATTATTTTTTGAGGGTGCGTATGCCCCGGAAGCTACCTTATCAAATTTATGCATGTTCTATAAAAAAATTGTAATTTGTAAGATTGGGTATATTCTAGTCTTATGAAGGTAGTATATTTATACTATCAATTAATCAATGACCAATTTTATGTTGTCTAGTTTTGCTGATTTTCGATCATGTTGAGGGCGATCTAAAGCTAGGAAAGTCAATTGGTTGTTGAACACGGGGATGCTATAATTGGAAGGCATGCTCCATATAGTATTATCTGGATATTTGCAAGTATATTGTAGCTGCTGCTGGCAACGAATCATGGATTTGGATCTCTGAGATTTGAAGCTCAACCTTTGTATACCACTGCTTTTGTAGGTGTTGGAGGTGAAGTGTGACGGTAATGTGGTTACAAAAAGTGTCAGCCGAAGGCAAATCCTAAAGAGCAGTGGTATTCCAGTTTCCACTTTAAATGTTGCATTCAATGTTGTATAGAACAATCTACTGCAGTTGATTCTTGTCTTGTAAGCTTTTATGTAGCTTGATCCCTTCTTCTACATCATGAATGTATTAATCAGCTTATATAAAAATATCATGAATGTTTTAATCAGCTTACATAAAACTAGGTTTTCAGGGTGTGGTTTCTCCTTGTCAAATACTGCAATATTACTTTATAAGAATGAGTTTTTAAAGAGAGTATCTCACACTTTTACATGTATTGATGAGAGGGAAAATTATTAAAAAGGATATCTGAAGTGTGCATAATAAATGCAGTTCTTTGTCAGAATTCAGCGCTTTTGGTGCAAAATTATATTCTTGCAAAATTGGATTCTTTTGTGACTTATGAAAAGTGGTCGCTATATTCTGTTTTGTTCACAATGCTACTATGTGACATCATCAATAGGCTCTTTAGAATCTTATGTAGACAGAAAGCTTACGTTAAATGCTAGGCATTAACATTCTTGTTTGGCAGGCTTAAGGCTCAGAGATATCCGCTGTGTGGATCCTTCCTTGTGGGTCACCAATTCAATGCCTGCATTATTAGTGAGTCACTTTTTTGTGTTTATCACGTAAAAATCGTATTGGTATCTATCATGTCTCAAACAAAAATAATGGTTCTGCAGAATTTCATCCAGTTTAAAATTTCGTTGAAACATGTAACACCAATTAGTGCATCATAGTAGTTGGTTTGTTGCCTTGCTAATGTCTTTTAGATTATTTGGATCAATTGATTTAGACTCCACTTATGGCAGGTTCGAGATCAAGCTATTTTGCTGAACCTTGGCTCATTGCATGCTATAGCAACACCAGAAAACGTTCTTATCTTTGATCACAAAAGGTATTATAGTTCCTACTTTTGTTTCCATTTGGTTTGTCACTGCCGTCTAATCAAATGGTCAATGTTTATGAGTGTATAAGTTTTGCCTTTTGCTATTCTTTGCCTGGGAAGGGTATGGTCAATGATGTTGTAGCCCGGTATTTCAGAAAATAATTTGTGAGATAACTTGAAAGGAATGGCATAATAGTGGGCGCCCTCTTAAGGGTGTAACTTTGTAATCAACAAGGGATAGTGAAGGATAGTCTTACATTGGGAAGATAGACATCTCCCTTATGACCACATCGAAACAATGAGGATAGAAAGGTCACACATGGATATGGGGGGAATATGTTAATGAAGATGGGCTTGTTGATGCCAAAAGGCCCAAAATAGAGCTCTAAGGCAAGCGCCCTGAAAATAATATAAGAAGTTATAATAAACAGTGGCAGTAATTTGGATTATTCAAGATTGAAGAGCGTGTGATCATCCTATTAAAATCTCTGTATGCGTAAATGCAAAGCTAAAATCTCTCTATTAGGCATGACCACATATGTTTTGTACTGGAACACAGTGAACTCATCCAATGCTTTTTCATATTTAAGATGCAGCTGCAACCTGAGAGAGTCATGAAGCAGAACTCAAAGATTGTGTTGTCATTTTGAACAGAGGGATTGCATTTTGAGCAAGAGGGCAAAGATGATGCCCCTATGAGAAGAGCAGCCGAAATGAACAGAAATGGAGACAGAGAGAGCACGCCTCACACACACACACACAGAGGGAGAGAAGAAACAGGAGAACTGCAAGTGATCTCTGGCAAAAAGCCCCTCTACGTCCGAACTCGGCCTGAGACTTTCTCATACAGTGCCATGACTGCCCACATGATCTCCCGATCAAAGCCCAGTGTCTGTGCACCTTGTCCATGCCCACCACGAGCATAGCAGCCACCATTACACCCAAGCCAAAGACCTCTTGCTCATGGTCCTTCACTGTTCACCTAACGATAGGTGCGCATTAGCAACCTAGTTGACAACACTTACTAATTGAATTGTAAGGAGGGACTCATGTCACCACAAACAGAGACTAAATAGGTATTGGGTTCAAAGTTGGTGTTAAAGATTATCGACTAACTTACTATACTCCCGATTATGAGACCAAAGAGACTGACAGGAGGACCACACAATACCTACCCTAGACTACCCTCATGGGGGCGGGCACACTCACGGGCAACAACACAAGCCCTCTCTAATCCTACCCTAGCCTCATGGGGGGCGGGCATACTTACAAGCACCGGCCCTCTCTCTCTACGTGACATCAGGAGATGTTGACCTCCAATAGCCCCCTGGAATGATCCTCAAATGGTTCTTGCAAAGCTCTCTGACCCTCTCCATTTGTAAGTCTCGGATGGCTAGGTTGGAGTGGCTGATCAAGCACAAGTGTACATATTTGAGAAATTTTAAAGCGGCACAAACCCAAACGATGTATTATATGCGTGTGCGTTTTTGACCCCCAAACTAGTCTAGACTGCTAAAATTAGATGTGCAAGCACGTCTTAGTGTATGTGGAGGTAGCTCTTGGCTAAGTGGAGATGTACGTCACAATGCTTGGATGGTAATGAACAAGCAAATAAGGGATAGATGAAGCTTTGTGTTTGGTTTTGAAGGGTAGCCCATGAGGACCAAACAATGCAAGGAGGGAATGTATAAGTGTGTGTGTGTGAACATACATACATACATACATCACTTCCTACTATGCATCTGTACATAGTAGGGTCTTCCAGAAGATCACTTGCATCTGCGCTCAACTTCACATTCTGCTTCAAAGGAACTGAAATAGGCTTACAGCCTGTCATCCCATATTTGGACAGCATGTCCAATCCATGCTGCCTCTGCAAGAGCCATATCCCACTTGTGGATCTAATCACCTCAATGCCCAAGAAGTAATGCAGCTCTCCCAAATCCTTCATCTCAAACTTCTGCTTCAATAGCATTTTTACATGAAAGATATCTTCATCACTATCACCTATGATGATCAAATCATCAACATAAATGACAAGCAGCATAATGCCTTTCTTTGTTTTTCTCACATAAAGTGAGAAATCTGCCTTGGAAATCTAAAAGCCAATAGTGACAAGATACTGTCCTATCTTGTCAGACCATGCTCTGGGTGCTTCAGATGCTTGTAATAGACTGTGTTCAAGTTTTAACAGACGTAGAGTAGAGTGTCTAGGTCTCTACAGATTCGTACCCAGAAATTATAATTTAGAGAAGTTTTACAGACAACTATTGTCCATTAATTTTTGTTTTCAGTTTCTAGGGGGGCTATATCTGAACTGCTGCAGCTATATTGGCTTCTGGTATGGCCTTTATTTGTCTCCACTGTGGTTTTCAATAAAGAAGTTTTTTCAAAGGATTCCACTTGACTCCACGTTACATCCATGCAGTTCTTAGTCCTTGGAGTTTTGTTTTTGAATATCAGATTATTTTAGATTGGCTTTTGGTGTCAGGTGGGAGGTTTTTTGGTGGTAGAGTGAGGGATAAGGGTTGTTTGGGCAAAGCTTTGATTCATTTATTTTGATTCTTACTTTCTAATCACAGATCTTGTGTTTGCAAATAAAGATCCTATAATAGTTGGAAATGCCCTATGTGTGAGGCCCCATATGAGGAGGCCTTTAGACTAGGCCTGTGATGCATAACAGTCCACCTTGACTGGTTTTGTGAGGTTGTAAGGGGTTGAAATCACCTGGCAACTGCCGCCTGTTTTGGGTCAGCAATTAGGGACCTCCATAAAACATGTTTCAAACACATGTAATTCCAGGCTAATGAATTTTTGGAAAAGAGAGGGATGCGAGAATTGCTAGATGATTACTGGTATAAGTATATTTTTATGATTACTATGCATTTGTATTTTTCTGAGCTTCTGAAACTGCTTACACTCATTATGGTATGGATACCACTTGTACAAGATGTAGGAGCAGAGGTTAAGGGTTAGCTTAGGTCTTCACTTTCATTCCCAAGTAATGGACGAGCAAATTTTGGTAGTGAACCCTTGACCTTTACACAAAACAAGAAAAGGACTCAAACACATAGACTATTACAAATCCGATCATAATCTCTCACCCGATAGAGGACAGATATGCAGGGTATACTTAGAGACATCCCCTACATGTTCAGGGTTGGGACTCGACCAACAAGGGTTACGGTATCCCTAGTCTGACGCAGGGCCTCGGCCAGGAGATCACTTTGAGTAGTGCCCGTAGATAGTCGACAGCATGCTATTTCTGACGTAATACTATCGCTGTCTTACCGGTCACCTTGTCACCCATGATATTTGGGCCGGTTTTTGCTTTGTACTTTGATGGCATATGATGCTAGTGATGATGGGGAGGGTCATATTGAGGCTATTCTATGACTCCATAATGATGTACTTATGGCTATATAGCATGTAGCATGTAGTTATGGGTGTTGATGCTCGTTTAGTAGCTTGACCCTTTTAGCTTATTTTGTATCATGTTTCTCATAGTCTCATAGATCCATCGGTCTTCCGAAGACTCTAATAAACTTTCTTTCTTTCTCAATAAGAGAAACATCTGGAACAGTTGTGAAAGCTTTGTCTTCTATTGCTATGGGAATGAAGGACTTGAACATTACATTCCACCACACTCCCTTAAAGGGAATGTCCTTCCTCTGAGTCAAACCAAAAGCTTTGTTGTTATTTCTCAGAAACCTCTTTTCCAAGTGGTTTAGTAAAGTTATCTGCAGCATTATATTTGTTGTGACAATGTTGCAATGTGACCAAGTAACACTCTTTCTCTAATATGGAACAAACTTTTAAAAGATGTTTGCACCAATTGCAAAGGTGACTATTGTCAAAACGATCATTATTGAAGTGCTCTTTGACATCAATGTGCTTTGTTCTTGAATGATAGTCTAGACGTGGCTGATGCTTGAGCCAATTGATTATCAAAATATATTCTTGTTGGCTTTTTGTCATCAAAGTAATTTGTTTTTGACAATAATCTTGTGAGCCATACAGCCTCACATGCACTTCTTGTAAGAGCTCTATATTTTGCTTTTGTTGACGACAAAGAAATAACTGCCCGTTTGTTTGACAACCATGATATTGCACCTTGACCAAGAAAAAATGCGTATCCTTGGGCACTGATGATGCTGGTGGGAATGTCATGGTAACTAGTCCCTGCTATGCATGACGGAGTCTGTAATTTTCAACCTTGTGAGTGATTGTCATAGATCGAAGCTTCGCTGTCTATTGTGTTTACAATCTAAGTGAGCTGCTGCTCCTCCCCATACACCCACTGCTGCCCTCTCTCAGCCCTTCCCTCCCTCCTCCCTCCCTTCTCTTTCCCCTCAAGTCCCCTCCCTGCCTCCCCTATCCCGCCTCCCTCACCTCCCTCCCTGCCTCCATTCACCCTCCCCTCTTACTACGCCGTCTCCCTGGGGCTTGCTGACCCGTTGGAAAAACTTAGTGGTCACACTCTGGATAGAGTCTGGCTGAGCACCTTGATCTCGTCTATGTGCCTTGAGTAGCTGGTCCCTTTGCCGTACGGCCCCATGAATGAAAAAACCGGCGCCAAATAGGTTGGGGAGCTTTCCGAATCTATCTCTTAAATGATAGTGGTGATGACCTTGGATCTCATACTACATAGGATATCTGAAAGCAAGGCGATCCTTTGACTCAATCTCCTAAATCACATAGAGTGCAAATGCGGCCCTCACTAGGTATACCCTCAGCTTGTCCGATCTCAATGCGTAGTCGGTGTGAGGGAACCCGGAACTGCCTGATCGAGATCCTCAAAGAGTGGTGGAGGTGGATTCGTGTGTAGTAATCGATGAAGCCCGCCTCTGGTATCTATAAGTAGTGATTTTTGTAGAAGCTGAGCTTCACAAGAAGCTCTCTAGGCGATAACTAGGTTCTGAATGTGTATAGCTTTATGAGATCCTCTTGGATAGCCTGGTTGGCCCAGTGATAAGTGAGTGGAACAGAGGGGACCTCAAGGCTATACCGAGATGGAGGCACTTGCAGGTTTGGACGAAGACACAGTTATGTGGAGAGAAACTCAGAAAACCTGGCTGTCTGAACCATGCACAAGGAAGACTCAGAAAGGACGCTTCAATGGGTGAAGATCTGTGTAAAGAGGAGGCAAGGAGTAAGGCAGAACAGTAGAGAAAGAGAGGCTATCATGATGTTCATGGGCATAAACTTGAGTGGGAGAAAGGGGAGTGATGGAGGGGAAGGGGGAGTGGGTACAAGTGGGAGAAAGGAGAGTGATGGAGGGGGAGGAGCTGGAGTGGTGAGGGTTAGAATGCCCTGGGGGGCAAGGGGCAGCAGTGGCAGCAAAATGCGAATAAACTTTCAAGGAGTTCCTGTTCTACTGCAAGTTTACTACACATTGCGCTGGACATGCTAAGGACTAATGTATGATAGGGGAATTGAGAAGACTTTCTGATAGTGGAGTGGACAATGATGCCTAATGACTCTATGTGGCAGGTAGGTTGCTATGTCCATACGCTTCATAGGCTTTTTTCATACAGAATACGGGAAATCTAGGATGCAGAGATGCCTCTGCATGGGTGGGGGGTGCTGGTTGGATTGCACAGTGCTGCGGCTGGTATTGGTGGCTCCACAACCCACCCTTGTGCAGTGTCTGCTCACTGCATTTTCTGCATTGCTCCAATCTGAATACAAATGCTTCTTCACTTGGAGATTTTATATATGCCATCTATATTTCAACTGTGCTGTTTTTGGAATATTTTGGAACTTTATAAAGCACACACAGCTGAGCCTTTCATCTGTGATTTTTCTCTCATGTGGATGCTTCACGGTTCATGGAAGGATGGGCTTTTTGTGAGAATGGGAGAGAGAGCAAAGGTGAGAACAAGAAGTAGGAGAGAGAGAGAGCTGAAAACGTAGTTGCAATTAGATGAGAGAGTTACAACTGAATCGAGTGATAGGTTTTGTCTAAGTGACAAAACCTTATCCTTCACTAACCATAGTTAGTGAACTAACAGTGGTTAGGGGGAAAAACTTCTAAGTGAGGGAAAAGTGCCCCTTACCTACTTATTACATTACATTGGTCACTGCTAAATTATAGCAATAATTCTAACACCCCCCTGCAGTGCCCATGTCATGTACAAGGAAAAGATCAATCACCAAAAGGAGATAAGTTTAGGGCACTGCGAAATGCCTCAAACTTTTCACGTGGAAGTGCTTTGGTGAAAATGTCTGCAACATTGTCATGTGTTGACACATAGATCATGCTGATCTCTCCTGCATGCAACTTCTCTCTGACGTAGTGATAATGAACCTCAATGTGCTTCGTGCGAGCATGAAACACAGGATTCTTTGCTACTGCAATAGCACTCTGGCTATCAGTGAGAATTGGAGAAGGACCCTTCAATGAAAGATGAAGATCAGCAAATAAACGACGCAGCCAAACACAGTCAACTGTCGCTGTGAAAGCTGCCCTGTACTCAGCTTCACATGAAGAGGTAGCCACTGTAGATTGTTTCTTGCTCAACCAAGAAATACAAGCTTTGCCCAAAAAGAAACAATTGCCACTTGTGGACTGCCTAGTGTCATAATCTCCAGCCCAATCTGAGTCACTGTAGGCATGCATCTGCAAGTCACCCCCCCCTGGGAAACATCAGGCCAAAAGACTTGGTACCTTGCAAATAACGGAAGATGCGTTTTACAGCCTGCCAATGCATAGTCTTTGGGCTGTGCATATATCTGCTCACCTGAGAAACTGCAAACTGAATATCAGGTCGTGTATTGCAGAGATAAATGAGGCATCCGACAGCTTGACTGTAGAGTGTGACATCAAATGATTCACCTGCTTCATGCATTGTAAGCTTCAGCCCCGGCTCCATGGGAGTAACTATGGGCTTACAATCCTGCATGTTGAATCTGTCCAAGAGTTTTTGCACATACTTGGATTGAGACATACCGATGCCACTTTGCTCTTGAGTGAATTGGATCCCCAAATAAAAGTGTAGCAGCCCCAAATCTGACATGTCAAAAGTGGTCTGCAATTCAGCTTTAAAATCTGCAATATTATCTTCATTTGACCCTGTGAGCAGTAAGTCATCTACATAAAGAATGATGACTAAAATATCCCCCCCATTCTTCTTGATGTAGAGGGTGCTTTCAGTTGGACTGTTGTGCAGCCCCTTGCTGGTCAGAAAGGCATGAATCTTTGCATACCATGCACGTGGGGCCTGTTTCAGCCTATACAAAGCTTTATTCAGCTTGCATACCTGAAGTGCATTTCCTGAAATTTCAAAGCTTGGAGGTTGTTTGACATAAATCTCTTCCAACAAGTCTCCTTTAAGGAAGGCTGTTTTTATGTCCAACTGATGAACATTCCACTGAAAATTTGCAGCCATTGCTATGACTGACCGGATGGTTGTCATTCTGGATGTAGGAGCAAAAGTCTCCTCATAGTCTATGCCCTTTTTCAGAGCATATCCTTTTGCGACCAGCCTTGCCTTGTACCTGTCAATGGTGCCATCTGGCTTTCTTTTAACTTTGAAAACCCACCGTGTACCTATGGCATGTTTACCTGGTGGCAAATCGACAACTTCCCATGTCTGATTTTTCTTAATGGACTGCAACTCATCGTGCATGGCATTCATCCAATGCACATTATTCTGTGCCTCTTCAAATGTCTCAGGTTCCTCTTCATCAAGAAGAGTACCTGCATAACCTGATTCAACTGAAAGAGCACCTCCCCCATGCCTTACTGCACTCCGAGTTCTGCCAGGTAATGGAGCATCAATTTTACTCTCCCTGAGAGTCTGTAACAGCCAATTTGGGACTGTTTTTGCTGCATGTATATCTGCAATTTCTTGCTGAACAACCTCTTCCACGGCTTGTGGAGGTGGTATGACATCTTGTGGCTAAATCGAAGCATGTGGAGGTATCTGAAAATTCTGATTTTCATCATATATATCAGCAGGGGAACCCAAGGCAATGGGTAGTAACCCCTTAAAGACGTCACCGAAAGAAGAAGGCATATCAAATTCAGCTTGAGTGTGAGCTGAATTTTCTGGAAATATTACATCTCTACTGACAATGCGTGTGACAGGATTGTAGAGACGGTATCCCTTGCTTTCGGCACTGTACCCAACAAAAATGCATTTGATTGCCTTATCAGACAACTTATGCCGAAACCCAACAGGTACATGAGCATAAGCAAGGCATCCAAAGACACGGAAATGATCCACAGAAGGCTTTCTCCCTTGCCAAACTTCATAGGGAGTCTTGGTCTTCAAAGCTTTTGTGGGTGCCCGATTTAAAACATAATTGGCACACATGAGACCTTCAAGCCCAAAATTTGTGAGGCAATTTTTTGCTTTTCAGCATACATCTATCCATCTCCATAAGAGTACGATTTTTTCTCTCAGCTTTCCCATTTTGCTGAGAAGTTAGCCTCACTGTAAGCTGATGTACAATGCCCTTGTCTTTCAAAAAAGCATCAAAATCTGCAGACAAGTACTCCCCTCCTCTATCAGTGCGTAATGTCTGTATCTTGAGTCCGGATTCATTCTCAACCATGGCTGCAAAGTGTTTGAAGGCCATAAACACTTCTGATTTGCGTTTCAGCCCATAAACCCAAGTGTAGTTGGAGTAGTCATCTATAAAAGTGACAAAGTAAAGATGACCACCCAATGATGGAGTCCTCATGGGACCACAAACATCACTATGTATAAGCTGTAATTTTCGAACAGCTTTAACTGATCCATCCTTCTTAAAAGGAGATCTGTGCATTTTACCAAGAATGCACCCTTCACAGAGGTGTTTCAAGAGGAGGCAATGCATCAACCATGGCATGTTTTTGAAGCGTCATCAAGCTGCCATAATGCATGTGTCCATATCTCGCGTGCCATAACTCCGCATTCTGCATAGCAGCAGTGGGAGTGGAAACTGTAATTGCATGTGCTGGTCTTTTCTCATACATGTCAAGCTGAAAAAGACCACGCAACAGAGTGCCAGACAATCTCAAGGCATAGTCATGCTCTCTATCATGGACTGCACACTTGTCATCTTCAAAAATGACCTGAAATCCAGCTCTGTTAAGAGTGGACACTGAAAGTAGATTTTTTGTGATACCAGGCACATACAAGACATCAGAAATTCTGAATGTTGAGCCATCAATGGCTGTAAGTTCAACTTCTCCTGTACCACGGACTGAATAGGAGGAGTTGTTGGCACATGTGACCTTTTTACCAACAGGTGGTGGATGCAGAGATGTGAAGAGACACTTCCTGGAAGTGATATGCTTTGAGGCACCGTTGTCAAAATACCATGTATTATGTGTCTCATTGACACTGAAAGCTGATGCATCCTTGGAAGAATCATAACTACATGTCATAAAAGCATAAGTGTCATCATTACAAGTGGCTGTGCTATCCCGAACAGCCAACTGAGAGTCTGAAATGCAAGACAAGAAGGCATAGTCGTGCTCCACAAAGTTGGCTGTAGCTTGCTCATTGTCAGATGCATGAGGAGCTGAATCTGAGACAGCCATACCGGAGCTGTTTTTCTTTTCTTTTGCAAGCCTTTTCTTGCATTCTCCAATGTAGTGACCTGCTTTTTTGCAGTAATGACATATTCCCTTCTTCTTGGGCTTACCTGCATCACCCTTAGCCTTTTGAGAAGGCTGTCCTGAACCACATGCTCTCCAAAATATCCCATGCTGCCTTTGAGGTCTTACACGACCGGATATGTGGAATGATGAATCTTTTCACTGAAAGAGAAATACACGACAAAGCTAAAGCATCACGTGAATCCCATCTCTTTTGCTCTGGAGTGGTAGGTATAACTGCACCAATAACTTGTGCTGCAGCTGTACCCTGTGCATGACCTCTGCCTCCTCCTTGTTGGGGAGGGGTATTAGGTGCCACATTTGCTGGCCGGAACTCATCCCCACTTACATAGTCCCACAAATTACGAGAAATCAGAATATTGCGTACCATAAAACTCTAGAGGGAGTAGTTGGTACCATCCAGCTTGTCCTCTTGTGAGAGACCACTGAAACCGAAATCATTCTGATTTTGCTGGGCCATGTCTGAGAAAGAAAATACAGCAAATGAAAATCTGAATTCCCTTGTTGGGAATGGAGTGCACAAATCCCAAAAAAACACAGCCAAACACTGGCTAAAAATGCAACTCAAATCTCTGTAATGTCTCTATCAGAAATCTGCTAGAGCATGCAATCTCTCCCAAAACCTGCCAAAAGCGCTTCAAAGCACTCACAGAAAGGTAGTGTGAACTGAAACCTGTCAAATTGCTCTCCCAACACAAAAGCCCCAATTTGTGGCTTGAAATTGCAACCAAAAAGGGGCAAATTTACTAAAAGCCCCAAATCTGCAATTTTTGAACAAAAGCCCCAAATTTGGAGTTGAAATTGAGCCAAATTTCACCCAAATAGCTAATCTCCTGCAAAAGCCCCAATTTCTTGGCCAATCTTTGCAATTTGCTTGCAATGTGTGCCAAAAAAGGGACAAAAGCCCCAAGCTTCAAATTGAAATTGAGCACAACTTGGGGCAGTTTGACAAAAGCCCCAAATTTAACAAAATGCCCAATTCACAGAATGTGCTCAAATCTGTCCAAAAATCTGCCTAGCCAAACAATGGCTCCCTGCAAAGAAAATTCTGCCAGACGACCAACTTCAAAAGTGCCTGCAGGAATGAAACCTGCTCAGAAGGCCAAATGCAACTGTACGGCTTGTACGGTGACTGCACGACAGAAGTACGGATGACTGTACTGTACGGACGAGACTGCATGTTGTACGGTATGTATGGTATGTACGACGCCACACGTGCGGTACGGACGATGTACGGCTGGCGACGATGTACGGTACGGAAGAGGCTGCAGGCTGTACGGCGCGTGGAGCTATAGGCTGTACGGCGTTGTAGTTGTACATGCGACGATGGCGATGGAGTTGTACGGAACTGTACGGCGAACCGTATGGTTTGGCAACGATCCGTACGGCTGAAGACTGCTGTACAATGACGATGACGAATGGTAGCGCAGGTACTGTTCAGGACTGTACGGAATCAGTCCGTACGAATTATGGAGTTGGAGGCAGAGGAAGCAGAGAGCAGGGTCAACGTGCTCTGATACCAAATGTGAGAATGGGAGAGAGAGCAAAGGTGAGAACAAGAACCAGGAGAGAGAGAGAGCTGAAAACGTAGTTGCAATTAGATGAGAGAGTTACAACTGAATGGAGTGATAGGTTTTGTCTAAGTGACAAAACCTTATCCTTCACTAACCATAGTTTTTGAACTAACTGTGGTTAGGGGGAAAAACCTCTAAGTGAGGGAAAAGTGCCCCTAACCTACTTATTACATTACATCGGTCACTATTAAATTATAGCAATAATTCTAACACTTTTGTTGCCATCCTTCAAGGAAGTGGACATTTCTGGATCAAAAGATAGTTGTGCAATGTTCATATTGCTAGAAAAGCAGACTTGAAAGGCAAGAAGCGATCAAATGATAAAAAATTCCCAGATCATATAGAGATCCATTGTCCATTCAAGATGAGTTATTGCTTTAAACTGGAGCAGGTGGTGGAAGCATCACTTTTGTCTCGAACACAACGGCTAGAGCGTAGACTAATGGACATTGAACCTCAAGTCTCCACACACACACCAACCCATATACACTCCCCCCCTCTGTTGCTGTCCATGTTGGGGCAGCACTGCTGCACAGATGCGAATAGATCAGTTCCTATTCTACTGCAAGTTTACTACACATTGATCAGTGGCATGCTAAGGACTAATGGATGGTTGGCGAATCGAGAAGACTCTGTGATAGTGGAGTGGACAATGATGCCTAATGAATCTGTATGTGGCAGGTAGGTTGCCATGTCCATTCGCTTCATAGGCTGTTTCCTGCAGAATAGAGGAAATCTAGGATGCCGAGATGCCTCTGCGTGGGTGGGGGTTGCTGGTTGGATTGCCCAACGCTGCAGCTGGTATGGGTGGCTCCATAACCCACCCTTGTGCAGTTTCTGCTCACTGCATTTGCTACATTGCTGCAATCTGAATGCAAATGCTTCTTTGCTTGGAGATTTTATATATGCCATCTATATTTCTAACTGTGTTGTGTTTGGAATGTTTTGGAACTTTATAAAGCATGCACAGCTGAACCTGTCTTCTGTGATTTTTCTCTCACGTGGATGCTTCACTGTTCATGGAAAGATCGGCTTTTGTTACCATCCTTGAAGGGAGTGCACATGTCTGAGTCTAAAGGTAGTTGGGCAATGTTCATGTTTCTAGAAAAGCAGACTTGAAAGGCATGAAATGATCAAATGATAGAGATTTTCCAGGTCGTATAGAGATCAAAAATCAAAATGATCTTAATACTACTGCTGTTCTAGCACAGACAGTTAATTATGAAGTGTCAAGGCTGCATATTCCAGAAGTAATTTTTAAAAAGGTTCTTATTTGTGCTGAAACTCTACAACGTTTGTCTTTCTTGAATCCAGTATTGGTGCTGAAGCATTTTTGGATTTGTTACTTCCTCGACTTAACCCTGAAACAAACTCTGGTGTTCCAACAATGCCCTTTGAACTTGAGGTAGAGTGTTTGTCTGGCACTTATATACTGGCTGTTATTCCATTGTCCATGCAAGAGGAGTTATTGCTTTAAACTGGAGCAGGTGGTGGAAGCATCACTTTTGTCTCGAACGCAACGGCTAGAGCGTAGACTAATGGAAGTTGAACCTCGAGTAAGTTCTACTGCAGTTTTAGTTCAAGCAGATATAGTGTATCCCAACACCCCCCCCCCCCCCCCCCCCCTGCGCGGCGTGCGCGAGCTAAAACTAGCATTGCAGAAACAGACGAAAGGAACTAGAAAGGGGGAAGAACAAGGACTGCCTGTTTATAATAAGGTCCAATAGTAACTGTAAAAAAAGTAGGGTGTCAATCCCCCCACCCCCAAAAAGAAAAAAGAAATGGTCTAGCATGTCCTAGTCATGAAGATTCTGTCCCCTACCACTCACTTTAGTGAAGGCTCATGCCCCAAGAAAGAGGTGAGAGCTGGCACACCCGATTTTATAAACGACAGTACTGGCAATAATACCCAGACAGAATGTGAGAGGAGTATGACATTGGAAGTGGAACCTTTTTTAAATGTGGTAGTTGAAATACCTCATTGAAAGAATGTTAATTTGAGGTGTTGGTATGTGGCAGGTGCTATCTTTGTTAAAAGTTCTACCGAATTGCCTCACTGCAGATGTTTTGGAGGAGCTACGTGTTAGCAAGCAAGCATTGGTAGGACAGATTTTGAGCAAAATTAATGTTCTCTGTAAACTGTATAATACGACTTTGGTCATGTTTTCAGATCCATCTATATTTTCATGCAGGCATATGCTCATGCAATCTATAAACTTGTTTTTAGAAATGCACAAAACTGGAAAACATTCCCCATTATTAGGAAGCACGCAGGAAGAAATGAGATTCATCCTTATGATGGTTATGATAGGTTGAACTGGGGTCCAAAGCAGGTGCTCTCAGACAAATGCTGCTGGAGCTTCTGGAAAGCCCACAGGAAATCCGTCGAATGACAATCATGGGTCGACGGTGTACCATAAAGAAGGAAGATGGTTCCATTGTATGTGCAGCTTCTGTAGACAAGCAATTAGCTGATGGTAATATGTCTCCAGCAGCACAATCATCAAGCTCGTATAAGTTTAATTTTGCGATTAGAAAGGAAAAATTTTCTGGGTAAAACAGCTATATCCTGTAAGTCTTCCTCTGTGTGGTTACGGGAGAATTTTTTTTTGCATCATTTTAATTGCCTTCTTTTTTGTAAGCATTTCGGTTTTAGCTAAAATACAACAATAAACTCAATAAAGGTGGAAGCCGACAATTGCAATCCTGTGGAGCGGATACAATGCATCAGACAATTAAATCAATGAGATAGTTCTTTTTAATGGGATGTTGGCATGTTGGCTAGTCTGAGTAGTGTTTATCTTTTTAAGGGTAATCTGTTATCTCTTTTGTTATCTTGTTGAAGTAAGCAAAAAAGATTCATCAGACAGGGAGGGCAGCAAGGGTGGGTCTCCATTGTGAGAAAATGGAAGGAAAGGCATGATGCAGGTAAGTGAAGCCCTTTCATACCTTCTTTGTGATGAAGAGGCATACTGGAGTCGTGCATAGTCTCTAGTAACTTGGAAGAGCTCAAGTCGTAATAGTAGCTGTACAAATTGCACACTAAAACCTTCAGAGGGTAATATGCAACATGATTCGCAAAGGGGATCTGTTGGAAGAAAATGGGGAGTGTCGGTTAAGCCCTGAAGAAAATCCAGCATGGGCCACCCTCCTAAACATCATCTTGCAAAGGGGTGGGCTAACTAATGCCATGGAAAAGAAATTGTATCCAATATTGGAACGTGGAGTCCTACATTGGTCAAGAGCCCTTGCTTTGTAGCTGGGGTTCCAAGGTGTGTAGCCCTCAGTCTGGTTGGGAAGACTAAGTTGTCACAAACAATGAGTCTTAGTGTCAAAGGTTCATTTCTAATACTATTAGGAAGATTCAGAGAAGTTTCCGAACTTGTGTGGTCAAGGAGGGAATGCAAGATATCACATACCCTGGACGCCGTCTCCCTAATACATGTTCGATGACGTACTCATTGATAGTGTCAAGCCCAAAATACTAGATAGTATGTATTGACAGGCTATGGCATCAAAGAAACCTCAAGAATTCTATCTTTGATCTAGAAGGTGACAACTACAAAGGAGGCATTAATTCTCTTCCAACGTTTCCAAGGGTCAAGGAGTGGTCACTATATTTGGACAAAAGGTGGAAGACATTCAACTTGTGGTGGCTACTTTTAATTGTTTGGATGAGAGGTGATCCATGTTTCCACTCTGTGCGAGGTTCATCATTCACACCAACAACTTTAATGGTCCAAAGAAATAGGTACAAGTCCTCCTTAGAGGAGATTATGGTGGTGAAGAGATCGGATAAATGAGATATAGTCCCTTGAGACAAAGGGAGGAATGAATTGTTGAAAGCTCTTAGTGATTTTTTAAAGGGAAGGGGAAAGATTGCTTTATATAAGACTCTGGAATATTGCTTTACTTCATAGATTTGGAAGACAGAAATTGAAATGTACAATAAGACAAACACATGATTTAAGGGGCAAAGACAACCCCCCCCCCCCCCCTCCCTCTCCCCCGCCGCCCTCTTTCCCCTTTATCTAGGCTCTTTATTACAGTGAGATACAAGACCAAGGTGTTAATGTAAATCTTATCAACACCTTCCAAACTTGAGACCAAACTGAAAGTATGTAGACTATAGCTGGAGCTATGTACAAGACATGAAAACGAAGCTCAAGACTGAGAAGTAAGCCTACATACATAGACAGTGTCTCAAGGGATAGCCTAGCTAGGGTGCTCAATCATCCAAGGGCTCTCTGATCCTGAGAGAAGATGCCTGCACAATGTACCACTGCTTCCAGACATGAGTATCACTTAGTCAGTGCTTAGAAAAAGAGATTCTGATTTAGAATAACTGAATACTTCTAGCTCACGTACACAACTTCAAAAGCTATGCAAAAACGATGCAAGTTGCTACAAATTTGCCTCATAGTTTTAAGTATAGTTGTGGGCTGGGAGTAGCATTGCTTACGGTGAGAGTTGCATCAACAGTGGGAGTTGGACTGCATGGGAAAAAAGGCTGTTGCAGGGCTGTGGGGAGGAGGAACTGCTGGAGGAGTTTCACCAGCAGGGCTGTGTGAAGGAGCTGTAGGTGTTAAACACTAACTATCTATTCCGACTGCAGATCATGGGAGAAGCACCGAGTTATTCCACCCAGCCAATCCTTGCTGAAGCATGAGAGCTCACAGAGAATTCGAATCATAAACATACGTAAAACCATTCCTTCTCATCTCTCACTAGCTTCAACAAGCCTTATCTCCCTAGATAGATCTAGATGCCACATGTCATCCATATAGGGCCTTCCTCATGCAACATTTCACCCCTCTCTTGGGATGCATTAAATCCTTTGACCCTAGGCACATTCTTTGCATTAGGCCCTTAGCCTTAGATCCACCTAGTCTGGTTCTATCAACCCTCACCTAGGACCTTGACATTAATTCCCTCCCGATCATTTACATGAAGCGCAAACAAATATATTACAAAGATAGATCCTTTAAGGGAAATGTCGACTGATTCTTCCGAGGTCATGCTACCTCGGCTAGAGCGTAACATTCCTTCCCTCTTCAGACATCAGCGTCCTCCATGATAAAGTCTGGGAACACTCTCCGCAACTGGTATACGGATTCCCAGGTAGCTTCGGATAGAGGCTGACCATGCCATGCAATCAGCACCGTGGGTATCTTCCGATTTCGTATTTGCATTCTTCCTCGGTCCAGGATTCTTGTTGGTTTGCGCCGCGCATTATCCTCTATCTCCTAAAACAAAACCACACCTTCGATTAGTGAGTCACCTGTATGTAAACATTTCTTTAAGCGCGAAACATGAAAAACCCGGTGCACCTTACACCCCTGTGGCAATTCCAATTTATAGGCTACCTTGCCTATTCTCTTTAGAATTAACCAGGGCCCACAGTATCGAGGTGATAACTTAGCACACTCTCCTGAAGTCAACGACTTCGAGTGCGAAGGAACTCTGAGAAAAACTTTTTCTCCTTTCTTAAATACTCTTATAGACCGGTTTTCATCCGCATACACCTTGGCTCTATCCATAGCCTGGCGGATATTAGCTCTCGCAAGTGCTAGCATCTCCCGCATGTGAACTACAAAGTTCGCGGCACTAGGCACTTTCTGAGGTACTCCAACTATAGTTGGATTGGTTGGTCTATAACCATAGTTCAGCTCAAACGGACTAAACCGGGTAGAGGAATGTTTTCTATCATTGTAGGCAAACTCCAACAATGGCAACCACTTGTCCCATGTATGTTGCCTCAATGACACATATGCCCTCGGCATATCCTCTAAAGTCTGGTTGACTCTCTCCGTCTGACCATCCGTCTCAGGATGATCCCCACTACTCATTCCCAACTCAGTCCTCAGTGTCTCAAATACTGCTGTCCAAAAATGACTGGTAAATCTGACATCTCTGTCTGACACTATGGATCTCGGCAATCCATGCAGACGAAATATATGTCTAATAAACAAATCCGCCACTTGCGGGGCACTAATAGACTCTCTAGTCGGAATGAAGTGAGCCATCTTGGTTAGACGATCAACCACCACAAGGATAGAATCATACCCTCCTTGTGTCGTAGGCAGCCCTACAATAAAGTCAAGGAAATGCTCTCCCACTTACTTAGTGGTACTTCCAAGGGCTGTAAAAGTCCGGGTGGCTTCACCCGCTCGGCCTTACTTACCTGACACGAGAAACACCGTGTCACATATTCATGAATATGCTTTTTCATCTTTGGCCAAAAGAAATCTCGCTTCACGAGATCATATGTCTTCTCGACTCCTGGGTGTCCCGCACATGGGCTATCATGGCACTGTCGAATGACTCTCTGCCTGAGATCATTCTGACTAGGTACTACAACCTTGCCATTTCTTTCTAGCATACCATATCTTATGGTATATCTTGCATAAGTTTGGCCTTTTCAGGATCCCAGGTCATCCTTTTCATTTTCCCCGCGTTTTAACACATGAGCCTTAGGCCATAGGCTCTGGACAAACTCGTCCACTTTTTGAGTTTCTCTAATCTCGGTCATTAGATCACTCTCTAATACCGTGAAACTCAGGTTGTGCATAATGCGAGACAACGCATCAGCAACCTTATTGTCTTTTTCTCTTCGGTACCGAATCGTTAAATTAAACTCCTGCATGAGCTCTGCCCACCTAGCTTGGCGGCGCCTCAAGTTAGGCTGTTTACAAAAATGTTTCAGAGTATCATGATCCACATCCACATAAAACTCTGAACCATACAAATAATGCCTCCATGTTTTCAAAGCATGGATAACAGCATATAACTCCAATTCATGAGTTGGCCAATTCCTTTGAGAGGGAGAAAGCTTCTTGCTTTCAAAGGTTACTGGCCTTCCCTCTTGAAGGAGAATTGCTCCTACCGCAATGCCACTTGCATCGGTTTCCAGGAACAACGGTTTCTGGGGATAAACTATTTTTAACACCGGTCCTGAGACCACAGCTTGTTTTATGGTGTTAAAACTTTCTTGTTGATTCTGTCCCCATATAAAAGGTACTTTATCTGAGGTCAGATCAGTCAATGGCGATACTATCTCGGAATATCCTTTGATATGCCTTCTATAAAACTGGACAAACCCCAAGAATGATCGCAGAGCGCGGTCAGACTCAGAGGGATTGGCAAGTTAGTATCGCAGCCACTTTCTTTGGATCCATTTCTACCCCCTGTGGAGTAATTATGAACCCTAAATATTCAAGCCTAACCATACACAGGATAGTTTTCTTTTTATTTACATAAAGACTGGCTTTCCTCAAAGTACTGAACACTACTCTTAAGTGTTCACGATGCTCAGTAATACTTTTACTGAATATTAGGATATCGTCAATAAAATGTACTACGAACTTTCCGATATACGGACGTAGTAAATCGTTCATAAGCATGACGAATGTAGGCGGAGCATTGGTAAGTCCGAAGGGCATTACCAAAAACTCATAATGACCAAACCTGCTTCTGAAAGCGGTTTTATGCACATCCTCGGCTCTAATCCGGATCTGATGGTAGCCACACTCAAGATCTATCTTGCTGAAAATCACGGCTCCATTTAATGCATCTAGCAAATCATCAATCTGAGCCATCGGATACCTGTGCTTAACAGTGATATTATTTAATGCTCTGTAATCTATACAAATGCGAAACGTATCATCTTTTTTCTTCTTTAATATCACTGGCGAAGCAAAAGGTGAGAAACTTGGTTGAATCTGCCCCAACTTGAGGTATTCTTCCAGTTGTCTACGCACCTTCGCCTCTTCAGTAAAACTCATTCTATAGGGAGGTCTATTTACAGGTTTTGCCCCCGGGATCAGTTCAATCTTATGCTGAACTTTCCGCTCTGGAGGTAACCCATAAGGTAGTTCATCCCTAAAACATTCAGAGAACTCCTCTGTTATAAGATTAGCCAGCTTGGTCATCTCACCACTTTGCGTAACATCAGTGCTAGCCGAAGAATCATCAACCGGCTCTACCGATGCTGTGCAAAGGAATAAAAACTCTACTAGAGCTTTTCGGATTTCCATCACGGAAACCAACGGTCCCTGAGGTATATCTTTCTCACCTCGCAAGACATAAAGCACATCATTCATCTTGAATTGATATACGTGCTTTTTCCAATCAATGGCTGGATTCTTCCTAGAATGCCACGCCATACCCAGGGCTATATCTGCATGAGCAAGCTTGGTCATTTCAAAATCAAGCTTCTCAGCATAGTCCTGAATCCGAAGCTCCAACTGGGTAACCCTTTGGTCCCATACTTCAGTTGAACTTCCATCTGCCATCCTGACTGTATACGCATAGTCAGATGGACTTGTCTTTAATTTCAGCCTCTTCACGAGCTTGGAGTTAATCACATTGTGAGTTGACGCTGAGTCAAACAACACAATGACATCATGATTGGACACTTGTTCTTTCATTTTAATTAACTCCGTATCATTAAAGGCTGTATACCCCGTTGCTACGGGCTTAGATAGGATGTTATCAGGTGCACTCGTCACTAACTTAGCAACAGACACACATAACAAACAAGGTACTAACCTCTGAGAAGATCCCGCTAGCTGAATCTGCATCTCTTCCGCTCTGGGACTTCCCTTCATCTCCACGTCGCATTATGAGATCACCATCTCAGCCATCCGACGATCTTTGTTACGTGGACAAACCTTCCACTGATGAGGCTGAAAGCAACCAAAACATAAGCCTTCTCTCCTCGCTTTTTCCCTTTGTTCTGGGTTTAAGGGAGACTTAGACCAAGCCCGGGCTGCCATTGGGGTTACTTTCCTCTTCACTCCAATGGTGGTACTTGGTTTTGGAGTTTCAGCCGGTTTTGCCTGCTTGGCTTGACCACTCGGCAGAGAACCACTCCCTCTACTAATCCATTTCTTCCTAAACCCAGATTTCTTCGGATACCCATACTGGGTTCCGACCTGTGCAAACCCACTTGGCCTGCTGCCCTTGGCATCTTCATAGTTCAGGGCTATGGCTATTGCATCATCTAACGTGTTCGCGTACTTAGCCCGAACTTCCATTTTTATTTGATCGTTCAATCCAAATATGAAATCTTTCACTTGGATTGATTGAGGCAGGGGTTCATCAACCTTCATTACACTCTCTTGAAACTTATCAGTGTATTCTGCCACCGATAAATTCCTCTGATGAAGGTTCCTATATTGATCCCAAGCTCGGGATGCTTCGTCAGGAGGTAAGAAGTGGTTCCTGAACTCTCTTTTAAACCCCTCCCAGGTAGTGGATGCTATATCATCTTTTTGTTGTTTAATCCACCACCGATCCGCTGCCTCACTAAACATGTGGGTGGCCTCACGGATCTTCTTGATGTCATTTCTGATTTCACAAATGGCGAACGCCTCGTCCCATTTGTGTAACCAGGTCTCAATGACATCGGAACTACGGTTGTTCATCCGACCAGAATACTTTTCCGGTTTGTAATTGGCAATATTTGGCACTTTAGCCTTCCTAGGCTCGACCGTATGGACACTAGCCTCCGGTTCCATTGGAGCCTTTCCCTTCTCCTCTCGAGAAGGTCTGGCAGACATACTGTGTATCACTCTCCTAAGTTCAGACTGCCCTGCATTGGCGTGCAACTGCTGCGCTAATAACTGTTGCAAGGCATCCTCAAGCAATGCAATCCTGCCAGATAAAGTATGAGCTACTGGGCGCGACACCTGCTGGGTCGGCCGGACTCCTGATTCACCAGGGTCCCTCCCCTATCCTTGGGCTCTGATACCAAATGTTAAACACTTATTATCTATTCCTACTGCAGATCACGGGAGAAGCACCGAGTTGTTCCACCCAGCCAATATTTGCTGAAGCATGAGAGCTCACAGAGAATTCAAATCATAAACATACGTAAAACCATTCCTTCTCATCTCTCACTAGCTTCAACAAGCCCCATCTCCTTAGATAGATCTAGATGCCACATGTCATCCATATAGGGCCTTCCTAATGCAACATTTCACCCCTCTCTTGGGATGCATTAAATCCTTTGCCCCTAGGCACATTCTTTGCATTAGGCCCTTAGCCTTAGATCCACCTAGTCTGGTGCTATCAACCCTCACCTAGGACCTTGACATTAATTCCCTCCCGATCATTTACATGAAGCGCAAACAAATATATTACAAAGATAGATCCTTTAAGGGAAATGTCGACTGATTCTTCCGAGGTCATGCTACCTCGGCTAGAGCGTAACAGTAGGAGTAGCTGAACCAGCAGGATTGTGTGAATGGTCCCATATTTGGGTACCTGGATGTGGTATGATCTTTACGTTTCTCTTAAAGAGATACGTCTGAACTTGTGGGACACTAGTGCCGATAACCAGCTCAATGGAGGGCCACCCTCAAATACTAGACCCTAGGCAATTAGTACCTAACTGAACAGTAGGAAAACACATGCATTCTTTTGGCAAACATCCAAATTTTAAGAACTTTTGAAATTTCAAAAAATAAAGATACGCAATAAATGAATTTACTGAGCAAGTGGATATGTGTGAGAAATGACATTTGAAGTGTGAAAAGATCTCCAAAATGTTGTTCTCTTGAGGAGTGCGACTTTGAGTTGATGCAGAAAACAGTGCGTATAAAAGTGTAGCTGCTATTAAAGCACTTTCTTGAAGCATCCCAACAAAATGAATCTTAATGTCACTGAAAATACTCTCTTAGAGTCTATGTATGCTGCAAGATATTACTGTGATTTTCCAAAACTGTGACCATTGTAAAGTGATTGCAAAAATGAGAAGCATAGCGACTGAGAAATGCTTCCAAAAGACTTCCAACTGTTGCAAAGCAGCTGAGCAACTGGTGGAATGCAAAGAGCGTGCGTAAGATTGAGGATGAATTCCGTGAGAGCTTTGCAAAAAGATATCAAGAAGAGACCAATACATCTGCAAATTGTGAAAGGGGAAACCATCAATGCTTGTAGCTATCGGATGTAGTGTTGAACTCTAAAATGGACAATATTGCATAATCAAATACAGGAGCAACAATATGAAAGGAAAAATAATATCTTTAATATGTGATAGTAGGCCTAAGAAAAGATGGAAATGAGATTCCGGGTGTGGCTCTTACTAAAATTTTTAGTAGAACGTACTCATCTTTAAATGTGAATGGAAAAGCATGCTTATAACAGGAGAAAAGGGGGAAGGCTCACTTGTTTAATCGTACTTCTTTTAAATATGGTATGATGAGATAAAATTCCTTAATTTCTAAATGCTTTGATGGGACTACTGCAGCAGCTTTTATGTTGCAGATATCTCAAAGGAATGCAATAATAATCTATTGTTTTGCTTGCAGTTGTAGTATATCAGGTGGACTTTAGTTTTTCCCGCTTGTAAATATACCGAGGTCTGATGAAATTTTTGGTCTTCTAGATGAGGAGGAAGAGATTGAGATGCTTTTGGAGAACTATTTACAAAGGTTAGTTTAAATCATCATATTTTCCTCCTTTTCTTAATGCGTCGTGGTTTATATATATATTTTGAAGATATGGATCAAAGTTTGACTCTGTATGTCAACTTGAAAAAAAGAGTTGCATTGTAGTAGTTGAGCTGCAATGGCTTTGTGATAGATTTCTTCTAACATTGGTGCATTTAGATGTTGGAACAATGAATGCCTTCTTCTTAGCTTTGTCATGCCCCTTTTTTTTGTTCATTTATTGTTGCTCTCTATCCTTTTGTAAAATTTTCTTCTTTAGAGTATACCCTATTCTCCTCATAGAAATATTTTGCCTCTTGACAATGGTAATAGATTACTGTTCGAAACAAAAAATACACATGTACCTCGAAGCTAATCCTTGGATTAGTGAATTTAATCTACCAGGGTTAGGGGGCCTTGGGACTAAGGGAAGTAGGCTAACGTGAGGCTATAGGACTTAGAACAATGGCAAAGGGAAGTTGGCTATATTTAGCCAGGATTGTTTCTAGAAAGTGGGATGCTCTTCTATATAAGAGTGGTGAGCATCCCTTATAAGAGTGGTCAAGGCTGTTGGGATCGCATTGAGTGTGTTGGCACTTTTGGAAGGTCTAATCTGGACCATGAGCCTAGACTCCTGCCTCTACATGGTGGACCATGAGATACTATGCTGAAGGTTTCTAGTGGAGGGTTGGGACGCCGGAGCTATGGGCATAGCCTTGTGGAAGTCTGATCTCTAGCCTGCGTGCTTGGGGGCGGCTGGGAGGCGAGCCACCTACTGATCTTTATTTGGTTTTGCTGATTATGTTTGGACTGCGTTTAAGGTTAGATCCTAGCAAGGATGTTTCATTTGGTATCAGAGCGCCCGCTTCATAGTGGAAGTTTACGAGGTATGCAGTACGAATGGTGCCAGGTATGTAGCAAAGTGTTTCTGCATGTTGCTGAAGTGTTGCGGGTTTTGAAACAGAGCGAATTGTTGATGCTGGGAACTGTTCGCAGTAATTTGTGTGCAAGGTACCTCAAAGGGGTGTTGAACGTGCAAGGGGGGGGGGGGGGGCGGGAGTGGGGGCTTGTAGGGTGGTTTGCGATTGGAATCACATCCTGAATGGTTGAGAATTGAGGCTATGCTACAGTGGATTGCGATTGGAATTGCATGCTGAATGTTGAGAATTGAGGCTATGCTACTGCTGTACTTAATCGTGGATACAAGATGACAGCAAACTGACAGGGGTCTGTTCGCAGCTCCTTTGGTAGCGATTCACAGAGCTTTGGGTAGTGTTCTGCTGTGTATTGAACTGAATATTAAAGGCTAAACCTAGATTGGGTCAGTGCGATTCAGAAGGTAAGGATAGGACAGCCAGAAACAGCAGTGATCTGCTGTAGACTTCATCAGGTCGTCGTCAGGTCCGGGTGCAAAGAAAGGGCAGAAGTAGCACAGGGTTTGTTGCAGAAATTCCATGCAAAATCATTGTAGCAGCAGACAGAAACTTACAAGGGATTTGCATGGGTCCCAAGGTACATTATTGGTTCGTGGTGGATTGCTCCAGCAGGCTGCAGCAATAGATAGTCGTTTTGCGGGCTTGAACGAAAGTGAAGAAGAGGAGAATGGTCCACAATCTCTTTGGAAGGCCCATGATGATTTGCAGCAGGGGAAATCGGGCCTGTAGACTGAAAAGCAAGATTGAAAAAGCTAGAGATCTTTTGGAAAAAGTCCCATCCAAAATCAGGGTTTGGTAGCTTTTGGAAAAGCTAGAAACTTATGAAAAAGCTCAACCCAAAATCAAGACTGATTTTGGACTGGTTTTGGTAACTTTTAGGAACCTGCTTTCCATTGAAAGCAAAGAGTCTAGAGCTCTAGAAAACCAGTTAAACCCTTTTTTAAACAAAAAAAGGAACTTTCTATTAATGCTTTTCCAGCTCACTGCCTAGGTTATCTCAGGGACAGGCAGACACCATACAACTAGTGAATCCCTTGCAGCGTGAGAATGTTAAAAAACCCTTGCAGGCCATGCCTTGCAGAAACGCTCCCGCCTTTCGGCAGTCGCTCTAGAGTCGGATGTCCCACGTTCCCGAATGGCGCGTAGAGTGTAGATGATGTCCTGCCAAATAGCAACTAGATTGGCCACCGGTGGAAGTCGATGACCTCCCATCACTAGGCTGCAACGCGCAACCCATATGTTCCAGGCCGTGATGCTGGCCACTGTCTCCTAGACACCCTCCTCGGGAGCCGAGGTAGGACGGTGTCGGGAAGGAGTCGTCACCTCATGCAGCTTGATCCGATGAATGCTCTGTTTGTGTATCTTGTAGGCTGGAGAGACCTCATCAATGTGGAAGGCATGGCACTCCTCTATCAACTAGGCCGCCATGCCCCAGATAAAGTCACGTTGGATATTTTGCATTCGGGCCACAATCCGAAGGGAGCCTAGCCAAATCCTTTGAGCGCTCTCGTAGCTCTAGAGACAGTGTGGGATCGTCTCCAAGACACCCTTCGTGCAGCTTTGACAGCACCCATGCACCCTCATCTGCTCTAACCAAGGGCCTATAGGTAGTCCTTTGTGAGCGGTCAACGAGAAGAAGTATGAGATCTTCCAGGGTCGAAGGCTGGACCCCAGCTACGTCCAAAACCGAGATCGAACCTCCTCTGCTCCGCCCAATGTCTCTCTCTCGAAGGAGTCTAAGTCGATGTCTCCATCTCTAGACACCATCCAATCCGTGGCTTTTAGGAGAAGGGTATCTCCTCCACCCTCTCCGTGTGAACTACCCTGGACGGTCAGAACCACTCTCGTGGGTCCCACTAAATCGCCCGAAGGGGGCAGCCTTGCCAAAGCCAGAGTCGCGACCGGGGGACCTCTTGGTCTTGGATGCTGGGAGGGTCAATAAACCATGACTTGCCTAGACGGCCCACTATCGTGATCAGCTGCCATTGTAGTGAAACCAGTGAATCCTTTGAGTACAATCACAAGCAATTGGATTGCAATGAAGTGCGTCCCCTATCCATCCTCAACCGTTGGTTTTGAACCAATCTACTAAGCCTTGAAGACCAGCGATAGAAATTTGGAGCTGTTGGCTGCTGAAAAGACTTTTGTTGAAGTGCGAGTTGAAGCTGACATCCCCTCAGGACTACAACAATGTCTCGGACTTGTTTGGGATGGTTTTTGGCCTCTACTAAGCCCTTCTCTCCCTCTCTTTTCTTAGCAGCTGCCTCTGCATAGTGTAATGAAGGGGAAAAAGGGGAGGGACTAAATAAGTCTCCATCCACTTCCTACTATGTACTTTTTGATGTGACATCTAATCCTATCTACTACCTCCTTCCTCCTACATAGGTGACTTAGGAACACCCCTCCCCCCCGCCCCCCCAAAAAAGAAAAGAAAGAGGATAAAAAGTTCACTTTTCAGCCTCTTTTAGGGGCCTTTCACAGCCCATTTGGAGCCATTTTGGCCCATTTCGAAGCTTCTTTGACGACCTTTCTTCCGAGCCTCTCCATTGACATTTTCGTGTTTCCACGCACTATCTCAGGTGCTCATTATGCAGGGTTTTGCTATCCATTTCTCCTTGCCTACATTCGAGCTCCTCTCTCTAGAGCCAGTCACCATGCCACCGAAGCGTGCCCCTCGTGACATATTGCATGACAGTGATGAGGTTGCT
The DNA here is from genome assembly GCF_047967505.1 of Dipteris shenzhenensis. Classification (NCBI taxonomy): domain Eukaryota; kingdom Viridiplantae; phylum Streptophyta; class Polypodiopsida; order Gleicheniales; family Dipteridaceae; genus Dipteris; species Dipteris shenzhenensis. Next base: position 25,132,761 of record NC_141604.1, read on the forward strand.
CATCAGTATGAGCAAGTGCCTGCCATGGTGGTTGCATCCATTGGTGGTACAGTGGTTCCTTCCACTCAGCTTCTTTCTCCTGCATCTCGGGAAGCGCAGGCAGCGCAAGCAGCGCCGCAGACAGAGTTTTTGGATGCCCTTTCCTCTATGCTCCAGGGTGCTATCCGACAGATAGGACATGAATTTCAGCCAGCAGCTTACCACAGCCATGGCTATGCAGGATACGGCTCTTGTCCAGATGGGACAGCAGATTGGTCAGCAGATCACATCTGCCATTGCTATGTAGGATAAGGTTAAGCAGCTCGCACCCGAGCAAGGGGACCATTCAGATAGTCAGAATGTTTTGTCTGCTCTACAGGGGTTTTATGGCAAATGCCCGTCATGCCTATGAGCATCAATCTTCTGGACCATTGCATGTGCCCTAGCATGGGGATTATTGATAAGGACTCTATCTCTACTGAAAGAAACTCTATTGCTTTTTAGACACAGATCACGGGCGATGGCATTTGTATTTTCCTCCCAGCCTAAACTCGTAGATCACATATATTCTAATTCATAATCCTTTTTCTTCCTTATGCCTATCTTCGAGACCCTCATTTCCCTAGATAGTTCTCTTTGCCAAATGTCATCATTTAAGCCTCTCCACTTTGTGCACCTTTTTACCCCTCTCTTGGGACACATTTAAAACCACTTGCCCCTTGGCATTATTGCACATTTAGGTACACCTAGGCCTTAGCACTCAGAACTACCTAGTCAATGCCATTTCACCCTCACCTAGGACCTTGGCAGTTACTTCTCTTGACCATTTCATTTACGCACATTAACTATTACAAAAGTTGGTCCTCTAAGAGAAAATGCCCACCAATCTTTCCGAGGTCATGCTATCTCGGCTAGAGCATAACATTCCTTCCCTCTTCAAGCATCAGCGTCCTCGATGATGAAATCTGGAAATACTCTCCGTAACTGGTATACGGATTCCCAGGTAGCTTCAGATAGAGGCTGACCATGCCATGCAACCAACACCGTGGGTATCTTCCGATTTCGTATTTGCATTGTTCCTCGGTCCAGGATTCTTGTTGGCTTGCGCCTTGCAATATCCTCTATCTCCTGAAACAAAACCACACCTTCGATTGGTGAGTCACCTGTATGCAAAAATTTCTTTAAGCGCGAAACATGAAAAACCGGGTGCACCTTACACCCTTGTGGCAATTCTAATTTATAGGCTACACTGCCTATTCTCTTTAGAATTAACCACGGCCCACAGTATCGAGGTGATAACTTAGCACACTCTCCTGAAGTCAACGACTTCGAGTGCGAAGGAACTTTGAGAAAAACTTTTTCCCCTTCCTTAAATACTCTTATAGACCGGTTTTCATCTGCATACACCTTGGCTCTATCCATAGCCTGGCGGATATTAGCTCTCGCAAGTGCTAGCATCTCCCGCATCTGAACTGCAAAGTTCGCGGCACTAGGCACTTTCTGAGGTACTCCAACTATAGTCGGATTGACTGGTCTATAACCATAGTTCAGCTCAAACGGACTGAACCCGGTAGATGAATGTTTTCTATCATTGTAGGCAAACTCCAACAATGGCAACCACTTGTCCCACGTATGTTGCCTCAATGACACATATGCCCTCAGCATATCCTCTAAGGTCTGGTTGACTCTCTCCGTCTGACCATCCGTCTCAGGATGATCCCCACTACTCATTCCCAACTCAGTCCTTAGTGTCTCAAATACCGCTGTCCAAAAATGACCGGTAAATCTGACATCTCTGACTGACACTATGGATCTAGGCAATCCATGCGGACGAAATATATGTCTAATGAACAATCCGCCACTTGCGGGGCACTAACAGACTCTCTAGTCGGAATGAAGTGAGCCATCTTGGTTAGACGATCAACCACCACAAGGATAGAATCATACCCTCCTTGTGTTGTAGGCAGTCCTACAATAAAGTCCATGGAAATGCTCTCCCACTTACTTAGTGGTACTTCTAAGGGCTGTAAAAGTCCGGGTGGCTTCACCCGCTTGGCCTTGCTTACCTGACACGAGAAACACCGTGTCACATATTCATGAATATGCTTTTTCATCTTTGGCCAAAAGAAATCTCGCTTCACGAGATCATATGTCTTCTCGACTCCTGGATGTCCCGCACACGGGCTATCATGGCACTGTCGAATGACTCTCTGCCTGAGATAATTCTGACTAGGTACTACAAGCTTGCCATTTCTAACTAGCATACCATCCCTTATGGTATATCTTGCATAAGTTTGGCCTTTTTTGGATGCCAGGTCATCCTTTTCATTTTCCTCGGGTTTTAACACATGAGCTTTAGGCCACAAGCTCTGGACAAACTCGTCCACTTTTTGAGTTTCTCTTATCTCGGTCATTAGAGCACTCTCTAATACCGTGAAACTCAGGTTGTGCATAATGCGAGACAACGCATCAGCAACCTTATTGTCTTTTCCTCTTCGGTACCGAATCGTTAAATTAAACTCCTGCATGAGCTCTGCCCACCTAGCTTGGCGGCCCCTCAAGTCAGGCTGTTTACAAAAAATGTTTCAGAGTATCATGATCTACATCCACATAAAACTCTGAACCATACAAATAATGCCTCCATGTTTTCAAAGCATGGATAACAGCATACAACTCCAATTCATGAGTTGGCCAATTTCTTTGAGAGGGAGAAAGCTTCTTGCTTTCAAAGGCTACTGGCCTTCCCTCTTGAAGGAGAACTGCTCCTACCGCAATGCCACTTGCATCGGTTTCTAGGAACAACGGTTTCTGGGGATCAACTATCTTTAACACCGGTCCTGAGACCACAGCTTGTTTTATGGTGTTAAAACTTTCTTGTTGATTCTGTCCCCAAATAAAAGGTACTTTATCTGAGGTCAGATCAGTCAATGGCGATACTATTCCGGAATATCCTTTGATATGCCTTCTATAAAACTGGACAAATCCCAAGAATGATCGCAACGCGGTCAGACTCCGAGGGATTGGCCAAGTTAGTATCGCAGCCACTTTCTTCGGATCCATTTCTACCCCCTGTGGAGTAATTATGAACCCTAAATATTCAAGCCTAACCATACACAGTATAGTTTTCTTCTTATTCACATAAAGACTGGCTTTCCTCAAAGTACTGAACACTATTCTTAAGTGTTCACGATGCTCAGTAACACTTTTACTGAATATCAGGATATCGTCAATAAAATGCATTACGAACTTTCCGATATACGGACGTAGTAAATCGTTCATAAGCATGACGAAGGTCGCTGGAGCATTGGTAAGTCCAAAGGGCATTACCAAAAACTCATAATGACCAAACCTGCTTCTGAAAGCGGTTTTATGCACATCCTCGGCTCTAATCCGGATTTGATGGTAGCCACACTTAAGATCTATCTTGCTAAAAATCACGGCTCCATGTAATGCATCTAACAAATCATCAATCCGAGCCATCGGATATCTATGCTTAACAATGATATTATTCAATGCTTTGTAATCTATACAGAGGCGAAACGTATCATCCTTTTTCTTCTTTAATATCACTGGCGAAGCAAAAGGTGAGAAACTTGGTTGAATCTGCCCCAACTTGAGGTATTCTTCCAGTTGTCTACGTACCTCCGCCTCTTCAGCAAAACTCATTCTATAGGAGGTCTATTTACAGGTTCTACCCCCGGGATCAGTTCAATCTTATGTTGAACTTTCCGCTCTGGAGGTAACCCATAAGGTAGTTCATCCCTAAAACATTCAGAGAACTCCTCTGTTATAAGATTAGCTAGCTTGGCCATCTCACCACTTTGCGTAACATCAGTGCTAGCCGAAGAATCATCAACCGGCTCTACCGATGCTGTGCAAAGGAATAAAAACTCTACTAGAGCTTTTCTGATTTCCATCACGGAAACCAACGGTCCCTAAGGTATATCTTTTTCACCTCGCAAGACATAAAGCACATCATTCATCTTGAATTGATATACGTGCTTTTTCCAATCAACGGCTGGATTCTTCCTAGAATGCCACGACATACCCAGGGCTATATCTGCATGAGCAAGCTTGGTCATTTCAAAATCAAGCTTCTCAGCATAGTCCTGAATCCGAAGCTCCAACTGGGTAACCCTTTGGTCCCATACTTCAGTTGAGCTTCCATCTACCATTCTGACTGTATACGCATAGTCAGATGGGCTTGTTTTTAATTTCAGCCTCTTCACGAGCTTGGAGTTAATCACATTGTGAGTTGATGCCGAGTCAAACAACACAATGACATCATGACTGGCCACTTGCCCTTCCATTTTAATTAACTCTGTATCATTAAAGGCCGTATACCCCGTTGCTGCGGGCTTAGATAGGATGTTATCAGGTGCACTCGTCACTAACTTAGCAACAGACACACATAACAAACAAGGTACTAACCTCTGAGAAGGTCCCGCGAGTTGCATCTGCATATGTTCCGCATTGGGACTCTCCTGCATTTCCACGTCGCATTCGGATATTATCATATTAGCCGTGTGACGGTCTTTATTCAGTGGACAATCCTTCCACTGATGTCGCTGAAGGCAGCCGAAGCACAATCCTTCTTTTCTAGCTTTCTCTTTTGTAGAAACGTCAATACGTATCCCGTTTTTATGAAACGGCAACTGTGCAAACAGAAAACGCCTGTGCCAGATTAACGCCGTGCTAGTGACGGCTGATCTATTTGACGGACTAATTCTTCACTGAATCATTAAGCAGAATACTCCATTGACATCCCATTATACGCTGTTCAGCCAAATCCTCTTGTGCGTAGTTTGTTCCGATAAGCGCTTGTCAACGTGATAACCTGTCCACGTGCTTCAGTCCCCTGCGCAGCGTCCTAGCACACACAAACTGCCGATTCGAATATGGGTCATGCCCCCTTCTGCCTCAAGCGATGGCCTGATAGAAAACCATTCCGACACTTGACTGACAGTCGTCCTTTAGCGATGCAACGGGTTACGACCAAATCTCACGAGCAGATTTCGTGCGCCATATTCTTCATGTGCGCCTGTCACAACCCCGACTACCTCCCTTCGCAGGTCCCAATTCAATTCACGGCTTAATCCGTCTCAGACTGCGCCGTCAATCTTCTAGAATCGCTCACTACATGAGCTCTGATACCAACTGATAAGGACTGTATCTCTACTGAAAGAAACTCTATTGCTTTTTAGACACAGATCACGGGCGATGGCATTTGTATTTTCCTCCCAGCCTAAACTCGTAGATCACAGATATTCTAATTCATAATCCTTTTTCTTCCTCATGCCTATCTACGAGACCCTCATTTTCCTAGATAGTTCTCTTTGCCAAATGTCATCATTTAAGCCTCTCCACTTGGTGCACCTTTTTACCCCTCTCTTGGGGCACATTTAAAACCACTTGCCCCTTGGCATTATTGCACATTTAGGTACACCTAGGCCTTAGCACTCAGAACTACCTAGTCAATGCCATTTCACCCTCACCTAGGACCTTGGCAGTTACTTCTCTTGACCATTTCATTTACGCACATTAACTATTACAAAAGTTGGTCCTCTAAGAGAAAATGCCCACCGATCTTTTCGAGGTCATGCTATCTCAGCTAGAGCATAACAATTATCTGGACTTAGATGATGCATTTTCTGTGCCAGAGAGCACCTTCTTGCAGGATATCAGGCCATCTTTTGGCTCACAGCTTTCTGCATCTATGCAGGCTAAGCTGTCTCTTTTGGGCCGACCCGTTGGTGTGCACCCAGTTAGTGCTTCTTTCACCTCACCAGCGAGTATGCCTGGAGTTGGCTTTGGTTTATATGGCAGCCCACTCCTCTGGGAGAGAGGTCAGTCCTCTTCTCAGCCCTTTGGCATGCCATCATTTCGAAGAGATGCATCTGGCAGAGAGACCCAGCCCGGGGTTCATGCACCTATCGCTCCGCCAGCAAGCACATATAGCCAGATGCAGCCAGTGCATCAGGTGGTATCAGCTACTACATAGCAAGGAGTTAGTGGTGGGCAGCAAGACAATTTTGATGACATGTTGGCAGATTCTTTGCATGCATACAAGGCCCTACCTGAGGCCATCAAACTTGAGATGTCATTCTCTGATTATGTGAACCTCAAGCGTGATGATGTCCGCACTTCTGGAGGTTACACACACAAGAATTATGCAGCCAAGGATATCAAGGACAAACTCACAGTGCATAAGTTTAAAGGGGACACTCGCACTCCCAATGCGTTGGAGGAGTGGCTCACGAAGCTGAAAGACTATTTTCACTTCTACCCCAAGTCTGAGGAGGAGCGCATCATTCTTGCGGGTATGCATATGCAGGACTATGCCCACACATGGTGGCGATACATGAGGGATTTGCCTCAGAGACCAACCACTTGAAGGGGTTTCAAAGAATTGATGGTCACTACATTTGTACCCCACTTGTCTTGTATCAATACTTGGCTGAATTTTATGCCTTGTCATAGACTGGTACGGTCCAAGAGTACTTTTGGAGGCTTTCCCTATTTGTGCAGGACGTATGTGAAAAGGGAAAGCTGTTGCGTTTCATCCATGGGTTAAGTCCTTCTCTTGCTGCAGATGTGAAGGCACATAACCCTCAAACAATTGAGCGTGCAGCCCAATTGGCAGAGGTATTTGAGCCCAAATATGCCAGCAAATAGAAGATGATAGCGGGCAGCGCATATGGGAATGCAAATGAGGCTGAGAAGGAGCCTAAAGTGACTGATTGGAATGAAAGAAAGTCAGCAGCAGCACCATTTCCGAGGTTTCCCACAGTTACAGGCAGCAAGATGCCATACGCTAAGCCATATAGGTCATTTGTTGCTAAACTAGGAGCTACGCCAAGTGTTGGGATTGAAAAATCAGAATTTAAACAACACACTAGGGCTATTATGGACAGCAGAAAGAGGGGAAATATATGCTTTAATTGTGGTGAGAAGTGGACTCCTAAGCATTGGGAAGTTTGCAAAATGCGTAACATTGGTATTGCAAAACTCAGCATGATTATTGAGATATCGGACGATGAGGATTTGATGGATGCTTCTGAGACTTTGGATGCCCCTCATGATGATTCAGAGGGTGCACAAATCGTGGAAGAAGCTCGGAGCCACGAAGGGGGCTGATTTCCCCTTTGATCCTGGTGGTGCTAATGAACATAATATGCATGGTATACAATCCGATGACACTCAGCCCACATGTAACACGCGAGCCCGTTGGCCTAAAGTCTTTCATGTGGAGCATTAGGTTGCTATGCCTTTTCTTGCGCGAGAGGATGCGAATGGTAATGCTCTTGTGGACGAGGAGGAGATCTATTGGGATGCGCAACAAACAATTTATGCTATCTCTTCTCATGCATTGATGGGTGCTAAAAGTGCTGAAACTATTAGATTGAAAGGACAAATTAATGGCAGGACTGTTCACATGCTTGTGGACAGCGGTAGCACTCATAGTTTCATCAATTCACAGTTTCATCAATTCACAGAAGGTGGGACTGATCGCTACTAAGATTGATCATGGGCTGAAAGTAGAGGTGGCAAATGGACAGCATTTGGTCAGTAAATTTTGTTGCCAAGATGCAGGGATCAAGCTCTCTGAGGATTATGAATTTGCTGGGGATCTCTTTGGCATTGGATATGGGCCCAATAGATGCTGTCCTGGGCTGCAATTGGCTGAAATCTTTGGGTAAAATCAGCATGGATTTAAATGCCCTATCACTTAGCTTTGTCCACAAGGGTAGAACTGTAGCATTGCATGGCATTGCCACTCCTAAGTTGCAGGTCATTTCAGCAAGGCAGTTAGCCATAGAGCTCAAGAAGGAGCATGCTCTCTACGCATTGAATGTATTAGTATCTCAGGGGGGTAGCATTCTCCATGTTGAGGATTGTGATATGCAGGAGTTGCTATTGGAGTTTGCTGATGTATTTGCTGATATGCCATCCCAATTGCCTCCCAAGAGGGATGTGGTTCATGCCATTATTCTAGAACCTGGCAGTGAGCCCATAAACAAAGCCCCATATCGTCTCTCTAAGGTTGAGTGGAAGGAAGTGGCAGTACAGGTGCGGGAATTGCTTGAGAAGAACTTTCATAGCACTTCTCCTTTTGCCTCTTTGGTGCTTTTGGTGAAGAAGAAGGATGGATCATACCGCGTGTGCATTGATTACAGGGATCTAAATAAGTCCACTATCAAGAATAGGTTCCAATCCCTAGGATAGATGACTTGTTGGATGAACTCAAGGGTGCTCAGTTTTTCACGAAGATAGATTTGAGGTCTGGTTACCATCAAATCAGGGTGAAAGAAGGAGATGAGCACAAGACAGCCTTCCGCACAGAACGGGGCTTGTATGAATTGAAGGTGATGCCTTTTGGATTGACTAATGCACCGGCCACCTTTCAGGAACTAATGAACAAGATATTGCAGCCACTTCTTTTCAGATGCGTGCTTGTTTTCTTTGATGATATCCTCATTTACAGCAAGGATAGACAAGAGCACATTAAGCATGTGAAGTAAGTGCTGGAAATTTTGAGGATGCATTAGCTTTATGCAAAGGCCAGCAAATGCACTTTTATGGCAAATGAGGTTGCGTACCTGGGGCATATTGTGAGTAGACATGGCATTCGAGTGGATCTTGAAAAAGTGAAATGCATCAAAGATTGGCCATAGCCACAAAATCCCACCCAATTGAGAGGATTTTTAGGTCTTGCTTCCTTCTACAGGCGCTTTATTTGCAAATTTTCCAAGAGGGCAGCTTCTCTTACTGACCTCTTGAAGAAGGATGCTTTTGGGTGGTCAAGGGAAGCTCAATGCAGCTTTGAAGACCTGAAATTTGCTCTCACTCATGCACCTGTCTTGGTACGCCCTGATTTTTCGCGTCCTTTCATTGTGGAGGCAGATGCCAGTGGCAAAGGATTGGGGGCTGTTCTGAGGTAGGAACACGGGGTAATAGCCTTTGAAAGCAGGAGTTTGATGCCAAAGAACTCAATTTCCATGTTTATGATCAAGAGATGGTGGCTATCTTGCATGCTTTCAAGAAATGGCACCACTATTTGTATGGAAGTAAAATTAAGGTAAAAACATATCATAGGATACTCAGATTCTTCCTCACCCAGCCAAATTTGTCATATAAGTAGAAGAGGTTGTTGGTTGCAGTCCAATTCTATGATTTTGACATTGAGTACAGAAAAGGGAAGGAAAATGTGGTTGCAGATGCCTTGTCCAGCATGTGGGCTTGCAATTTGTTTGCTATCTCTACCATATATCAAGAGTGGATTCATGGCATTCAAGAAGAGTATATGCAGAATTCTAAAGCAGCTCACATATTTTCAGATTTGCAGAAGCCTTCTAGTCAGGGTCATCCGGATTTCAAATTGCATAATGGCTGTTGTGGTGCCAAGACATGATTTATTTAGTGCCAAAATCAAAACACCGCCAGCTGGTTTTGCAAGAAATGCACTCTTCTCCCATGGCTGGACATTCAGGTATCACTAAAACATTTGAAAGAATCAAGCAGAGCTTTACCTGGGAAGGCATGTGGAGAGATGTGGTTAAATATCAGGCTGAATGCTTGCCTTGCCAACAAAATAAAGTGGGCAGCAAGTTACCCGCAGGCCTCTTGCAGCCATTACCCATTCCAAAGGGCTAATGGACACACATAGCAATGGATTTCATAACAGGATTGCCTTCTACAGAGAGGGGATGGGACATCATCTTTGTTGTGGTGGATAGAATGACAAAACAGGCCCATTACATACCCACTAAGACCCGGTATTCAGCATCACAGGTTGCTTGGCAATTCATTGAACATGTCTTTAAGCATCATGGTTTCCCTTAGGAAATTGTCAGTGACAGAGATGCAAAGTTTATGGGTCACTTTTGGCAGGAGATATTTACAGCAGTGGGTACTTTACTCACACCTAGCACTGCTCACCATCTTGAGACTGATGGACAGTTAGAAAGGGTGAAAAAATGGGTGGAGGAATATTTGAGGCATTTTTGACATGATACTCAGAAGTCTTGGGATAAATGGTTGTCACTTGCTGATTTTTGCTACAACAGTACCAAGCATCTCTCCATTGGCATGAGCCTGTCTGAGGCAATGTACGGATGCAAGGTCGGGATGCCTATGACTTGGAGAGGATGGATGCCCTTCTGCAGTTGGCAAAAAGGAATATGCAGGATGCCCAAGCCAAGCAGAAGAAATATGCGGATGAACGCAGTAGATATTTGTCTTGGGGGAGATTATGCGCATTTGCGTCTCCATAAGAACTGTTATGCCTCGCTGAAAGGTAATACCAACACAAAGCTTGCTCATGGTATTATGGTCCTTACAGAATCATCCGCAAGGTTGGAGAGGTAGCATATCAATTGGAGCTACCCAGTACCTCCAAGATCCATGATGTTGTCCATGTATCTTTGCTGAAACCACATGTTGGACAGCATGTCGATGTTCTTCCAGAGTTGCCACCTATGGATGAAGAGGGCCACATCCTCTATGTCCTGGAGCGCATTGTGGGTTTCAGAGACCACGTACTCCAGACCAGGCCTACGTAGAGTATCTTATCAAGTGGCGGGGACTTCCTGAGGATGAAAATTCATGGCAGCCAGAAAGCATTGTCCAGGACCACCCCTATCTCCTACCGGATTGATTAGTAATTGCTGTTTGCTGCACTTTTGGACAACCACGCTATGGAATTTTGAGGGCAAAATTCTATGGGAAGGGATGGCTGTAATGAAGGTGAAAAAGGGCCAAGTTAGAGGTCCTTTAGGTGGAAAATATGGAGGGACTATGTAAGTGGATGTCCAAATTTGTCCCTACCCCTTTTCTACACACAGCAAACCAGTTTGCTCTCTCTCTCTTTTTCCCTCATCTACTTGCTGAATTCACTATCTTTTGGCTCCCTCTTCTCTCTCCTACGATGGTTGAAGAAACTCGCGTGTGCGAGGAGGCTCAAGCAGTGTACCTCCCCTTAAGAGCCCGAGGGAGAAGGTGAGGCTTGCAAGGAAGCAATATGGCTTACTCGGCTGGTGGGAGATTTGGGCATTACAGGAGATATGCCAGTTTTGCATTGTGATAGTCAGAGTGCTATCATGTTGGCAAAGAATCCGGTCTTTCATCAGAAGACCAAGCACATAGATGTGAAATATCATTTCATCAGGGAGGTATTGGAAGACAAGCGACTTGAGCTTGTGAAAGTGCATACTGATGATAATCCTGCAGATTTGCTCACTAAGAGCTTGCCTATAGAGCGGTTTGCACATTGCCGCCACATCATGGGATTAGGATGAGACCATTCTTATTTTATGGTCTTTTATACAGTAACTGTATATTGCTGTAATTTTTATTCTTTTCTCCCCTTAGGCACATTGGCCTTTAGGAGGGAGGTTGTTGGGGTAAAGGCACATTGCCACCCCTTTATTAAAGATATGACACCTATGACTGTCTTAAGACAGTCATAGGGTGAAAAACCTAATCCTAATAAAACCTATGAGTTTGTGGTGTGGCTCATCACTTCACACCCGCATCTTTTGTGTCACCACTCTCTCTCACTCTCTCCCCCTTGTACTTCTCCCTCTTACCTTCCCTCTCAGGATATGCTATTGGGTTTAATTTAGCACAACGAGCCAAGAGTGAAGCTCTTGGAATGGGTTTTAGTGTGCAAAAATTTCGACACTATTTAGCTAGGAAACTCATTCATCTTTTATGTTGATCATTAGGCTTTGCTTTATTTTGATCAATAAACAGTGATCTGAGGACAATTGGTATGTTGGATGTTGTTGCTGCAAGAGTTTAATTTTAAAATTATACATAAACCGGGTAAATCTCATGGAGGAGTAGAGGGTTTATCCTAGTTACCAGCAGCAGATGATGTGAAAGGAGTTGCTACTGAATTGCCAAATGCTCATTTGTTTGCAATAGATTTGACATAAATTGAGTATGATGGAATGCTACACTATGTGTCACAAGGGACTTTTTCCGAGCACCTGTCCAAAGATAAGCGTGGGTACCTTGAAGGCCTGGAAGTACAGCTTAATTGGTGGTCAACTATACCGCCAAGGTACAGATGCAGCCATATGTTGCCACATGAACAAGCTATTGTAGTGACTGAGGCACACACTGGGCGAGCTGGAGGTCACTCTAGTGGCGAGCTCACTGCTTGAAAGTAGGCATGACTGTGGTGAGTACCTTGTTTAGGATGCACATACTCACTGTGTGGGGTGTAATGTCTGTCAAAGAACATGACGTTTTTGCAAGATCACATGCCACTACAGTCAAGTCAGCCATGGGAAGCATTTCAATGATGGGGTTCATATTACACGGGTCCTTTAAACGAATACAGCTCAATATACATAGAATAAATATATTACGGCAGCCATAGATTATGCTACTAAATGGGTAGAAGTGAAAGCTTTGAGAGAGAACTTGGCTCGTACCGCAACTTAGTTTCTCTTTGAAAATATACTTTGCAGATATGGTTGTCCGATTGAGTCCATTAGTGATCAAGGAACTTTTTCTATGAATGATGTCTTTGAGTTGTTGACAAAGGCATTTATGGTCATACATTGAGTTGCCATAGCTTACAATCCATGGTGCAATGGACAGGCCGTGTCACTCCCAAATGCCGAGATTGGGATACCAAGTTGCATGCTGGACTATGGGCTTATCACACAACCTATAAGGTCACCGCTAACCTAACACCTTTTCGAATGGCATTTGGTTTAGAGGCAGTATACCATTTTGGAGTTTCTAGCCTCGAGTCTCCGAGCAGCAGCTGAACATCAACTTGGGAAACCAGAAGAAATCAAGACACGATTACCATAGCTAGTCGAGCTGGATGAGCTACGCATCCGAGCGACTTGGTCACAATGGGTCATTCAAAGGAGAAAAAAAGTGTGGCATGATGGGCACATTGTTCTGAAGAATCTTAAGAAAGGCGGTACAATGCCAAGATAGGACCATTGAAAATCAATCTTAAGCTTGGATTGAATAGATCCTACAAGCTGGTTGAACTTTTTGATAACGGCACACTACAACTCGAAGATTTACAAGGGCAAGTGATTCCGTAGTTGTTCAATGGAAGCCGAGTGAAGCCATACCGAGCGTTGACTTGTCTGGTTACAGCATGTAGACCTGGAATAGATGAGGAATTAACACGTGGTACAAGGTTCTCAATCTCACCTTAAGTGAGGATGATCATGGAGTGGACACGGAGAGTATTTTAGCCAAGGTGTCACATGCATCATGAATGTTGGCGGCACATCCCCGATGCATGTGGTCTCAAAGAGCACTTCAAATCTTTTATTAGTGTATTTCCAGCTCTTTGCACCTTCGTTGTCCTTCACAGCTTTCTATTGTTCCTTTTATCCTCCATATTTCCATCACCACTTCTTTCATGTTTGCCATGGCTTCATCCCATTCCCTCCCCCCCCCCCCCCCCCCCTTTTCTTCCACTGAGCATGAAGAGAGACTTGCTAAATGCCAGAAGATCACACTCAAGATGTTGGGCCCTCATGTCATTCTGCAGCCAGAAATGACGAAGAAGATGCTTAAAAGTAATGATCAGCGTGCATTCGCTAGCCTTCCATGGCAAGAAGTTTGGAATGCAGAGACCGCTAAAGAACCTGCTCGAGTCATATGACGGCGGAGACACACAATATCACTATCAACGGAAGACATTTCATCTTGATAAGTGGCTTTATGCTAAAGTCTTCCAAATTCCTCCTATCAGTAGCTCCAAAACTACCTCCGTAGAGCAATATTAAATCAAATTGTAATCATACCTTGGCCTACAATGGCCAATCTTCCCGTTTACTTCTCTCAGCTATTGCGACTTCTTGAACACTTGCTCGGCCCATGGTTGACGCACACGATCATGTTACCATTCGATATTAGTGTGGTACTAGACATACATCCCATTGTACGTTCAATGCACACAAAAAAGATAGAGATTTTAGATTTTAGAGTAGGTATATATACAAGCTTTTAAAGTGTGTTGAAACACAAACATGTTACATAGGTGCTTGATGGAGATGAAAATGGAGAGGGAGAGAGATGGAGATGCTTGCTGAGACATGGAAGGGGAGATAGCTTGAGCCTTGTCACTTGATGGAGATGGAGTGGGGAGACTCAAGAGTCAAGAGGTAGATGCTTAGGGTGAGATCATAGGGGGTTGAAATGAAACTTGATCATAAGGGGTTGAAATGAAACTTTGCCATTTGGGCCCAAAATCAGTTTGGCACCACCACCACCACCAACAAAACAAAAAAACAAAAAAAAAGGCATGGATTGTACTGGATAGTATGGAACTTACAGGATGCCGTATACGTCAAACGAAGGCAACCTTGGTTTGGCTCTACCATCACCGAGGCTCACATGGTGTGTAGACCTTAAATTGAAAAGTGGATGGACCTTCCATCCAGTGTATATTGCTACCAACCACATTTTGAAGATACGGGCTGGTATCATCGGCCAGAGTTAAGTTGGGTGGTACGGAACTGGATCGAAGCATGGTGCAACTATTCGGAGCAAGTGTCCATTGATATTAGTGGGCTCTACCCTTGGTCTCTAGAGCCACTAATGCCACCATCGTCGCCACGTAGAGAGCCGGAGTGTGAGGACCAAGCCTTACCCATCAGTACTTTTGAAGCCCTCCGCACACCAACCTCCATTGCCTCTGTAACAATAGCGCCCAACGCCCAAACAAAGAAGACTTCCTTTTGTGCCTCGCCAACGATAGCCCTTCAACAAACCTCCGACATTAGAGAAGAGGCTCATTCGGGAGCCACACTAGTAGCTGTGAGATCAGAGTAGAAGTAAAGTCAAGGCGAGACTTTGACCTTGGGTTATCTCGATGATCTAGGGTTGAGACCATGCATGCAAGATAGGTCAGCCACCATGCATGCATAACTCGGATAGAGACCATTTAGAAGGCAAGTAATCAACATTGACAGTTTGAGCTATGCGACCTCAAATCACAGGAAAGGCCAATTTAGGCCAACATAGAGAAGCGAACCAGCAGTAGCGGTCCAACATATTCCGAGGTCCTTAATAGGGAGGCGGCATCCTCAACCGCTTGAATTTGTAGGTACTCAGGAAGTGAGTCTGAGGTACGACACACAAGACTCATTCGTGTGCTGTGATCCTCTAGTTTTGTCTTGTTAGAATCTGCATAGGCCAGCGAGAGTCGAGTCCAGCTACTCTTAGTGAGAGTTGAGCCTCAGCCGAGGCGGAGCAACGGAGAGTTTGAGCATTGAGTCTGCAACCACGACTGCTTGTAATTGAGTGGTTCTTTATTGAATACAAGTATTGTTTTGCTGTCAATATGCTTTTTTCATTTCTACATATTTGTATTCATAGTAACGCTTGTTTCGCCCACACAGCACAAACCCGGTTGTCACATACTCTTGACATCTATTCTGCAACCCAAGCATTGTGATCATCCTGTAGAACAAGAAGTTCTTGCAAAATCTGTGCACACACCCAAGTCCGAGCACTGGGTCATGGGTTAACGAGGGGTAAGAAAAAGACCGTCAACAAGGGCCCTTCAAGCTTCCACACCATTGTAGATCAGCTTTCTTTTTCCAAATGTTAGGGCTCAAACTCATGAGTTAATCATTGGATGAGAGTGACATGTGTGCTAAGTGTTGTGTACTTGTAAAAGCACAAGTTTTGTCTATGTTCGAGTTGATATTTAGAAAGCATGAACTATTTTGAATAGATCTCTCTAGGTGCATGCACCTTTGTCTCTACATCTTGAAGCCTCTAGGCTATTGTCATAGCTAGATTGAACTGGAATGAGTCATACTCATCATTATGTGCATGCTCTGGAGAGATAGTACCACCACCATGGCAACGGGCATAATGGTAGCGGGTGCCTGGGACACATGTATGCAATAGTACCATAAAGGTTTTTGGCAACGAACACGAGGCACATCATCAACCACTACATAGGATAGTTTGGTGCCATTGAATTTAACTTCAGCTCCAAGCATCCTAAATAAATCATTGTTGGCCATTGCTTTCCAGCTATAAAGCAAAATCCCTGTTTAAATAAAATTGCCTCTGCACAGTCAGAGATTCCGTACTGTACGGACAGTGTGGACTGTATGACCTTTACTGACAATACTGAGTAAAGTGGACAGCACGGACATATTTGGTACGGATAGATATGGACAGTACTGATAGCCTGCCTGTGGTAACATAAACATTTTCCAAGACTGGCTGGGACTTGTGGGTAGTACAATCGAAGCTGGGCAATGTGGCTATACTAGCCATGAAATGAAGACCTTCCTCCAGACGTGATGCCTCCAAAGAAGATGGTGGGTTTCAAAGTAGAAAGGGGGTGTGTCTGTTGCAGGCCAAAGTCACCAAAATGGCAGCGTTTCCAGTTGCTGACGATTGCTCCTTGAACAGTAAGCGATTATTGAGCAGCGAATTTTGACAGTGCCTGCTGGTGACGATTGCAACAATGATCTGCACACATTTTGGGTGACGAGCAGCACCAGAAAATGGGGGATGACCTACAGCAAATGTGCAACGATGATCTGCAACAAATGGGCGACTAACTGTAGCCTTTCAAATCTGACCACAGCCTGCAATCTGAAACAAACCAGCAGTCAGAGCCGGCAGGTCAAACTTAGTCGACCTGCACGTGGGGGCTGAGATGGGAGCAGATTCTACCACCCTGGGCACTCATAGGCTATATGGCCTATCTTGGGACTAAGTGTCCTAAATGTCCTAATTCTAGATAGGACTAACAGTACTAACAACATTAAACATCCTAAAGGGACTAAATCTAGCCTACAAGGCTCTTACTAGGTAAAATGTGGACTGCTTTCTCAGGATATGCATGACAACATTGCTCTGAAAGAGCCTGAACCACAACTTACATGGGGAGCAAGAACACACATCTAGAAGTTTGAGGACCTATACACTGGGTGTCTCCCAACACATGCAAAGGACACTGTGGCAACAAAGGGAATTAGGTGTGGGGTGCTGAGCGAATGTAAGAACTTCCCTGAGCTCCTGTCATCCCTGGAATAATTAGTGATAAGAAGGGAAGGCCGCTTAAAAGATGCGATTTCCTACTAGACTGAGGAAAAGAAAGGAAATATGGAATCGTTATCGGCTTGTATCATGTGTTGAGGCCTTATTGATCTAAGGGAAAGGCCAGGTAGCCACCAAAGTGACTTGTATCCTGAGCATGGGTGGTCTGTTGTCCCTCAAGTGGTCTAAGGTTTGAACGGAGAACTAGATGTGAACTATGAACTGCAATCTCCAAAAGTTCGATGGAATAGTCTGCTACTAGGAGGCATATTACAATCCAATTCTGTATTACTGCATGAGGGTCTTTCAAACCAAACATTTTGCAACGTCCCAGTCTCTATGGACAGAGCTTCCATATTTGCTTTTCTCTCCTAAATGTTGTGATTCAAAGTAGCATTTTGTCCTGGTGGTCCCCCAGGGAACTTATTGCAGAGCATCTGCAGTTGCTTCAGCTCAGTTCCTAGCATTCATAAGTACTGTGTTTCAACAGCCTAAGCACATGAACAACCTAAGCACATGGGTTATAAAAACTTAGCAGATATATGAATCGGAGATAGTTTGGAGTGGTGTGAAGTTGGACAGCACAAATGTATCAAAAGCTATGCAGGTTTACATATTGGAGGCGGCGTTGCTGATAAAGCCCCTAGCTCTTGCTCTCCTTGGGATGTTGCTTGAGTGGGACCTTTGTATCTACTGACATTGTCTTTTGCTCTCAATTAGGTGTGAATCTTGCCATGGTCAAGCTGAGAGACTTCTTGATTCAGCAAAGGAAATGGAGGATTCAATTGCTGTTAATCTCAGGTTTGCAATCTTATGAATAACCACAATGAGATAATTGTTTGAGTATGCCTGGAGGGCCTTGTTATTTTGTGGAAGCTCTTGAGACTCCAAGTTTTTGTGTCTTGATTAATTGTTTTAGTTCAAGGCGACTAGAGGTTAGTCGGCTGGAGCTCCTTCTTCAAGTGGGCACATTTTGTTCTGCGCTTGGTGCCCTGATTGCAGGTATATCAATCTTTTCCAATTTGCAGATTGCTACCTTTCATAATTGCTTTTAAGAAGAATGGACTAAGAGAAGTTTGTATAAGCTCTTCCTAGGAGTGTTTGCCTTTGTTGTATCCATGTATGATTTCTCTCTTAGGCAATTTGTTTGGAGTAAGCATTAGAGTAAATGAGCAGAAAGCATTTATCCAGCATAACATGTATCTGTTTGTTTTGCATGGGGAGTTGTTATGTGGTTCCGTGAGCATATAGATGCATTTGTATGCTTGCTCATATGATGTTTTTCAGATACATATATGTTTATGTATGCATGTACACGATAATTTGAATAAGTTTTTGTGCACATGGCCATACACATTCAGGCTTACATGAATATCGATAGCAATGTTTACCAATTTACATTTACTGTACAGATATGTTCTCATATATGTTTTTTCCTCATGCATTGCATGATGTACTCCCGCATTTGAGCTTGCTCTCGCGGTGTTCATTCATACTTAATGAAATAATTTTCTTGGGAAAAAAAAAATGTTATGTGCAAGCAGGTATATTGTATATATGTGTGCTTCTTATGCTTGCATGCATAATACCTGTCTGCAGCTGTTCTGTTATGAGTCATGATGTATACATTAGAAAGGTGTAAAGCTTACCGAGCACTTATTTCATTAAAAAGGGACATGGGCTTCATTGTCCGCTTTTTATCACAGACCCTGCACATTCCATCTTCCCTAGGATTTTGCAAACTATCTTTATAGCACTTAGTGGCAAGCTGCAAATATATTTCCTGTAGAAGCTCAAAGAATCCTACTTTGAATACAGCCTCGGTCTTGCTACATATGGCTCAGCAACCTCATGCAGTACCACATCCACATATGCAGCGTTAGGTCAATCAGGGCACATACCCTCACTCTGCTCTTTATAAACCTCATACTGAGTAGGCAGTTCAAGCTTAGTCTGCAGTTTCTTCCAACATGTAAGTGCTGCACAAAATTGCATTTAATGAGATGCTTCTTGGAAATTGGATCTATTAATATGATGCATGCCAAGATGCAGTTGCCGCTATAAGGATGGCCCCATTCAACATAAGACTGGTTGATCACACCAAAATGGAACCTTTGGGAATTGAAGATCGTAATAGTTGGTAGGTTTACTCTTCAATTCAGGATAGTAAATCTTCCCAAAGGATCAAGGGACAAAAATAGTTGGAGTTAGGTTCATTCTGCAATTCATTGTACTAGATCTCCCCAAAGGATCAAGGGAGTACCAAATACTATTGGGAAAGACCATGATTAAGAGAAGCATTGGTACTCCATGATCGGGGCATAGATAAGCTCACTATCCAGAGAAACCACAATCAAAGCAAATTTGACAACAAGCAAAATCAAATCCACCACCACGAAACATCACTGTAAAGAGGGCCCAATTCGAATTCTCCACCCATCCACGATTCATCGAGTGCTCCCCTTACCTTCATCCGTGAATTCTCTCTTGAGTTCCTTGTCCTTCCTTCCTTTTTTTGGAGCTTTTCTCTAGAATCTCCCCTGAACCCAATGCATGACATGTGGATCCCTTTTTTGCCAAGTGTCCTTTTAAAGGACCTTAACCTTTTGACCCCTCTTGGCATCCTTCTATAATGCTAGGCATTAATTCGCGTGTCCACTGTTGCATTGTCGAGCCCTCTGGCTTCCCACTTCACCATATCCACACTCCCGGGATTATGGCTGACGTAACATTCCCTTCCCCTTAAGAATGGTTTACGTCCTCGAAAACAAAATTGGGAAACCTCCTTTGGAGACTGCTTACCCTTTCCCATGTTGAACTCTCTTCAGATTTATCTTTCCACTTAACCAGACATTCTTGCCATATAGTATGTCGCGTTCTTTTTATTTGTTTATCTAAAATTCTTTCTGGTTCATGTGGTAAAGATGCAGGTTCAATGAGTTCAACTAGGACTTCATTTTCAATGAGATTATCATCATCTCCTAATTTTCTTTTTAGTCTACTAACTGGATGTACTCTACATCCCTCAGGTAAGGCTAATTTGTAAGCAAGCTCTCCGATCCTCTTAAGTATTGTGAACGGTCCACAATACCTAGGAGACAACTTTAGACATTTACCTGTTTTTAGAGATTTTGAAGATTCAGGTACCTTAAGGTAGACTTTCTCATTTACTTTAAACTCCAACTTTCTACGGTGGGGATTTGCATAACTTTGTGCTCTATCTTGAGCTCTTCTTATGCTATCTTTAGCTAACTTAAGCGTTTGATTCATATCCTCAAGAAAGTCTTTGGCCGCTTGAACCTTCTCTTTTTCGAGTCCCACTGTCATTGGGGCTCTTGGTTGAAATCCATACATCATCATGAATGGACTGAAACCTGTAGCTGAATGTTTGGCACTGTTATATGCAAATTCTAATATGGGCAAATACTGTTCCCAATTAGTTTGCCATTTACTTACATATGCTCGAAGCATATTCTCAACGATCTGATTGACCCTTTCAGTTTGACCATCACTCTGTGAACGATCCGTGGTGCTTATATTCAATGAAGTTTCTAACCTTTTGAACACATCCCTCAAAAAATGGCTGTTAAATTTGCTATCCCGGTCACTAACAATACCGGCTGGTAGCCCATACAGTCTATAGATATGTTCCACAAATAGTCTTGCTAATTCTGGAGTTTTAACATCTTCATTGACAGGAATAAAATGAGCCATCTTGGTCAACCGATCCACAATCAGAGTTGTGCCTCCTCTGTGTCCTTGGTAACCCCACAATGAAATCCATGGAGTTGCTTTTCCATTTGCCAGATGGAATCTCCAATGGGTGTAGGAGACCTCCTACCTTAAGGCATTCAGCCTTATTGACCTAGCATTTTTGGCACTTTAATACATAATCTTGGACGTCCTTACCTATTCCAGGCCAAACGAATTGTCTTTTCAGAAGCACATATGTCTTCTGAATTCCCGGGTGTCCAACACTCGGACTATCATGACATTCAAAAAGGATTTGGCGCCTAATGTCATTATCATCCGGGACACATACTCTACCCTTGTAGAGCATGTAGCCATCTTCAAAAGTATATTTTCTCTACTTGAGTCCTTTATCAACAACCTGTGGTAAGTCGCCATTTCCATGCGACTCCTCAGTGAAAGCCTCTTGATTAGTTGGATCTCTATTTTTAATTGCTTTCCATATTTCAGAGAAGTGAGGATCAAACTCACATTTCTCCTTTAAGGACTCTAGGAAATCATTTTGAAATTGAGTAAAACTCAATTACTTAACAATTGGCATTTGGCTAAGAGAGTCTGCTACCACATTAAACTTCCCTTTCCTATATGTCAGTTATATATCAAACTCTTGCATTAACTCAGCCCATTTGGCTTTTCTACCTTTAAGCTCTGGTTGATTACAAATCCACTTAATGCTCTCCTAATCAAAGATGATCTCAAATTTTGCACCATATAAATAGTGCCTCCACTTTTTTAAAGCATATACTATAGCATATAGTTCCTTCTCATATGCCGAGTAATTCTGTTGGGCATGATCTAACTTTTTGCTTTCAAAAGCTACTGGTCAATCTTTTTGTATAAGTACCGCCCCAATAACAAAATCATTGGCATCTGTCTCAACCACGAATGGTTCATTGGGATCCACTACTTTTAAGACAGGAGTTGCGGCTATAGCTATCTTTAATTTCTTAAAACTTCTCTTTTGAGGTTGAAGGTGCTTCCCTTCCCCTTAAGCTGGTCCGTCATCGGAACAACAATCTTAGCGTAATCTTGGATGAATCTCCTATAGAATCCTGACAAACCTAAGAATATATGTAATTCTTCTAGATTTGTAGGATGTGGCCATTCCAATATGGCCCTTACTTTGTTAGGATCCATACGATCCCTTTCTTGGGATATTATATGTCCCAAGTATTTCACTTCTTTTGCAAAGAATTCACATTTGGATTCTTTAGCAAAGAGTGAATTATCACTAAGCAATTGGAACACTTTTCGCAAATGTTCCAAATGCTTTTTCCTAGTTTTACTATAAATAAGGATATTATCTAAAAATACTATAGCAAATTTTCCTAAATATGGCCTTAAGACACTATTCATAAGTGTCATGAAAGTTGCTGGAGCATTTGTTAATCCAAATGGCATTGCTTTAAATTGATAATGCCCATACCTAGTACGAAATGATGTCTTAGGGACATCCTCTTCCCTAATTCGTACTTGGTGATATCATGATCTTAAATCAATTTTAGTAAAGTATTTTGCCCCTTACAATTGATCAAAGAGCTCATCAATGCGAGGCATGGGATACTTATTTTTTATGGTGATTTTATTTAGTGCTCGGTAATCTATGCATAAACGCATAGTACCATCTTTTTTCTTTACCAGTAAAACTGGTGCAGACCAAGGTGAGCTACTTGGTTGGATTTGTCCTTTCCTAAGATATTCCGTTAACTGTCTTTCGACCTCATGTTCCTCTGTTTGACTAAGCCTATATGGGGGATTGCAAACATGGGTAGATCCAGGAATGAAATCTATTTTATGATCTACTTCTCTCTCAGGAGGTAAACCACCAGGTAAATCAGACGGAAAAACATCTTTAAAATTAAATCATTGAAAGAAGATTTATACTTTTTAACATTTTCAAAAACAACATTACTTCTTTCCGATGCAGAAGACATAAAATCACCAATAAAAGTAAGTTCACAAAGATATACCTCGCATTCTTCTTGGTGTAGTAGTCGTTCCAATTCCATTGAACAAATAAGAGGAGAGTTAGGCACATCGTGTTCTCCTTGAATCTGGAAGACTCTACTCTCTTTTTCAAACATAATGGAGTTATTAAGATAACTCCTTTGTAAGCTATGCCCAAGACTATATAGCCATTCTCGAC
This sequence comes from Dipteris shenzhenensis, assembly GCF_047967505.1. Lineage (NCBI taxonomy): Eukaryota > Viridiplantae > Streptophyta > Polypodiopsida > Gleicheniales > Dipteridaceae > Dipteris > Dipteris shenzhenensis. The sequence continues at coordinate 25,155,691 of NC_141604.1, forward strand.
CAAGCATTACATCTGTTCGGTTGAGATGCATGATTTGGAAATCCAAGGCATCTTGATAGCCTTGAATATCCACCTCTACACCATATATCATGGTGTCCCAAACTTTTTTATCACTGCCCTTCGTCAAAGAGACTACATATTTATGGGCACTGGGACTCTCAGGCAATTTTAATTACTTAACTAACGAGTAGTTTAAGAAATTATGTGTTGCACTATCATCGACCATCGCTCTTACTCTTTGCCTCTTAATTTTTCCATGTATCCTCATTAAATCATGAGGACCAATGGTGGGCTGCCACATTGCCGATGATAGACAACGCATGTGGGTGCTATCCTCATGATAGACTTCTACCTCAGCGTACTTTTCAGTACCATTAAGCGGCAACACTTGCACCGCATGCACTTGTTTTTGTGGAGGTCTATTTGGGACTTTAGTTCCCGCCGGTTTATTTTTAGGGCAGTTCCAAGCAGCATGGTCTTTGTCCAAACATTTGAAGCAAAGATTTTCTTGCCTGGCTCTTTCATAATCCTCTTTCTTCAAGAGCGAATAATTTTGTGTTTGAGGTTTCTTAGGTGGTGCCTGAGGAACTTCCTTCTTAAAGTGCTTCTTTCTTTTCAAATTGGGAAATTTATTGAACTTTGGAATAAAACTTGTTTGCTCCGAAGTTCCAACTCTGAATTTTCCTGTTGTATCATCGTATATTTGGGCATACTTAATGGCTTCCTCGAAGGTTTTAGGAGAATTTCTTTTCACCTCAATCTTATAAGTGTCTTTGAGACCTCTCATGAAACCCCTTATGTTTTGGAATTCATGAATTCCCTTCAGATTAAGGACTGTCTTCCTATAGTTCGCTATGTACTGGAGCGTTTTTACCCATAGTGCAATTGTCCCAAGCCTCCCACACTCTTTCTAATTCATTTTCCGGTAAAAACTCTTTTAGGAAGGCTTGTTTAAACTCAGTCCAATATCTAGGAATTCTATCATTCTCCCTGAGGCTCATCCACCATTTATAAGCTTTATTTCCAAGGGAAAGACTTGCTTCCACAACTTGATTTTTAGGGGGTGTATTCTTGAGTCGATGGAAGTCTTACCATTTTTGCAAGAACGTATTAATCGCATCTTTATTACGCTCCTTTTCTTCCCCATTGAAAATTGGCGGTTTTAAGTCCTTGAGGATGTTCGAGGTTCCTCTAAGTCGAGAGGTGGACCTCTTAACTTGATTAGGAGGAATCGGTGATTTTTCAGTAACAGATACCGATTGAGAATCGGCTATCTTAGTTATAGCTTCAGCTAGGGTTTTTAGTGTTTCACTGATAACCCCTAATTGTGTTTCTATATTTTGCATTCGAGTTTCAAGTTTAGTGAATTCCGCATACGGAATTTCATAATCACTGTAATCAATATCCTCCATTTCCACATTATCCTCTTGCGTTTCAGTTTGTACTTTCTCATGTGTTTCCTCTCCAACTATTGCTTTCCCCTTTCTAGCCCTTTCCTCAGCCTCCCTAATCATATCATCCCCCGGAGTTGTCATTTCAAAGACATTTTTTTTCCAGAAATTAAAGCGAAACGCTTTATGTCAGAGAGAAAAATGTAGTGCCCACTTCCCTGATATTTGTTCGAAGCGTTGGATATATCTTCGAAGTCGATGTGCTTTTCTTTGATTGTTGATCTCGCCTTCGCTTTCCTCGAACTCGATTCTCAAAATCTTCTTTTAATTCCGACCTCTTCCGCTTTCTTCTATCTCAAAGTCCTCGCTTCGATCTTCTTCTTTGAATTCGGTGAGGCTAAGAAGGATTAGAACACCTTGGGACCTTGGAAGGGAAGCTTAGAATGTAGAAAGGGTGTAGAGAGGGGTAAAAAAGAAAGGGATGACGTGGCTTTTTCTAAAGGTCAAAAGACCTTAGATGATGTGGCACGTCACGATGTCTTGCGCCTTTGGCTCTGATACCAATGAAACATCACTGTAAAGAGGGCCCAATTCGAATTCTCCACCCATCCACGATTCGTCGAGTGCTCCCCTTACCTTCATCCGTGAATTCTCTCTTGAGTTCCTTGTCCTTCCTTCCTTTTTTTGTAGCTTTTCTCTAGAATCTCCCCTGAACCCAGTGCATGACATGTGGACCCCTTTTTTGCCAAGTGTCCTTTCAAAGGACCTTAATCTTTTGACCCCTCTTGGCATTCTTCTATAATGCTAGGCATTAATTCGCATGTCCACCGTTGCACTGTCGAGCTCTCTGGCTTCCCACTTCACCATATCCACACTCCCAGGATTATGGCTGACGTAACAATATATCAAATGTCATTGGTGTTTAAGACATTACTTAGGATAGAGGCTGGCATTTGGCCAATGCTTAAGGTAATCAAAGCACACAACTGATGTCATTCTATGTTAAGATTGATTCAAATAGAGTTTGGTGAGATTTGATGTCCTGGCAGGTGTACGCGAGGCCTCAGAAAGTTGTCGCACCCATGCACATTAGGAGAAGGGTTAACCCATGATCAAGTAACCAGCTAAGGTAGTTAAGGATTTATAACCACCTTGAAGAGAAGAAAAGGGTAAGAATCAGAGGGGATGAACAGCAAGAAATACTCAGAGGAGGAATGGGATGAAGAAGTAACAAAAGTAGGAAATATGGTGGAGAGAAATTAAAGCTCGGGAAAACAAGGGCATGAGGAAGAAAACCCAAGAGAATGAGAAACATATAAAGAAAAGGAAGGAAGAAAGAAGAATCAAAGACAGAGGAAAACCAGATAACAACAGGAAGAAGGGCAGGTGCTACTTCCATGGAAATATTTACATGAGAAGAACAGCAGGGAGTTGGAGAAGCCACAAAGAGCAGCAGTGGCAGCAGTGCAGAGAGGAAGGGGAGGTTGCATACTTGTGTTACATTATTGTTATTGATTTTGTCCTTCATCTTCCAGGAAAATCTGAAGCTTACTGATTTAATATTGATACCGAAGTTAAACCATTAAATAACTATCAACTATTAGTGTAGCAGCTCAGTTCTGCCCACCTTAACCACTTTTCACGCCTAAAAGCTATTGTTTAAAAAAGAAAAGGTGTCAGGTGTCTTTGAACTGATTTTTTATTAAATGTACTCTCCTTATTTGAATTTGATTTGCTCTCCATTTTAACAATCATTACTTATGTTCTCACTCGCTGGGTCTGCATATTAAGTTTCTGTGTTAGCACTGAAACAAATCTGCTTCTTCCTTTTTGCAGGTATATTTGGAATGAATCTTAGATCTTATCTGGAAGGAAGTATGGTAAGTGAATCTTGTATCACCTGAGTTCATTGAGTAATAATACGACACTCTGCCTGCAGTATGTTTCTTGGTTGTCTACATTATTATATACTTGAGGACTAGTATAAGAATATTGCACGTTGATTTCCATTGAGACATTTTCCAGTCAAGCATCAATTTTGTTTATTCTATATGAAATTCAGTTGCAGGGGTCGTCATGTCAAAGTGGACTGTTAGTTATGGAGGGTCTCAATTTTAGTGATACATTCAAATTACATACATTCCTTGTGATTCAGTTAATGATTACATACATTCCTTGTGATTCTTCATCATTAACTGAGACGAAGACATCTAAATTGTCTATGTGGCTTTCGCCTTAGTTATATCATTTAGTAGCTCCACCCTTTTTGCTCATTGTGTCAGGTTTTTACCAGTCTCATAGACCCATCGGTCTTTAGTAGACTTTAATAAACTCTCCTTCTTTCTTTCTTTCTCCCTTTTCTTTCTGCTGGTACACCTCCCCCATGTCCTCTTGATATAGGGGCTCACAAGTGGGGAGGTGATCATATGATCCCACCAACACAAAGACCTATCAGCCTTAAAAGGAGAAGGCATCTCTCAACCACTTGCTTGGCAGCCTCACTGCTTGAAACAATTATTCAAGTTGAACCATGATTTCTTTTCCACACAGAGGAGTAAAAAACAATCCAATTGTAAACTGTGTACTCATGTTGTTTAATTTAACTTTATAATGCAATAGGTCGAGCTTCTGACTCACATATAACTAAGGCGAAAGCCACATATACAATTTAGATGTCTTTGTCTCAGTTAATGATGAAGAATCACAAGGAATGTATGTAATTTGAATGCGATGGGGAGCAGATCTGAGAGGAGTGCAGGACTCCCACATGGATAGCATGCAGGTTGACATGCGGGCAGCAAGAAGGGGTTGCTGCTATGCCCTAGATGATGGGCAGACTCGCAGATGGGGCAGGTACAAGAGCTGCAGACAGTCGCAAGAGCAGCAGTAGGTGTCTGCATAGTGATAGGGCAGAGGCTCAGAAGAGGAGCAGGTAGGGCATAGGCTCAGAACAGGAGCAGAAGTAGATGTCTGCGTAGAGGAATGTATCAGGTCGGCAGAAGCATGGGCATGTGGCTGGAGCTAGTACATAGTTGCAGGAGGTGCAGCAGATGTCTAGAGCAGAAGACCCTACAGACAGGTCATGGAGTACAGCAGTTTATGGGGGCTGGGGACATTTGTAGGCCTGGCCCTAGATCAGCTGACTGGACCAACCAGTTGGCTGTCTGCAAAAATACCACAGATTGGGTTGGCCCAGTCTATGGGCTGGTCGGCTGCTATAATATGGGGCCCAGCCCTGGGCCCTATTTATTCGTCAGTGCATACACTGTTGGCTGTCTACCAGTGCAGCGGAAAGAAAGAAGGAAGTTTATTGAAGTTTTTCAAAGGCTGAAGGGTCTATGAGACTGAAAAAGCCAGATACAATAAGCTAAATGGGTGGAGCCTCTAAGTTGGCATCTGCACCCAAGACAAATACAAACATAAACATAAACACTAGTACAAAGTGTTTGAGCCAATGGAGAGCATGGGGTTGCAGTGTTGCGTCACTTGGTACTCTTTATGTTGTTTGAGGCACTAAGTCTAACCGGACGGCTGAAATGGACAAGAAGGTGTGGACAGAGAGACGCTCTGGTGGTGGACAGGGCTGTGGGGGCTGCGGCAGTATCAAATCTGTGATGGAGCCTAATGTTGGTCAGTATGCGTGGTCTGTTGTGGTCTCCTCGTGATGGCTGTGCGTCAAACAAGCTCCACTCTCACACCCATCAGCTGTGCCCTTGGTCTGGTGAACATGGAGGGAAGATCCCTAAGCTTGATTTATGCATCGAAAAGCTAATAGGTTTATCATATCTCTTGCTCCAGGCTGCGGCTCCTGCTGTCTCCCTAGGGCTTGCTGGCCCATGCTATCAGACTAGAAAAACTTAGTGATCACTCTCTGGGTGGAGTCCTGGCTGAGCACTCTGATCTCGTCTATGTGCCCTGAGCACTTGGTCTCTATGTCATACGGCCTCATGAATGAAGGCCACCAGGAACCATCAGGATTGAGGCAGTCCAGTCTACAAATCACCTAGAGGCTGAAGAGCAACACACTGCACAAGAGGTTTACAGGATTAAGAAGGTTGATGGAGCACTCAGCCTGTAGATCTTCATTAGGAGAGTATCAAGATCTTTTAGCTCACATACCCTCGATGTGATTCTCTAGACTCCAGAGATCTCGATGCAGCCATATGCGTGCCACTCACCTTCAACTTGGGCTCATTTGACTCACATTGCACATATTTTTGTTTCCCTAGTGGAGTTTTTACCTTTGTCTTCATACAAGAATCTTCTTTTTACACCCATAATGGGGCCTTGTCTACTCCCAAGTTAGGTAGGATCTTCAACCGTTCTCTCCCAAGGGTTCGATGAGATCCCTACCTGCTATAGGAAGCAGGTCATTAGACTAAGAGCACAAAGTCATTGATAGGCATTGGGGTAGGACAATGTGCCAGGAGAGGCAAGCTCTTGCCTAGGTAGACATTTTGTTCGATGCTCTTGGATAATGTGGGGAGTTTGCATTTCGTTTTTTGTCACGTAGCACATGGCGCCTTGATTCCAGCTAGAAATTATTTGATCATCCTCCTGTTGGGGGCTCTCAGATTGGAGTGCTTAATATTTATACACCCGATTACATTGTCTTTTGGAGGGAGATTTGTAGATATGGCTGCCACAGGCTCCACAAGCTAACTTCTAGACTTCATGCACATGAATGAGGAGATCTCAAAGCAGATCATGGATATCTAGAGGAGCTAAGATTCCAGTTTCGAAAACAGCTGCACAGGCGTCTCTATGATGCTACCATCAGGTAGCAATTGAGAGGAGACTTTCAATCCTCCTACAAGAGAAGCTGTTAGACGCAGACTAGCTTCTCTTGAGAGGAAGGAGGAGAAGCACCCTTCAAAATCATGGGCTCATGAGAGAGTGACTCTTGCACACCAGGAGCAGCAACATCTTCTTGATCAGAGATCAGAATACTGGTACCATGCTGGAGATCATAGATCAGAGTACTGGTACCATGCTCGAGAGGCTTTTTGGATTCAGATTGGGAAAAGATGCAATCAACTCTTCTTCTGCATCATGGGATAGAGACATAGCAGGGAGGGCTCTCAGCTAGACTTAAGGTTCAATCTTGTGAGAGCTGCAGAGAGCTAACTTCTTGAATGAGGGGTTGAGGATTCCAAATTTCTCCTGCAAGTAAGAGCAGACACCCTGTTGTCTCTTTCCTTCACACCTGTGTGGGATTAATACCCATGTCATTGTGGAACTCTATGTTATCGTCCTCAATTCTATTGTAGCACATCATAAAAATAAAAACAAGCAATAAATTACAATCATATGGCCACTTGCATGCATGCGTTAATGACAATGGAGCCAAAATAATATCTATAATTATAAGATTTGTCACCATCACCTCACCTGTTTTGTTCTGATTGTGTGTGGATTTCCTTTGAGTATGTTGTCCATCTGTTAACAAGCATCCAATCATTCCATTTTGCAGGCTCCTTTCAAAAGGGTTGAAGCATATGTACAATAGTATGGATTGGCTTATGGACAGATCATGTCAATTGTTGGAAACTCAGAGAAATGTAAACTTGGATTTATCACATCACAACATCAAGCCGAACACAGAATTGAGTGCATGCATTAATGACAATGGAGCCAAAATAATATCTATAATTATAAGATTTGTCACCATCACCTCACCTGTTTTGTTCTGATTGTGTGTGGACTTCCTTTGAGTACGTTGTCCATCTGTTAACAAGCATCCAATCATTCCATTTTGCAGGCTCCTTCAAAAGGGATGAAGCATATGTACAATAGTATGGATTGGCTTATGGAACAGTTCATGCCAATTGTTGGAAACTCAGAGAAATGTAAACTTGGATTTATCACATCACAACATCAAGCCGAACACAGAATTGAGTGCATGATATCACTCTCTTACTCAAAATATAACTCGACCTGAAGCGTATGCAATAGAATGATATTATGACACTGAACTAACACACTGTTAATTTGAGAACAGGTGCAACCGTAATGGGTTTGTAAGCCTTACAAAAAAGCTTTAAACTATCTAAACCTGAGAGAAGGCCAGCTGGTTGGGCGATCTACAAGAGCTCTATGAAACCAAAGACTGGGAACGGAATCTCATTTGTGCTTGAGAGAGTTTGGACAAAGAGGGAGAGAATTGTTGTCTCTTGGTGTAGATATAGAAGTCTATAAACTTCCTTCTGTGCTTAAAACCCGAAGCCACTGTAATCCGATTGACCAGCCACACTAGCTCCCATTGCCACATTTTCTGCGCATTTTCTGCACAAAAGTTCTCATGGCTGTCCATGCATTGGATGAGCCTCTATGTCAACGAGACTCCAAAGCACCACTCCTTATAATCACATGTGCAGCCCCCGAACCTTAGGTAAGACATTCTTTCACAACCTTAGGTAAGGCCACCTGTAGAATCAAAGGAGATTTAGCCCCCCATGATAATCTTGGCAACATCGCCCCCCTAAATGTGAATGGGGACCAGATCAACCGACAGATTAATTGAGATTCTACAAAACAAGCTGCCAAAATGCCGCTAGCTACCAAAGAACCGAGCCAATAAAATTCTTGAACAAGTGCCATTACAAAAAAAACCAGTCAAGTCATATCAACCTCAAGATGCACCATAAAGTTTTAAAAAATGCTCAGTGGTGAAGGATGATGTTCTTGCTGTAACAGCAGCAGCAAGTGCATAGTAGAATTTCTTCTAGAAGTCATCCTCAGAGCATGAAAGGAAATATTGTGAGCTTTGCATGGTGCGGATATTTACAAGAGATTCGTTTCTTGGTTTTCAGCAACAAGGGAGAATGAAGCACCAAAGACTATCAAGTTCTTGCAGCAGTGGATTGATTTGACATGGGACATTGGCAGACGAATATGCTGTTCAAATCACATGTTCGAAGAGCAGGTTGGGTTGATCTACCAAGACTTGGAAGGACTCAAGGAGGCCTAGCTTCGGTATGGACGCACTGACCAATAAAGTGACACAAAGAGGCATATGACTAATATTTGTGTAGGAAGCACCTTATTGAGGGTTTTGGTTCTATAGACATCGTGTAGGTCATCCAGCTGGCGGGTCTTCAGTTTAAAGCTTTTTTGTAAGGGCTATAAACCCGGTCGGATTGCGCTGGTGTCAGATTAATAGAAAGTGTTATTTGAGTGAATTCATATCGTTGATTATCTTCCATTGCATATGCTTCAGGTCTTGTTATATTCTGAGTGAGAGAGTGGTATCATGTACTTTAAGCTTGAAGTTGTCATGTGATCAATCCCAGTTTGTATTTCTCTGAGTTTCCAACATTGGTATCAAAGCGTCTGGGTTGAGAGATTTTTGTGAGGGTCTAAGAATCTGTGAGACACCAAGGGACTGAGAAGTCATTTGATTCTAGAAAATCTGTGAGAATTTGGTCTGAGGAGTCTAAGAGAATTCGAGTTGTGAGTAGCTCAGATTTTTGATTTCGAGTATACTGCAAGAAGAAAAACTGATCCTTTGCATCTTCTTCCTCATGCATTAGGTATGCTGCTGCACAAGCACTTGTATAGGAGTAGTTGCTGCTGGGCCACGTGTCCTTGGTAGGAGACCATGGAGGAGCTGCCATCATAGCAGAAAGCTCATCAGATACGAATAGAGTAGATACATGGGATGAACTAGGGACCAGGGCACTATGGAGGTTAGGCTACACAGATGTACTTTCTTGTATTTGCGATATAGATGGAGTATGGTCGTGCCTCGGATGGTGTGACACACCCAAACCTTCCACTTTCCCAGTATCTGAATGTGATGATGTAACTGTTGCCTCTATGCACTTTTTTGGTTGCTCCATCAAGACCTTGGCTTGAACACTTGGTCCATGACTCGGAAGATGGAGAAGGGATTAAATATCTGCATATTTGGATGGGTATCTCCGTGTGCCAAGAACATTCCCTAAAAAATTGGATGGCAACTCTTCCTACAGGGCCTCCCTCCCATAAAAAGTGTGGTCGAATGTGAGTAGCTGATCCACTCAATGTCTCTTCACAAAACTTGCATACCGTCTTTGTGCCAGATGAGTCATATCTCCTCATGAAAACAGTGTCTTGCCATACATCATGCCTTATGCTTCCAGCTCTTGTAGCAATAGTAGCCTTGTACTTGGGAGAGAATGACAGCAGGGAAGAAGAGAGCAGGAGAGAGGGAAAAGCTGAGAGGGTTGAGGTTAAGTGGCTGTCCAAAGCTCCCTGGGCTCAAAAGAAGCAAGGATTTAGTGCAAGCACATGCAGGAAGGAGGAAGCAAGGACCAGGGAAGATAGTGAGAGAGGAATGGACCAAGATGGGGGAGAACTAGTTGGCTGTCCAAAACAGCCAGCCCAGGCTTCCAAAAGCCCCAAATAGATGTATATAATCAGTCTTTAAAGCCCTTGCTGGCTTCGCTGGTTTTACCTTCCCACCTTTGGAGCTCAATTCTCCTCCTAACCTAGACACCACTGAGGGAGGGTCGAGGCAGGGCATAATAAGTGGAGAGGAAGAGGAGGCAAGCGAGGAAGTGCAAGAGCACCACTGGAACGTTAGGCCAGACGAGAGCTAGAGGGATGCAAGGGGAATCTTGGCTCTGATACCATGTTAAAAATTATGATGAGAGTGTGAGAGAGATGCATCAAGGTGGATCAACATCTCAAGGAGTGGATTTCAAAGGGGCAAAAATGGCGAGGACAGATAATAAAGCAAGCAAGGACCAAAGATGCTTCAACTCTTTGAACAATATGTTTGTGTTATACTCAGTCAATACCTCTAAGCTCCACATTTACATGTGGTTCCCAGCACCTCCATTTTTAATTCTATTGTAAGGATAACCTTTAGCTGCTTGGGTTTCTAAGATCAAGGCTTGTTATTCATAATATGCGCCTGATTTCCAATGCAAAGAAAAGCTGAACTTTTTATGTGGGTGTGTAATGTTGCTGGTGCTCAGCTTTGATGATTGAGAACTTTTTCTTGCAGATTGCTTTCTGGTTAACAACAGCTGGAATCATCTTTGGAGGCATTATACTCTTTGTTATTCTTGAAACTTTTGATGTAAATCATTATACAAAGATTTGATGATTGAGAATCTTTGCTTGCAGATTGCTTTCTGGTTAACAACAGCTGGAATCATCCTTGGAGGCACTGTACTTTTTTTTGTAATGCATAATTATCTTAAGAAAAGAAAGATCTTGTGAGTAGTGTCCATCGTTTTTCCTTCTCTCCTTTTTGAGAGATCCTCTGACCTGGGTGGGTCATTTATCCTTCAAGGCGCTATTTTGCGTCAATTTTCTAACTCGTCTATTTTACCATTTGAATCTTAATTGTTATGTGCTTTGCCAAGGCTGATAAGGTGACCTAAAGGATTATCGATGCCCTTTGCAATCCAAGCTCCAGAATCATTCCCTTGCTTGTCCAGATCTCGGAGTCTTCTTTTCAGTAAGAAGATTTGCGTATGCTCATTTGACTTTAATTAGCCCTTGAAGGAAAACAAAGTATATAAGCATAGTCTGTAATATATAAGTAACGGACAAGGCAGGTTCATGGCTGGGGATGAGAGCGGGCAGCTTCGAACGTTTCTGCATGTGCCGACTGAACCCCCCCCATAACAAGTGGCTCTACCGATTCTCTTGCTTTTTCATACAACCAGCAAACGTTACAAAAGTGTTGGTGACATAATCCTTCCAAAGGAGTCCATTAAAAGGCTATGCAATTTACTCCAAAACATATAATTGTATTATTTGAGAAGTCTTAAGCGCTCGTGTGCTTTTTTTTGGTGGGGGGAGAGAGAGAGAGGGGGTAAAGAGGCACCAACATATGGGGGGTTGGAAAGAGGCATCAGGGATTTGAAAGAGAGAACGAAATTTCCTTGGTACTTGGACTTTCATCTCTTTCTAATGCAAAGCACTCCTAGTCACATGGGAAATTGTGCAAGAAAGTATGTTGCAATAACAATGCACCATGTTTCTCATTTGAAATTTTAGATTGATATGATGGGATGAACAAGCTCGACTTTCATGCAGAGATCAGAGATCGATGCATGCCTTACTTGTGAATGTTTCATGTTTGCACTCAATTGTCTATGTTGTGGACATGCCATGTGATCGAGTGTCAAAGTTCAAACGGCCTAATGATTTCTTCCCATCTGTTTGGTTTCTTAAGCTTGGGTACTCTCAGCAATAAATACCTTTGCTCTTAATTGATAGGAGATCGATCAGTAAAACTCATCCACCTCAAAGTTTTTATCATTCAAGAATCTTAGTCAAGTGGCTCCAATTGAAGTTGGTTGTCTTAAATCTTAGTGAAGCCACCACCCATATAGCAAGTTTGTAATTGGAAACATTGTGTCGAGCCTATGTCATGCTAAAGCTTCATATGCCATTGGTCTTAACTACGATATCTATCCCATTTTAGGATTTTAAGGAGTATGTGTGTGGATTTGAGCAAGTGACTAAACATATGATGTCGAGAAGGGTAAATGGGATGAATGTCACGGAATGTGGTTGTAGTATTTTATGATACAAGTTTGGAGATTGAGGTTGAAGCTTTAAATGTTGATGAGAGTGGTGTTTCACAATGGTATGACAATGAATAACAAAATGTGAGTGTAAAGCTAGGGGTTTATGCAAAAATGCCAATTATGTGTAAAATAATAGGCCATTGTTAACATTACAATTTGTATCCAAAATTTGTACAATTGTCAAAATTGTTGTTGAACAATTTTGATAAATATTCGGATTTCTAAATGATATGCTTTGAATTCTCCTTCAAAACTATTTTTTTGAAGTCCATACCCCTTTTTTTTGAAATATCAAGAAATTTTCTAAGGATATATACTTCATATTAAGTTTGTAGCTTAAGATGAAAGGAAGATTTTTGCTAACGTTTTTATAGGGTTGCTTGAGGGTATTGTGTCGAGTTCTTGTATTAACTTCATTGAAGTGTTTTGCGTTGTTCGTCTTGATTTTTGTTGTAGTACTTTGGACTCTAGATAGTGAGTCAAATGGTTTGTCATTGGTTGAGGATAGTATGATCATTGTTGTGACTTGCAAGATTTCTTATGAGGAATATCAAGGTATTGAATATGAAATACGTGAGTATTGTTATTTTATTTTATTCCACATATCAAAATCCAACATAAACTTTAGTCCCAAAAAAGGCCTGTTAATTGAGGGGACGACAACTTTTGGGTCTTGCAAGGAATTCAAAATTTGACAATGTCTAATGTTTTGTTATTGGTGAGTCTTTGGGTATTTTTTATTTTGTAGGTTTCTAAAGTCAACCAATCTATTGTTTATCTCTAGATGTTTTGAGGAGTTGGTTTATCTAATATTGCAACCAAATTATAGGACATATAGGTAGTATGCTCATGTTGATATTTGTTTCAATGATTGTGAATTATAATAGATATAGGCAGTATTTTGATGCTGATGTTTGCTTGAATGATTGTCAATAGTAATAGGCAACATAGGACATACAGGTAGTATGTTGATAAGGGTAGGATTGGACATGTTGATGTTAATATTTGTTTGAATGATTGTCAATAATAATAGATGTTAATTTATCTACATTTGTAAAAATTGAGTGTCGATAGGTTAGTGGTTTAAATTATTTCAAATCATTTATTTTTCACAATTGTTGTATAAAATGAAGTAAAGCTTGTGTGTTGCTTTCAAATGTATTGTTTATGTATTCATATGTGCCTAAGATTGGTCCATGAATTTCCTTGTATCCTTGAGGGATGCAAATCTATAAATGCAATGGCCTTCTTTTTATAGTGTTTTGCATAGGGTTGATAGGTAGCATTTCCATGTTTGCATCTTTATGATTAGTCCTTGCTCTTATTAAGATAAGTGTGCTTTGCTTTCAAATGGGTTAAAGACCACTAAATTGAACTAGATGAAGGCCATTCAAGGATTGATCTAGCATGGAGAATTAGTGTTAGCAAAGCCAGAGGTGCTTTTTGAAAGCAAATATATAGATGTAAAGAGTCCATTATGTTAATGTAGAGCGTACGTCGCATCACTTGATGTTGCATATTGAAACTTATAGGTCTAAAATTTTTTGACAATGTACAAACATACTACAATGGAAGAAGCCTACGAAAGTTCAAGCTACAAACTTGTTACGACATCATACCTTCATATGTATGTATGTGTATGTATACAACTATATGTATATGTATAAATGTGTGTGTGCGCTTGCGCACGTGCGCAAGCATGTGAATGTGTGCATGCATGCATACGTGTACCTCTAGCATTTTAGTTATACTATAGGAACCATTGGATATGTGTCTAGACCCCTTGTGTATTCAAGGTTTTAATTTAGAGAACCTGTACTGTTGATATATTATACATATAGGTATCGGAATGGATATATATATCATCCCCTTGTGAATTTGGAGTTGCGAGGTAGATTTCCTTTTAATGCACTTGTTTTGTACATTGTTGACCATCGTCTTATTGCTTTTAATATTAGATCATTCTCTCGCGCTCAAGAACATGCATAAGAAAAGAGGCCATACTAAATTGTCAAAGAGCAAATTTAAAGTTGTGAAAAAGTAATGCAACAATATAAGACTTAAGTTTGAATATATTCATATGTTTATAGTATTCATGAGAATAAATCTAAGCATACAAATATATGTAGATATATAAGAAGAGACACAAGAAGTGTGGGTGGAGAGGCTATGTGCTTCTTCCCATAAATTTATATAATAAAAGGAATTGGCCTTATCTAGGATGTTTAGCTTTTTAGGATTGTGTTATTGGCTTTTTGTTTTAGTGTATGTTTCCTTCTCAAGATGGTTTCTTACTTTTGAAGTTTCATTACTATATTATTTTGTTCCATGTAAAATTTTATTGAAATGTGGTCCATAATGTGATGGTGATTGCTTTATTGATATATTGAACTCTCAAACGCTAGCATGTTACTATATAACTATTTGTGTGGTTTTGTGTTATTTGGTACCTTTATTTCTTTAAAGTTTGACATTTTATAAAGAGAAAAGTATCTTAATAATGCTAGGAAATTGATTACTTTGAATTCACCCATTGAACTCTGGCTGTGCATAAAGAAAGAGAAATTGAGTTAGGGTTTTAGTTAAGGAAAGAGAAGTCCATGTTTAAGGAAAGAGAAGTCCATGTTTTATATGAATGTGCGAGTATGAGTTAGGAGCATATGTAAGTGATAAAGTGATTTGCCGAATATGCATACAAAGTGTCGGATTTAAGTGGATTTTACTTGTGACATAAAAACCTCGACATTGCTCATGCATGTTATATATTAAAGAGGGAGTGCAATTAAAATATTTGAGGGGAAGGAAACCATGGAAAGAAAAGTAATGCTAAATTTAAATTCGAAACAACATAAAAACAAACATAAGTAAAAGCTAATAGAGGCAACAAGGCTTTTTGAATAAGCACACATCCACATAAAACCATAATTTGCAAATACACATGCTAAGCATAAACAAATTTCATTGACTTTACAAATTTCTAAAACCAAGTTTTTTGCATAGCTCCATGACTTGTTCATTGTCATTTTCTTTACAAATGACAATGTTTCATCAGAACTTTTTTTAAATTGCACTCTTCTTGTCAATAACATGTCAAATAGTGGAGTCACAAATGGTTATTGTTGCCTCATAGTCCTGTTGACCAATATCCATGCAATCTTTATTGATTCAGAGTCAGTACCATATAATTGTATTGATGCCATTTCTTGGAATCTCATGAAAGCTAGTACCTCAATCATCCAATTAACACTTTTTGACGCCATTAGCAAACCATGCAAATGACATGCTGTTTTAGAGAACACAATTTCTTTTTGCAGACCACACAACCAAGTGAAAGCACCACCAAATAACATATAGCAGCATGCAAACATAGATATACACGATATTGAATCTCCCAAGTTCCAACCAAGATATAGCACCATGTGCTTCCAAGCTTACAGTATATCCATCGATGAAAGTGTGGCTATACGTGTTTTTTGGAGGTAAAGCATCACTTTCCATGCAATGATCTAGTGCTTTAATTCATGCATATGCTTAAACCTTGATAGCATTAAAGAATAATATAATAAGTCAGGCCTATATAAAAACCCCAAATGCACCAATTTTTGCAAAACCACTATATATTTACTAGGCTTGGCAAGTGACTAGTCTAAAGAATGCAAAAAATATTCTGTCTTCTGTGGTTGTGATTTGAGCACAAATACCTCCATCTGACCATTTACTTAAATATCTAGAAATCTATAAGAGACACCATGATCTTTCAACACTTGAATATAGCTTTTCAATTGATCTCAAAACTCATTTAGATCCTCTACCATTCTACTCACTAAGTAACACAGGTTGAACAATGAGCAACCAACAAGTTTTCCATTCTTTCTCTTAGCATAAAGCATGGACATTGTTAAGCTCTACATAAACTCATTTTGCACTAAGAAATACCCCAAGCAAAATTTTTGGGGTGCCTTGAATAGGGATAATATGATCTTCCCAAAGTAATCATCATACGAATAAACGATAAATCTTTCTATATTCCCAGTTCCTAAAGTAACATTTAGCAATTCTCTCCTTCCAAGAGCTATAATAGGATAATTCTTCTGACTTAGCCATAGGGGCCTACAATTACAAAGAATGAATGTTTCCTGAAAAGGAATAGGAATATACTAACAATGTTAAGACATTGTGACTCTAGCAAGGCACTACCAAAATCATTGTATGTTGTAACTCAAGAGGTTCAAATTACACATGGCAAAAGATGCATAGAGTGAATATCATCACACATGAGACCACATGAGATTTAAGAAAACACAAGAAAAGCAACCAAGGAATGACAAATGCTCAAAACTTCCTCTCTAATAATAAGAATGTAATAGAAATCAAAATGTGTACTACCCAACCACAAAATTCTAGGTGTCAACGTTGTGACAATGCTATGTTGTAATCCATCTCCTTGATTGGTTGCATGCAAATTGCAATTACTAGGAGCAATGCTCCACAATAAGAATAAGTGGCATGCAGTATCTAGGGTCATTTGCTTCTTAGAATCTATCCTAAGCATACCCCAAAAAATATATTAGAATAGCTTAATGTTAATGCCCCATGGTGTGGAGGGACTTTGAAGCAAGGTACATTGTTTTCTATGTAGTAACTAGATTTACAAAGACTTGATAGTATCCAACCTAAAAAGAATATATTTGCTACAATAACCTTGTCCTCCCTGAATGGTATGTTGTCAAATAGAATTTACAAATGCCTCCCTCTTCACTTAATTAGCCAGGTCTACAACTCTTCAAATCTTCTACTGTTCCACCTCAATGGAATTTTTTTGTTTTTTTTTTTGGGGCGGGGGGGGAGGGGGGGTGAACAATAAATGGATGTTTCATCTATATTGAGTAAAAAAGATTTTACGTTGAAGTTCATAGTAGCCTCAATCTCTACATTTTAAAAGACAACCAAAATGCTCCAACCCTTACAAAAATAGGCAAACAATATTTGATGTCTAAATTAGAAACTTCATTCTAAGTCCTCCTCCTAGTCATTCATGAAGTTACAGCTTGGAACTTGGTCCTCTTGGTCTTTTTTGAAAGTACGCTTTGCACACACTCCTCCACAAGCTCAATAAACTATTTTAGAAGCTAACCATGGACTTGATTGAAATTCAAGACCTCATTTGAAAGTCTTTTATATAGTGTTAAACAAGAATGTTATTTAACTCTCATTTAACTATATAGTAGTTATCGCTATCCAGATGAACCAAATAGAATGAGCTTTAACTTGACACCAGTGCTTTTGCTTTGACTTGGCTACCTCACCCGAAAGAATGGCCTTCAAGTTTATAGGCTTCCATACTTGAATTTGACTAAGTTTGTAGATTCTCCCGGCACATGGGTAGGCAACAAACAAGTGAAAGGCATCCTCTTTATGATATGCACATCTTTTACACATCCCACTTGGCTTTGCCTATTTTTTCTACCTTGCCATTGGTCCAGATAGCTTTGTGTAGAATGAATCACAATGAAGTACACATTTTTTTTGGAATGGTTTTGAGCAAAATCTTTAAAAATCTGTTTCTCCAACACAATTTACTGTAAAAAATTTTCCATCTTCCATTCAAAACCTACACACGTCCTCAATATCTAACTTAAGAGTTAGAATAGGGAAGAGATGACGAGAGTTACCTAGCTAAATTCTTTTCTATAGGCTAGGCACGTACCCCCTTTCCATTGGGAGGTGCCAACCCAAAGGCCAAAGCTTCTCATCCCTAATGTGGTGGATGGTCATGATTAGAGAGACAAAATATCTGTTGATGTCAGGCTGGCCCTTCCACCTAAACTCTTCCTTTTTCCACAATTCCCCCAACTTTGTAAGATTTCTAGAAGCAAGCTAGACTTGATAAAATCCTTATCATTGGAAGTGTTCTCTTTGAAATTGGATAAGACCCAAATGGAGTCTAATTTCGTGAAGGTTCCCTTTTGTGAAAATATAATCTAACTTTTTATGGCTTTAAAATAATACCAAAGGGTTTTCTCCATTGGACTGTCATGGTAATGCAAGGTACAGGGTTGCAAAGTGCTAAAAGAGCTTGGGAGTTCTTAGAGGCCTGACATGTCTAAGATTTCTCAATAAAAGCTAGGGCCAAACCAAAGTATGGCTGAGAATAGCCTTTATTATTCAAGAAAAAAAAAGAATAGTCTTTATTATCCAAGGAAAAAAAAGAATAGCCTTTATTATCCAAGAAGCTTGTCACTTATAAGTAGTCTATTGTAAGTGGGTTGTACGTCAACAACACCTAGTCCTCCTTGGGTCTTGTCCAAATGGACCACTTGATTCATGAGATCTTTATTTCCTATGAATGGTTCACCCCCCTTGAAAGAATCCTCACTATCTCATGCACTTATCAAGCATAAGACTAGAGGAACAGTAGCAAGAAAGTTAGAAGATCTATAGCAACAAGGTAAACAGAATGATAAATTAATACTAGTCTTCTTCCAATGAGCTTTGTTTGAAAGCCTCTCCACATGTCAAAAATTTTCTTAAATCTATCAAGGAACCATTCCCATCTATGGTTCATGGATAAATCAAATCCCATTGTATCCTAATCAATCTAAAGATAGTACCCTTTCCCCCTTTAAACTACCCAAGTAGCTACAAGGTGTACCCTTGATCCTCATCTAGCTATAAGGGTGTAATACCCTACTTTGAAGTGATTAGTAACAGATACTAAAGGATGATGCACAATTGGGTGTACCCGATTTGTGGGACTATTTTTATAGCATTTTTCAAGCTGCACTATGACACACCAGTGGTAAAGATTTCAAATTTGATACAGGCTAGCAATTTGTCCAGTTTTCCCCTAGTGGATACACTTATTTAATGATCAGAAAAAACCTCTTAAAACTTGTTGGCATAATCATTCTAAATACCATGCAGAGCTCGACATGCGGCACTCTAGGAATTCTCCATGGGCATACAACAATTTGGAACATGGTCTAGAGCTTGACACATGCCATTCCATGCCTTTAGTCCATAGGTGCCTTTATTCCATAGGCATGCAACCATTCTGAACACGGTGCAGATTTTGACACACATCACCCCACACCTTTACTAGATAGCAATATAGTGTATGACACATGCCACTCCAGGCCTTTAGTCCAATGGTTGCCTTTATTCTAGAGGCATGTATCCATCTGAACACACTGCAAAGCTCAACACACATCACTCCACACCTTTAATGAATATTGAAATATAGTGTATGACACGTGGTAGTCCGCAAAATAGTGGGATTGCCACACTAGTTCTTGTGCACTACCACCACACTGGCTTACAGCTCTATGACCACTGCTCTTGTTCAACAAGAGAGCTAATTTAGCATAAGGTTAGAGCATGCTCATGGTTGCACAGAGACTAACACAGCCAAAAAAATGATCACACAGAGACACTCATATTTTATATAAAAAACTAGACTATCATATGTGTTCAAGGGTATATTAGAAATCCGTTAGCACCCCAATAGTGGCATACTCTACTACAAAATCATAGTCTACCATAAATTTTTTATTACAACAATCTACATATATCCACCACTTGTTGAGAGAATATAAGAAAAGAGAAAAATATTTGTATTCTTACAAAATTTGTAAATATTACAAAATTTTGGCATCCTAAGGCCCTATGTACAATTAGTTGTTTTCATCTCGAGATGCAACCTTGGGCCCTATGTACTAAATTTTGGTCGTTCACATCCATTAGTGCATCTTGAAGGAGGTCGTACATAAAATATGGCACCTACAGGTTGAAAGAAATATTGTCCCATCTTGCAAGCGTTTGAATGAGGTTAGACATAAACAAGGCCACCATTGGATCTCCACTTTGAAGGAAATAAGTACTACCCTACCATGCAAGGATTTGAGGTAGGTCAGACATAAAGAGAATAGGGATGCTAAGGAGCGTAAGGGGAAAAATTGGCAAAGTCTTCCAAAACAGTTCTAACTTTCTTGATCGACATCTGAATGGGGTTTATAGAAAAGAACTAAATGTAGGTAGTTTGCATTCATCCGTGCCCAACTGCTCCCAATGAGAACCATTGTTGAACACAAAGCCTGAACGCAACACATGGCATAAAATATTTGAGCAATGCAATGTAACCACCTTGAAGGAAGAACATGATAGAATATGATGATGTTGGTATAACGAATGTTGGTAACCAACAAGTATCAATACAAGAGCAGACATGGTGACCAAGGGAGCCATTCAGAAGTGGGACATAACCAATGGAGAAATAAAATTTTGGATGGCGAATAGGGAGCCAACAAGAAATTCGATGAGCAATGGAAAAATAGCTATAGATTCATATAAGGACAAGGGTGCTCTTTTATGCCTATGTCTAAGTATTACCAAATAGTTGAACATGTGGTATTTGATCAATTGGCATGTCCAAAGAATCAACAGTGGCCTATTGAATTAATCACAAGGGTGCTCTTTTATGCCTATGTCCAAGTATTGCCAAATAGTTGAACACGTGGTATTTGATCAATTGGCATGTCCAAAGAATCAACAGTGGCCTATTGAATTAATCACATGCCAATCCACTGGTTTGTCCAATTAATCATGAGTTTCCTTTAATCAATCAATCAATCAATGATGCACCCAATGCATGCTAGCCAGGTGGATTCATTCACAACACCAAATTAAGTACAGTTTGAATCATCATTACACCCTTGCACAAAATCAATTCAAGTTTTATACTATATCCCAAGCTCAAATACATCTAGTTCCAGGACTATGTGTGGGTCTTTGTCATCATTTGAGAAGTCAAGTAGGCCCACCTATCTATTTCCAGTCTGTGCATTGAAGTCCCTCAATAGGAGGGTGTCTCCTTGTTTGAAAAACTCTATGATGTCATCATGGATCATCTCATATGGGCTGTGTCCATTAAGCTAAGCCCAGGGTCTATGCTCCAATCTACACATGTGGAAGATGAAGCAGAGATGGTTGAGGCAGAGGTAGTGGTTAGTAACCCATCTTTTGAAGCTATCTTATATGGACTGACTCTTGTAGCAGATGCTGCAACCATCGAGGAGTATAGTCCAGAGGGGAAGACTCCTGAACATTGGTTAAAGTGACAGTCAAAGAACCATCATACACAAACATTGAAGAGGAGGCCAGTTCATCAAGTGCACAGCTACCTAACACCAGGGGAAAAGGCTTAGGACTGCGAGTGATGCTGAAAAGGTTGTGAGCCTTGCAACAAAGCAAAAAGCAAGTATGGCATCTACCCACAGGCCAAGAGCCTGCAAGCGACTATAACCTTGGAGGCATTTTGCAAGCTTGTTACTTGGAGGCATGGAAAAAAAGGACCTTTTAGATTTATCTTAGATTAGTAGAGATGCTGGAGTTAAGGCTTCCACGCTACTAGCAAATGTTCAGGCTATTTTGAAGGAGACAAGGCATCTCTTTCCTAACATGAGAGGAACCGTGAATTTTTGGCAGATTCAAGTAGCACTGGAGAAATTGAATGGATGCTTGATATATTTCTCAAGGGAGATATCTAAGAGAGTTCTAAAAAACTTGAAGAATGTAAAGGATTGCAAATCCTTGAAATATACACATGAAGCTACCTGACTTGGAGTGCACCTGATGGGCACTTGTGTCAAAATAGTCTTTTTACCAAAACAATAAGGAGATGATAAAGATACAGTAGAATCCACCCATGTTGGACATCACAATAGCAGAAGATCATCAAGGAGGATGTAGAAGCCAAGGTAAAGCTGGTACAAGACCTATTGGAGGAGATAGAAGCAAACACTGTGCACGCACAACATCAAGATACAGTAGCTGGCACCAAGCAAGAGAAGCTTTAAAAATGGCCAAGAAGGAAAGGGAGAGAAGAGAATTTGTAGAGCGGTAGGTTAAACACCTACATCAACAACTGGAAGACACTAGAACAATTGAAAACCAAGCAAAGTAGCCAAAATGAAAGAACAACCTAAAGCTCAGAAAGCAGGATGCAGGGTGTAGCTAGGAAATTATGACCTTGACATCTATAATAAATTAGAGAAATATCTGCTTTTGATGCGATAGGGTCATACTGTGGGCACATTCTAGATTAGTGCTAGATCCGATGGTCACAATGTGTCCATACTATGGACATGTTTTTCTTTGCCATGTTTGGACATGCAACCTTTGGCTGGAGAGATTTCCACATGCCAATGCTCAAGACATGGAGAGACCGACTGTGCCTTCCTACTAACAAAAATCTATCCAAACAAAGGAAAGGTGGCACGTGCATGGACAACAAAAAGAAAGGCTCCCTTTAATGAAGAGAAGATAAATCCCCCTAATGAAAGGAAGAAGAAGCCCTTGTTTGATGAAGGGAAGCTACAGGCCCTAATGAAAGGAAGAAGAAGCCCATTGATAAAGGGAAGAACCCATCAGCTCACGGACCATTCTAATGGTTTTACAACACTTTTTGAGATGTATATGTTTTAATGAAACCACTCTACTAGAGTTCTTATATTTTAAGATCTTCTACGTTTTAACATCTTTGGGCACTGTTTGAGCACTTTTGGGCACTTTTATCCACTTTTCTAGTACTATTTGACCAATATTTAACACTCTTTTAGCATTGTTTGGCCATAATAAGTCGATGATTTATTGGATAAGCATACCTACAACCAGAATGATGGTTGTACAAGTTAAGTGATTCAATATTATTAACTGTAACCAGTGTGGTGGTTTTACAAATATAAGTAGGAATCATCTTTTTTAAATGATTCCCAATGCAAGCAGAGGGTTCTACATGATATCCACTAAAGTTGTTATCTGCTTCTTATATGAGAGTACTCTTACACCAGTGAGCACTCTTACACACATTTTTAGCAATTTTAGGCACTTTTCTAGCACTGTTTGACCAATATTTAGCACTCTTTGAGGATTACCAAAAAGCGAGCGAAGAAAAGCGAGCAGCCCCAAATAAGCGAGCAAGATTAAATAGGTTTCAAGCGAGCGAGAACCTCATCCAGCATCTTATTCCTCTCAATATCATTGGAACAATTGATGTGATCATAAGCAAATTAAACATATTCCAACAATGAAGGCATGCCTGAAACTCACAATTAACTTCTCTTTCATCCCCATACTATCAATTTGAGTCGTTGTGGAGAGGTAGAGACACAACAATACATAAAATTTGCGATAAAAAAAGCAAACACTACTCAGATTGAACATCCACACAGCAAGATAATGATAGAACGCAATGTAGAATATATGACTGAAAATATGTAAACATGATCATGTGCTACATATACATATCATGTCTTTTATGCTTGCAGAAGATCATCCATACATTCGATCCAAAAACATGGAAACAGAACTAACTATGTCAAAAGAAAAAAAATACATTTTCATCATAAGGATTAATTTTGCTTAGTGAAAATACCTATGTAATCTGGACAATACCATGCTTTAAAAAACTTAGGGAGCCAAAAAAGGATTTTAGCCCTCCATATTTCTATTATGACCAATGTCTGAATGATAGTTCTATCGGAACTAGAAATGAATGCATCTAACCACTATGTTGAGTGCTCATCCACCAGTATCCTATAGACTATTATGTTAAAGTCAATACGTGACCACAAACTTAAGCATAAGAGGAGCATGATTCAAGTGAAATAATTGGCAAAGACACTCGGTAACTAGTATCCTACTGCATCTAACGAAAAATATGCACCAGGCATTAACAAGCTTTTATTTCCACCCGTATAAGCAAACTCGTATCTTGTAGTATGAAAAACTTTAAGGAAAACATTTCACTTAATGCATCAGTTAAGCCAGTGACTACTCATCATGCACAATCAAACAATCATCAAGGAAAGTCTAGTCAAGCAAGTTGAAGCAAAAAACCAAATATCTATTCGGATCTATGTCGTGGTGTATCCGCCAACCATGAGTAGCAAAAGAACCTATGAAAAAAGCAAAATAGGGATTATGCCACTCTACCATGATCACTTCCATGCTACAAATAAGGGAATACATAGTCATTTTAGGGTACTTTTAGGGTTCATTCCCAACCACTAAAAAGAGAGCCAATGCTATCTATTTGTATTCATAAAATCTTTATGAACATTATCATGTTCAATATAAGGATAGGAGCCAGCTCAATGGGTAGTCTTAAACAAATATAAATACTATTCAAATTTTAACCTTATGCAAAAGCTTTTTTTTTAACACAAAGTAAAACTTGATTATACATATAGATGGGAATCAGGTCACCATTGTAAGTATGTATTTAGTAATTAAGTTGAAAATATTCCCTTAGAAAAATAGCTCAATCAACATAGTACCCATATTATATATCCAAAAATTACAAGATCTCATTCATACCATTAGATTGTTTTCATCACTTGTCATCAGTACTAACCTCAATTGGCATTATGTATTTGGGTCAAAATAGTTTTTAGTATAGGATATAATGGAGCAATACATTTATGTAATATCTAGTGATCATAGTTTCTAATATAGGATAAAATGGAGCATAGAGTAATGTTGTCATTCAAAAATGATAATATACCTTCCTTGACCATATACAAGTATCATGCATTCATAAAAAAAGTTAGTCATAAACTGCAATATAATGTGCCCATAATGCATGTACATTAAATCTTCACATGTTAGAATGTGAGAAAGGGAATAATTTAACTATGAAATCAGGGATCAATGTAGGAAATGGTCTTCTATGCACACATATATGCTAAGGGTCCATCTAATACAATATTGGAAATTGATGTGAGTATAAGTGTATGCATCCATCGGTGATGTATATGAGTGTATGCATCCATTTGTGATGTATATTGTTGTACTAATCCATGGTGCTTTACGGCTTGAGTTGTTTGTAGCGCAATTAATCACAACAATTTTGTATTTTTTAAAAGAAAAATGCCATAAACATTTCATGCTCTGCAAAATACACACAAAAAAATGGCATTTGTAGCATTAATCTAAGCATTTCCTACAAGCAATCTCGATCCCTCCCTTTCTTGCTTACTCTTTCGGCCACCTCCACCCTCTTGTTGCCCTTCAAGACTGCCTCTTGCCTCCTCGCCTCCTTGCTTCCTCACCTCCTCACCTCCTTGCTTCTTTGCCTTCTCACCTCCTTGCATCATGCTTGTTGCTGGCAATTCCAAGGCTGTCCCTCCCCTCATTGGCCAACTCCTCTACTCCTCACATCATCCTTCTCCTCATTTTGGTGTCTCTAATGAATAGCTTGGGGGTCTTGTTTTTGGAGGGGGGAAGCATAAGAATGGCAACACCTTAATGCGCTGTCATTTTTCGTGCTTTTGCCACCCAAAAACAAGACCTACAAAGCCCTTGCTTAAGCTTGAATGAGCCTCTTGATTTTGGGCGTGTTAAGCCATTTTTGACCATTATACCCCCAAAATCAAGAGGCTCATTCAAGCTTAAGCAAGGGCTTTGCAAGCATTGCAAGTCCAGTAAATGAAATCAATCAGATTAGGAATTGGCAAACTCAATTTGGGAATGGTCAGAAATACTTTGTCTTTGAATAATGCCTTGGATCATGGGATGGGGTCCCATGAACCTGCTGCCTATGACGACGAATGGTTCTGCCCTCGACTAAAGGTGACGTGTGTAGTAGTAAAAGGATAGCCCTCATGGAATCTCTAAGGGGTCTTGATTTTGGCCATGATTTGCACATTCTAACACTTGAGCCATATATCAATTTCCAACACTTGAGGCATATAGTGGCTTTGCCCACGCAATGTTTCCAGCTGCAATCCAAGCCTCAAGCAATCTCATATTCTGTATCCAGAGACATCATGAGGGGTAGAGCCTCTTTTTGGTAGTCTCACTAACAATATGTATTGAAAAAAAAATGTATTCAATTATTATATTTTTCCTTGCTATATGAATGCTCTTAATGCATCCAAATTGTAGAACTACTTCAATACTACTTCTTAGTTATATTGTATAATAACCTCCATATGTATGCTCGTGAGACAACAAAAAAGAGACCTGGCAACCCAAAAATGATAGTGCATTGATGCGCTGCCATTTTTGGGCTACTAGGCCTCTTTTTTAATGTTTCCTGAACATAAGAACAAGCACTTGTGTTCCTTACCTTTCTTTGGGGGTTTTGATTTTGGGGGTGTATACCAAAAATTGATAAACAACATTATTTGATGCATATAGTTTTATTAAATCGATAAAATGGGCATGAAAACATCTAAATTGGCTCTTGCCATTTGATTTGATGTATGACATGACCCCATTTGGATTTGTAATTCCAAAGATATGGGGTCTTACTTTTAGGGCTTGAATGCCTAAAATAGGCAGCGCGCCAATGCACTACCTATTTCATACATTTAGGCCTCAAAAGTAGGACCCCATGTAGGACCAAATGAGGTCCTACTTTTGAGGCCTAAATGCATGAAATAGGCAGCACATTGACAAGCTACCTATTTCAGGAATTTAGGTCCTAAAAGTAGGACCCCGTATCTTTGGACTTACAAATCCCAATGGGATCATGTCCTATATCAAATCGAACGGCAAGAGTCAATTTAGATAATTTTCATGCCTGATTTCTCCATCAATCAAAACTGTATGCATAAATATATACATCAAGATATGCATCAATATATGCATCAATATATACATATGTATGTATGTATGTATATATATATATATATATAGATACATACATACATACATACATACATGTGTGTGTGTACACACACACACACACACACACACACACACACACACACACACACACACACACACACACATATACACATATAGATATATATGTATGTATATACATGCATACATACATACTTACATACATACAACAAAATGGGGGTCTTGATTTTGGGGGGGGGTATGCCAAAAATTGATAAACAACATTATTTGATGAATATAGTTTTAGTTGATGGAGAAAATGGACATGAAAACCATCTAAATTGGATCTTGCCATTCAATTTGATATATGACATGAACCCATTCGGATATGCAAGTCCAAGGATACGGGGTGCTACTTTTAGGGTCTGAATGCCTAAAATAGGCAACGCGTTAACGCGCTGCCTATTTCATGCATTTAGGCCTCAAAAGTAGGACCCCATTGGCAACACAATGGGGTCCTACTTTTGAGGCCTAAATGCATGAAATAGGCAGCGCGTTTGTTGCCAATGGGGTCCTACTTTTGAGGCCTAAATGCATGAAATAGGCAGTGCATTAACGCGCTACCTATTTCAGGCATTCAGGCCTTAAAAGTAGGACCCCGTATCTTTGGACTTACAAATCCAAATGGTGTCATGTCATATATCAAATATAATGGCAAGAGCCAATTTAGATGATTTTCATGTCCATTTTCTCCATATATCAAAATTGTATGCATCAATATATACATCAATATATACAAATATGCATCAACATATACATACATACATACATATATATATATATATATATATATATATATATATGTATGTATGTATGTATGTATGTATGTATGTATGTATGTATGTACATGCATATATATACATACATACATACATACATACATCAAAAGTAAGATCCCATTGGTTTTCCATGTCATGCATTTTGTTGTCTCTTGAGCATAACAACAAGCACTTGTGTTCTTTACCTTTCTTTGCAATGGGGGTCTTGATTTTGGGGGGGTATGCCAAAAATTGATCAACAACATTATTTGATGAATATAGTTTTAGTTGATGGAGAAAATGGACATGAAAACCATCTAAATTGGATCTTGCCGTTTGATTTGATATATGACATGACCCCATTTGGATATGCATGTCCAAAGATACAGGGTGCTACTTTTAGGGCCTGAATGCCTAAAATAGGGAGCGCGTCAACGCGCTGCCTATTTCATGCATTTAGGCCTCAAAAGTAGGACCCCATTGGGTTGGGCCCTAAAAGTAGGACCCCGTATCTTTGGACTTACAAATCCAAATGGGGTCATGTCATATATCAAATCAAATGGCAAGAGCCAATTTAGATGATTTTCATGTCCATTTTCTCCATATATCAAAATTGTATGCATCAATATATACATCAATATATACATATATGCATCAACATATACATAAATACACACACATATATATATATATATATATATGTATATGTATGTATGTATGTATGTACATGCATATATATACATACATACATACATACAAACATCAAAAGTAAGACCCCATTGGTTTCCCATGTCATGCATTTTGTTGTCTCATGAGCATAAGAACAAGCACTTGTGTTCTTTACCTTTCTTTGCAATGGGGGTCTTGATTTTGGGGGGGTATGCCAAAAATTGATCAACAACATTATTTGATGTATATAGTTTTAGTTGATGGAGAAAATGGACATGAAAACCATCTAAAGTGGATCTTGCCGTTCGATTTGATTTATGACATGACCCCATTTGGATATGCAAGTCCAAAGATACGGGGTACTACTTTTAGGGCCTGAATGGCTAAAATAGGCAGCGCGTTAACGCGCTGTCTATTTCATGCATTTAGGCCTTAAAACTAGGACCCCATTGTGTTGCCAATGGGGTCCTACTTTTGAGGCCTAAATGCATGAAATAGGTAGCGCGTTAACGTGCTACCTATTTTAGGCATTCAGGCCCTAAAAGTAGGACCCCATCATAGATGGTTTTCATGTCCATTTTCTCCATATATCAAAATTGTATACATCAATATATACATGTATGCATCAACATATACATATACATACATATATATATATATATACACACACACACACACACACACACACACACACACACACACACACACACACACACACATATACACATATAGATATATATGTATGTATATACATACATATATACATACTTACATACATACAGCAAAATTAGGACCCTGTTGGTTACCTATTTCATGCATTTTGTTGTCTCATGAGCATAAGAACAAGCACTTGTGTTCCTTACCTTTCTTTGCAATGGGGGTCTTGATTTTGGGGGGGGTATGCCAAAAATTGATAAACAACATTATTTGATGAATATAGTTTTAGTTGATGGAGAAAATGGACATGAAAACCATCTAAATTGGATCTTGCCATTCGATTTGATATATGACATGACCCCATTCGGATATGCAAGTCCAAAGATACGGGGTGCTACTTTTAGGGCCTGAATGCCTAAAATAGGCAGCGCGTCAACGCGCTGCCTATTTCATGCATTTAGGCCTCAAAAGTAGGACCCCATTGTGTTGCCAATGGGGTCCTACTTTTGAGGCCTAAATGCATGAAATAGGCAGCGCGTTGACGCGCTCCCTATTTTAGGCATTTAGGCCCTAAAAGTAGGACCCCGTATCTTTGGACTTACAAATCCAAATGGGGTCATGTCATATATCAAATCAAACGGCAAGAGCCAATTTAGATGATTTTCATGTCCATTTTCTCCATATATCAAAATTGTATGCATCAAAATATACATCAATATATACATATATGCATCAACATATACATACATACATATATATATATATATATATATATATGTATGTATGTATGTATGTATGTATGTATGTATGTACATGCATATATATACATACATACATACATGCAAACATTAAAAGTAAAACCCCATTGGTTTCCCATGTCATGCATTTTGTTGTCTCATGAGCATAAGAACAAGCACTTGTGTTCCTTACCTTTCTTTGCAATGGGGGTCTTGATTTTGGGGGGGGTATGCCAAAAATTGATAAACAACATTATTTGATGAATATACTTTTAGTTGATGGAGAAAATGGACATGAAAACCATCTAAATTGGATCTTGCCATTCGATTTGATATATGACATGACCCCATTAGGATATGCAAGTCCAAAGATACGGGGTGCTACTTTTAGGGCCTGAATGCCTAAAATAGGGAGCGCGTCAATGCGCTGCCTATTTCATGCATTTAGGCCTCAAAAGTAGGACCCCATTGGGTTGCCAGTGGGGTCCTACTTTTGAGGCCTAAATGCATGAAATAGGCAGCGCGTTGACGCGCTCCCTATTTTAGGCATTTAGGCCCTAAAGTTAGGACCCCGTATCTTTGGACTTACAAATCCAAATGGGGTCATGTCATATATCAAATCAAACGGCAAGAGCCAATTTAGATGATTTTCATGTCCATTTTCTCCATGTATCAAAATTGTATGCATCAATATATACATCAATATATACATATATGCATCAACATATACATAAATACATATATATATATATATATATATATATGTATATGTATGTATGTATGTATGTACATGCATATATATACATACATACATACATACAAACATCAAAAGTAAGACCCCATTGGTTTCCCATGTCATGCATTTTGTTGTCTCATGAGCATAAAAACATCAAAAGTAAGACCCCATTGGTTTCCCATGTCATGCATTTTGTTGTCTCATGAGCATAAGAACAAGCACTTGTGTTCTTTACCTTTCTTTGCAATGGGGGTCTTGATTTTGGGGGGGTATGCCAAAAATTGATCAACAACATTATTTGATGTATATAGTTTTAGTTGATGGAGAAAATGGACATGAAAACCATCTAAAGTGGATCTTGCCGTTCGATTTGATTTATGACATGACCCCATTTGGATATGCAAGTCCAAAGATACGGGGTACTACTTTTAGGGCCTGAATGGCTAAAATAGGCAGCGCGTTAACGCGCTGTCTATTTCATGCATTTAGGCCTTAAAACTAGGACCCCATTGTGTTGCCAATGGCGTCCTACTTTTGAGGCCTAAATGCATGAAATAGGTAGCGCGTTAACGTGCTACCTATTTTAGGCATTCAGGCCCTAAAAGTAGGACCCCATATCTTTGGACTTACAAATCCAAATAGGATCATGTCATATATCAAATCGAACGACAAGAACCAATTTAGATGGTTTTCATGTCCATTTTCTCCATATATCAAAATTGTATGCATCAATATATACATCAATATATACATATATGCATCAACATATACATATACATATATATATATATATATATACATACATACATACATACATACATACATACATATACACACACACACACACATACATACATACATACATACATTTATACATACATACATACATACATACATACAAACATCAAAAGTAAGACCCCATTGGTTGCCTATATCATGCATTTTGTTGTCTCATGAGCATAAGAACAAGCACTTGTGTTCCTTACCTTTCTTTGCAATGGGGGTCTTGATTTTGGTGGGGTATGCCAAAAATTGATCAACAACATTATTTGATGCATATAGTTTTAGTAGTTTTAGTACACATACATACATACATATGTGTGTGTGTACATACATACATGGATGCATGCATGCATGCATGCATACATACATACATACATACATACATACATACATATTGATGCATATAGTTTTACTAGATGGGGAAAATAGGCCCTACTCCGATTTTTGTGGAGAGACACAACTAGACAAATAGAGCAAGTCCAAGGGGTCGTTGGGGACACCTCTCGGCAAATGGAGATGCCCGGTAATGCAATTTTAGCACCAATTTTGGGATGTAAGCTGCATAGTCATGTCCAAAAAAAGTTGTCAATTCTTGCATTAAATGTAGGGTGGTGAATATATGCTGTTCCGTCATGGGGCCGGAGAAGACGGAGGCAAAAAATTGAACCTCCAAAAAGACTTCTTTTACCAGTCTATGGGGACCGCGGCTCTTACTAGTGTTGAGAGTGGACAAGACAGCTACCGTTAGTGTGATATGGGAATCTCCCAATCTGAAATTTTAGCACCAATTTTGGGATGTAAACTACATAGTCAGGTCCAAAAAAGTTGTGTCAATTATTGCATTAAATGTAGGGTGATGAATATATCCTATTTCATCAGGGGGCCTGCAGAAGACGGAGGGAAAAAATTGAACCTCCAAAAAGACTTCTTTTACCGGTCTATGGGGCCTAGCTCTTACTAGCATTGAGAGTGGACAAGATAGCTACCGCTGGTGTGATATGGGAATCTCCAAGTCTCAAGTTTTGGGGTACATGAAATTAGATCATGCTAACGGTAACTCTAAGAGGTTCCAAAGGCAGGCAACATTCTTCATCATAGCTAACTCAAATGCAAGGCAGTGAAAATGCCAGGAGAGTTGCTAGGTAGCATTGATTTTGGGAAGGGATATGATGATACTTTGTTGTGTTATGTAGGATATTAATTTCCATTAAATTTGGGACATGTTAGATATAACTTCATAAAATCCTAAGTCATGAAATTAATACATTACAAGTTCAAGCATAAATAATAGTTGTGAAGTTAATGCATTAAATATTCAAGCCTAAAGAAGAATTAATCAAGACCTAATGCACCGTACCAGAGACTTTGGCCTTACCCTCATTCCATAGACTTGCCAACGTAAGGCCAAAATTTTCATTCTTAAGAATATGTGGAAAGACCTTACATTTGGCCCACTTTTGGCGAAAAAATTTCATTCTAAAGAATAGGTGGAGTGAAATTGTGTTTGATAAATACAAATCAATGCTCAAGTTTGGACATTATTAAATAAAGGTATCCTTTTGAAGATATTGGAACACATGAGAGAAATAATATTGAAGATACATGAATTTTTAGACATACTATTAAAGACAAATGAACATATAATGGATGAAATCCTATTGATGATACATGAATTTTCAATAGAACTGTTATTTAAAAGATTTGATGGATTGAATGTAGCTTTAATACATTATCCCTTTTACAAGGGTGTTTGAGTTTAAGGCTTGAAACATAAGAATGAATTTGTGTTGAAGCCTAGTGGTTTGTTAAGGATATGTGGAACTTGAAGTAAAAGTACTTACAATGGAAGGGATTATATCAAGATCCTATTAAGGACATGTGAACATATAGTAGAATAATTCTACATAAAATCAGTGGATCAAACTTAATGGCTCAAAAGCAAAAAGGGATGATGGTGCAACCTAGGGGCTACTCTACGGCACTATGGCAGCAATCTTTGTAGTTACTATCAAAGGTAGTGTAACTTTTTTGTCAAGGAAAGAGACGCGAACCACTCCACATGACCTAGATCTGTATGACCTAGGTTGCACCAACTTGTTTCTTTCATGGATAAAAAGTGACCCTTAGGTGATGCTGTAGCACTCCCTTTTTTGGTCCATTATTATAGCACAATTGGGGCCTTTTGACCTAATACTAGCTACCCATCAAATATTTGTTGTAGATGTTAGGGGTAATTACCAAACTACTAGTGGTAGTTTTATCACCACCATTAGTAATTTTATTTGAGTGTTCCTTAATGGTAGTTCTCCTACTACTACATACAATATTACCAATAGTAGTCCTAATCCCAATGATAGTACACATAATATTATTATACCGTCCAACTTTAATCATCATTATATCTATGAATGCATATATATAGGTCTATCTATATCTATACCTATTTATTCGTCATCCAATACGTTTGCATTTATTTTTGGTGCTTTGCTTACTTTGAAACTAAAGATAATGTGATTTCATTATTGTTTGCATTGTTGTCAAACATGAGGAGCTGGAATGCATAAGAGTTGGGAGGCACATTATAATTTCTGTGCAGATTTGAGCCATTGAATAGCCTATTGATTCTGATTGTTTTCTTTCTTATTAAATCCTTAATTTGGTTATTTCACACCGAACATCGCCATATCAATTCTTTTTTTTTTTGTTCTAGTAATGTCCTATCGCAGCATAGTCTAGGGTTGATCAAACAAGATAAATGGATGCTCACATTTAATATATTTTTGAGAGTCAGAGGATAGTGGCTGTAGACTACAAAATCATCACTTTGAATAAATTTGGCAAGATTCTTCTGATAGAAGGAATAATTTCTATTGCACTAAAGATGAAAGAAAATTATCAAAAGGCTGATACAAGGCTCAAAATCACACTGGTGCTACTAGGCTTAATAGTCGTAGGCTAGTAGTAGTACTAGTGTATTTACTAAGTACTGTGCATGCCTCTCCTCATTAAAATTCATAGTCTTCAAAAATATATAATACATAAGTCAAAATATTCTAATTAGTTTTATCATCCTAATGTTGAAACTGACTTAAATTCATAGTCTTCAAAAAGGTATAATACATAAGTCAAAATATTCCAATTAGTTTTATTGTCCTCATGTCGAAACTGACTTTCTCTTCCTTTGTCTCCTATGAGCTTCAAACCTTTAATCCATTAATCTCTCAAATAGTAAGAATGGTCTTGTATTAAGAGACGATGATATCTAAAGTGATCTACAAATACTAAGAATGGTCTTATATTAAGAGGTGATGATATCTCAAGTGTTATACAAACCGTAAGAATGGTTTTGTATTAAAAGGTGATGATATCTCAAGTGTTCTACAAATAGTAAGAATGGTTCAAGTGTTCTACAAAAGTATTAGGTACCTCTTAGTGGCTGAAGGGAAGGAGTGATGATATCTCAAGTGTTCTACAAATAGTAAGAATGGTCTTGTATTAAGAGGTGATGATATCTCAAGTGTTCTACAAATAGTAATAATGGTTTTGTATTAGGAGGTGATGATATCTCAAGTGTTCTATAAAACTATTAGATACCTCTTAGTGGTTGAAGGGAAGGGGTTGGAAGTATGGGCAAAATCTCTAGGAACTACAGGATGGTTGCAAGAACAATTTTGAATGTCATAAATGACACTTGGGTTTTTCAACATATGGGTGAACTATTTTTAAACATTTTCTTTCATGGTTGATAACACTTTTAATAAGAAGAACCATTTTGAATGTCATAAGTGTTGATGCAATCCCATGCTATGAAGTCTACAGAAAGTTTTTTTTCCCCACATATGGGTGAAGTGATGTTTATGTTACTAAGTTCAACATATCAAGCAACGCATTTGTTTTGATTATTGAAGGAGTTTGATAATAAGACCCATTTCAAATGCAAAAGAATTGTTGTATCAGTAATGGAATCCGCTTTGGAGTGGAAATTCGGTTTCTTTCAAACCACATACTATTGTTGCATAATGTATGGCTCCAATTGGAAGTTAAGGTAGACTATAATTCGCAATATTGGTATAGTTACACATAGTAACATAAGTTTTATTTTTGACAATTTTCCCAAATAGTGGTTTCCACAAAGCTATGTTGAATACCTCGATAAGGAAATTGTGGAAAAGCTCGCTCGCTTTTTTGGGCCCGCTCGCTTTTCCTCGCTCGCTCTATCGACTGCCTCGCACTCTTTTAGCTCTATTTAGCCATAATAATCCTATGATATACTAGATAAGCATAATGATAAGCATAATTACAACCAAGATGGTGGTTTTGGAATTAACTTGCAACTAGTACAGCTATTGTATAAGTGAAGTGATTTAGGATTAGTGGTGGTTCACAAGATAGGTGGTTTAGGAATCATCTTCATTAACCATTCCCATTGAAAGCAGAGGGTTGTACGTGATATGCACTAAATTTGTTTTTTTCTTATTATACACATTTTGGTCTTTGATTTTATTGATGTACCAGGGCTTACAACACTTAAAGATCCCTTTTCCAATTCAAAGGTCAAGTTTCCCATCCATAAATCTAAGGTACGATTCCATCTACTCATACAACATGTGGGAAATAAAATTTTGGGCATGAACAACTATAACACATTGTTCAAACCACCATTCTACTTTTAAATATTAATTTTAAACTATTAATTAAATGATAATAAGTTCTAGCCACCAGGTTGGTTCAACCATGGAATGGTGGTAGGTAAAAAACATAATTTCTTAATCTATTAAAAATCACGGCTTTTGGTTTTAAACTATTAAAATTACACTCGCATTACACTATAACAACATGTTGTTCCAACCATTGGGCTGGTCTATATAGTGGTCATGCTAAGAACTTAAATCAAACTATTAAAAAATGCAATTGTTTCAACCACCAGGTTGGTTGGAAAAGCAACAAGAAACATTAATAAAACTTTAACGAATCAGAATAGTGTGAAAACAATAGGATTGTTATTTTTGGTAAATTGTGAATGATGTCACAAAACATATGACAACACATGATGCAAAACAAATGTGGAGTTCATTACAAGTTTGTATATATTACAAAGGCCATATTGACTGTGGACCTTTGTGAAATATAGTAGAGTGACAACACATGATGCAAAATAAATGTGAAGTTCATTAAAAGTTTGTATATATTAACAAGCTTGTATTTACTGTAATCGTCATGCTGGTTGGTGATGCAAAACATGTGGCACTGCATATAACCCTGATGTGATGGCTAAAATAATATTGTAGGCATTGTGGCCCATGTCAACCACTGCAATGGTCGAGCCCACCGGCTAGATCCATGCAAAACATTTTTTGAAGCCCTTAAATTAAGGCAAATACTAAAGACATTAAGGGTAATACCAACACTCCAACCGGGATTGTATCCATATATAAATATAAATATAAATATATATATATATCGAGAATTTTCAAATAAGACCAAAACTCATAAGTCTAGGATTCATAAGCCCAAAATTCATAGCAAGTTTGGATATATTAACAATATTATATTACAAAAAGGTGTTGTATTCATACAAGAATGCCCATCTCAAGAAGTGCTTGGGTTTCTCAGCTTCACAAAAGTGTTTTGCTCCTACTCAACTCTATATTTTAGACCAATCCATTGCTTGGTGTTGCAAAAACTTTTGTAAGATAATTTCCATGGCTTGGTCAATCTATAAATGCATCCCATATAGAATCCACCCAAAAACTTCATTCTTGTGGGAATCAAACATGAATCTTAAGTGGAATGAATCGGGAAGATTTCCCATCCAATTAAGATATTACATGGGAGAGAACTACCACCGCTTTGGACGGCTAAGAACAAGAATGGAATAAGCTGGAGGTGTGACGTATCACTTTTTGGATCCATCAAATGGAAACATGGGTGGAGCAGGAGGTGTAGTAGGAGGGGAGATGGGGGTAGAGATATGGGGGGAGCATGAGGTTTAGTAGGAGGGTTGAGTAGGAGATGAGGGAGGAGCATTGTGAAGTCAAAGAGGGTTGTGGACATGAGGATAGAGCAGTGTGAAGTTAAAAAAAGTGGTGGAGATGATGAGGGTGGAGCAATGTGAAGTTGACAAGGCTGCATGTCACTTAAATAGCCAGCGTGCTCATGGAGCCACCTCAACCTATTTTCACCAAATTTCCACAAGTGATGAACAATTGGCTACCTATTATCATCTTGAAGGGGAACTGCAAGATATTTTTTCCAACTTGGCACTACATTTTAAAGGGGGGAAAGGGAAAAGCCCTAAACTCAGATGGTCATCCCATCATGCAAGCGGGATGGTTTTGTAGGAGCTCGATAGCTATTTAATTTGGATGCAAGCCCAATGGCTGAAAACTAGCAAAATTAATTCATGCCACTTAATCCTAATCGCACTTTGAGAACCACCACTTAATCCTCACCACACCATCATTTCACCTAGATGGTGCTCTTTGCTCCATCTTTTTCCCAACTATCAGTATGTTACATTACATAACCAAATCTATGAAGTTAAAGATAACATAAGCTACAAGGGTTTCGACAAATTTTAGTGCTCATAAATTGGTTTTGATAGTGGGGATAGTTAGAAGTCACGCATGTGATCACTAACTAGCAGTAATTGGTAGTGACGGCATGATGGCTGATCTCCACCATTATTATTAGAAGTGTCCACATCCCAACAATGAAGCCTATTGAATGCCATGGTACATGGTAGCTAAATTCTCGAGCATGAAAACTGAAAAAATTCTTGATTAAATAAAAAATCTCGGTAATTGTATAATTTGTAGGGAATTTTATAATTTAATCTTTGCATTAAAGCATGTGGTGGTTGTAATAAACATGTACAAAAGCTAGAACTCATGCAAAGATAATACAATTGGTTAAGTTATAGATAACCAATTCTCCTAAGTAACAACTATGATAAGAAACTTTGTCTCTCTCTCTCTCTCTATGCATATGTCTCCTTCTCCTTCTCCTTCTCCTTTCCTTCTCTTCTTTTCCCCTCTCCTTTAATCTCTTTTTCCCCTCTTATGCTCTTTTCCCCTCTTCTTTTTCCCCTCTTTTCAATCTCTTTTTCCTTCTCTTCTTTTCCCCTCTTCTTTTTCCCCTCTTTTCAATCTCTTTTTCCCCTCTTTCAAATCTTTTCCCCTCTTCCTTCTCTTATGCTTATGCTCTTTTTCCCTTTTCCTTCTATGCTCTTTTCCTCTCGTATTGTTCCCCTCCTTCTCCTTCTCCTTCTCCTTTCTTTCTCTTCTTTTCCCCTCTTTTCAATCTCTTATTTCCCTCTTTCAAGCTCTTTTCTCCTCTTCCTTCTCTTATGCTTATGCTCTTTTCCTCTTGTATTGTTCTCCTCTTTCTCCTTCTCCTTCTCCTTTCTTTCTCTTCTTTTCCCCTCTTTTCAATCTCTTTTCCCCCTCTTTCAATCTCTTTTCCCCTCTTCCTTCTCTTATGCTTATGCTCTTTGTCCCTCTTCCTTCTCTTATGCTTATGCTCTTTTCCTCTCGTATTGTTCCCCTCTTTCTCCTTCTCCTTCTCCTTCTCCTTCTCCTTCTCCTTCTCCTTTCTTTCTCTTCTTTTCCCCTCTCCTTCAATCTCTTTTTCTCCTCTTTTCATAAGCATATGTATTTGCCTATGCTTATGCTTACGCTTATGCTTATGCATGAGCATATGCTCATATGCTCATGCATAAGCACAAGCATATGCTTTCTCTCTTTTTCTCTTATGCTCATATGCTCATGCATAAGCACAAGCAATGCTTTCTCTCTTTTTCTCTTATGCTCATATGCTCATGCATAAGCATAAGCATATGCTTTCTTTCTTTTTTTCTTATGCTCTTTTTGGATGTGTTAATTTTACGAGCAAAAGCCTATGAGCAAGTTTATCCGAGCGTGTTTTTCAAGAGATTTAAAAAATAGTATTTCTTTAGGAAACATGGTATTTTCACTTTTATTTTATACAAACTAGTCACTCATTCATTTTTACATAACATAAATCTTATTATTCATAAACATCCGTTTGTACCCTTGTTATTACCTTAAAAAAGTGTTGAAAAATATTTTTTTAAAGAAACATCCCTCATAATCACTCTCAATGTAATAATATTATACATAAATAATTACTTATTAAACACATTTATATCATATGGCAATATCTTTCTAGTGTTTTTATAGTATTAATAACAAGATATTTATGGACACGTTTTTAAAGAAGTTTAAATTACTATAAACAAGTATTAACTTGGGCTTAAATATCACTTTCATAAAATACATGTAATATTTAATACTATATATGCAAGATATAACCTCATCGATGTGCTCAAATGGGGCTTTCCGATCAATTTGAGTGGCTGAATGACTATCTTTGGACATTGGATGTGAAAGTTATGTCACTTTTAAATGTACTGTCCAAGGTAGTTTTGCTAGTGAAACTACCTTGGAAGACTACTTCAAAGGGGTTTCACTAGTGAAACTACCTTGATGGCTTGCTTCAATGGGTTTTCTTTAGAGAAGCCCTTTCATGAAGATAGGTTTTTCAATGTCACCCCCTATTAAGTAAAAGTTGTTAAGAAGGATCATAAGGGAATTTTCATGGAGAAGTCTCCTCTACATGTGGGTTTCTTCAAAAGCCATCCCATTCTATTCTCACCATTCCCAAAGATTCACATAAAGATTCGTGTATAAAGTAGGCATTGCTACAATACTTTGCATATTTCTAAGTGAAACTATGTTTACTTCCGCCGCCATGCATAGTTGGAAGCTTTTTTTTTCCTTCGCTCAGATGCTCGGAAGATTTTGCTCGGAAAATGCTCATCCCCTGCTCTTTTCCCCTCTTCCTTCTCTTATGCTTATGTTTTTCCTTCTCTTATGCTTATGCTTCTCTTTTCTCTTATGCTTATGCTTCTCTTCTTTTCCCCTCTTGTTAGTTGTATTTGGTTCTTTTTTCACATGCTCCTTAGCCGTATTTGGTTCCTTTTTTTTTCAAACAGATTCTAAATGGAACAACCATGCCCTCACCCATGGGTGTCCTCCCTAAACCCCAACTTGGTTCCCCACATCGTAGGGGTTATAGACATAGCGTCTCTGCTAGGTCATGTAAAAGAGAAGATTACGCAAGAGAGTGATAAGTGAAGTACAACGTGGGGGTGCGTGCTTCTGGGTGGGGTCCAAGCCAAAGCTACTGGAGCAAGGACGATTGAGGAATGCACGACATAACCTATGAGATCTTTGTAGGTTGTGGAGAGACCACCAGGATCGGTGGAGCCTCAAATATGATTGTGTAAAGGACATAATGGATTGTGTGGAGGCATTCGTGGATTGCGAGTACATAATCTCGCTGAAGAGGATGACCACATATTAGAAGAGGTGGAGGATGAGCTCCCTAATGACCTGCCTAGCGGTGCGGAGGAGGAAAGTACCTCAGATAGTAACGTAGCGTAGTAGACTTATATTGGAGACAAATTTTGCTTAAGCATACTTTTGGAGACATATATTTTTTATATACATAATTTTGGAGACATACTTTTGGTCTCTATTTTATATATATATATATACTTATTGGATTCCACTTGTCTTTCATAAATATTTATCATTTCAAAACTGGCTTTTCATAATTGTCTTAAGTAAATAATTGTCCTTTCATATTTATCCTTTATGCATTGATGTCATTTCATAATTTTCACAAGTGATTAATTGCCTTTTCATAATTTCTTGAGTTTGAATTTCATAATTGTCTCAAGTAATTAATTGTCTATCTGCTTCTTACCTGCTCTTGTTTTTTGTTTTTTGTTTCTTGTCTTTGTGTATGTGTCTACATTTGTCCAATCCCCCCAAATTAGACATGGGATCACGTCGCACATCTGACAAGTACAAAAACCCTCGTAGGAGGAGACATCATGATCTCTACTCTCCAGATGACTTTGAATTCACTCAGGAGACACCTCGAGGGTCTACCCTTGCAACTACCCCTGGACTGACTCCTCTCGCTCAGGGAACTCCTTTGCTAGCAACCCATGGATTTATTGGGAGTCCCGATGAGTTTGTCGCACAGATGACCGATGCGGAGGCATCAAGATTATTCTCTTTGCTGTCCCAGAGGACCTCAACAAATCCCTCTCCTACATCGACGGCTGGACCTACTGTCCAGCT
The DNA here is from genome assembly GCF_047967505.1 of Dipteris shenzhenensis. Lineage (NCBI taxonomy): Eukaryota > Viridiplantae > Streptophyta > Polypodiopsida > Gleicheniales > Dipteridaceae > Dipteris > Dipteris shenzhenensis. The sequence goes on from NC_141604.1 coordinate 25,196,817, forward strand.
ATCCCCTCTAGCCCCTTCGACTGAGGGGTCATCACCTGGGCGTTCCCATTGTAAGGGAAGGAAGAGTAGAAAGGGTCGCTTATGTTGTGCTAACTCGGCAAATGTAGAATAGTCAGCACACTCACATCCCTATAGGTCTCCACTTGGTCCCAAGACCTAGTACCAATCAGGTCCCTTGCCCTCTCCTCCCACTGCTACTCCTCGCTCTGTAAGCACTCGTAGTAACACCACTCGCTCTGACTCTGCCACTACCATGAGTCCTCCTTACTCGGTTGAGGACCTATCCTATGAAATCACGATTGCTGGAGAGATAATAGAAAATAAAAAGGGCTCAGCAGTGATGGCCACCATGAGGCGATTAATGAGCCACCACTTCAGGAGCGGCATAGCTAGTGACTGGCAATACCAAGATAACCAAAAGAAGCAGTCAATCATCGATGAATTAAAAAGACAATATCCTAACCCCCCAAATTGGGAGTTCAATTTGGATTACATGAAAGAGCGCATGGGGGTCCTCTTGAAGCATCGTAGGTCAATCTTGCGTACTTCCATCACAAAGGGGAAGGCTAAACCTAGCTGGCTAGACAAAGCTGACTGAAAGTTTTTCAAGAAGCAGTATAGGGACCATCCTGAACTGTTCGAGGGTCAGAGGAGGGCTACGAGGAGACAGCTGGACTCCGTACGTACTTTGCACTTTGGTACAGGCGGACAGTTGGCATTCAAGGCAACCGTGGTAGGTCTACTTCTTCTCATTTAATGTATTGTTCTATTTGTTTTACTACATATTGCATACTCTTTATCTGACTCTTGTAAATTGGGCCCATAGCAAGCTGCGATGGGTTGCCTTCCCACAAACACAGAGTCGAGACACGCGTTTCGCATAGAACAAAGCTGTGGTTTATTGAGATGGAGGCCATGGGAGTGACTGTCGATTGGGCTAAGATGGCTGCTCGCACGGTATAAGTCTACTCCTACTTGTTGTAATCTCACTTTTTAAACTGTTTTATTCTTTAAGTTCTAATCTAATTTTCAATTAATATGGTTTTACTCTTAGAATCAAAGCTCAAATGTCCCATTAGCGGAGGTGAGCGGTGATGATGAGCATTATTTAGATTTAGTATTATGCAATATTTTGTTGTTTTTATAAATATCCCAAATTTTATATATTTTGAAAAATGACTACAAAATCTAGCATTATTTAAAAATTTTAGTAAAAACCTATAGATTTTAAGGGAAGCTTTTTTTGGGTAACCTGCAATAGTTCCCACTTAGTATGTAATAGTGTTTTTCCTTCGATGAGATATCATTAGTGGGTAGAAGAACTTTGACTTGCAAATGCATTTCTCTAAACAAAATCACACTAAGTACTTTGGCGACATAGATATGATCTCTTGTGGTGACTTCTATAAAGATAACTGGTAAAAGATAGTTGGGTATTCAAAATCAATAGAAGACACTTTAGAATCCATAGCAAACACATATTGGGAAAGTAAACCAACATTTTATGAACTCAAAACAACCATGAGACAAAATAACAATGAATTCATAAAAGAATTAAACGCATTTAGAAAATGCATTCACACAGAAGAATCTAAATATAATACATAAATACAAAGTTTTTACGTCAAGTCCTACAAGAACAAACATTCCCTCATTTTTATTACACAAATTAACAAATGAATAAACACAACAAAAATGTCCTCCAACTTGCAAAAGGAAAAAAATATATTTTCAAAGCAATTGATCACCAGGTTCACGGAAATATCATGTCATAGCTCCAAAATATTACAAGACCCTAGAACAACAGATGGTAGGCCTAAGAACAACCATAGAAATTAAATAGGGGACGTTAATTGAATTGTGTCCAAGAAATATAAACCAACATGATGGTCTTGTCAATGGTGTAGATGGAATTTTCATGACTATGTCAACGTACAATGACAAAGCTGTAAGTTGGATTAAATTCCCAATGCACATAGGAATGAAAATAACAAGTAATAACCTACATGCATTTTTCACAAATGTAAATAGAACTTGGACACCAATTTTTTGTTTTGTAAAAGATTAAGTACCGTAAAAAACAAGCATTTTAACATGTGAGCAATTTTTGATACAACCAGTTGCTGCAAGAACAATTCATAGAGCACAAGGCCTAACTATGGAAAAATTGGCATTCTCGGACCCAAAAGGAATACATACACTTGGCCTTGCATATGTCACAGCTCTTTCTCGGGTTAAGTTAATCCATAACCTTTACTTGTTAGAACCATTGAAACATGGACACTTCACCATAGAAAAAGATGTGCAAAAGAAATGAATATGGTAAACAATGAATCAAAATGGATAACCGTAGCATAAGAAAATGATAATACATCAAAATTTTCTAAATATAAATTCAGACAACATAAATGTTGTAATTTTAGGAGACTTCAACATTGATATGTGCCTAAAAAAACTCCACAATCAACTACCCTCCAAAAAACAATGGTTAAATTTCAGTACCACTTGCAATTTAAAAAAATAATTAACAACAACATATGGAACATAGTTGGACCACATTTAGACCAATATTCTCCTCGAAAAAACATTGTCTTGAACTTCATTTGCTCATTGGTCGGATCACTCAATTACTTTGATATATGCACAAATGATTAATTTTCCCAACACACATACATTTATTGTTATGTTATTTTATATTCAATGAAAGGAGGGCCATAGTGGTTTTGCCACCTTGTTTTAAAATAGAATTGGTATAAAGATGAGTGACTTGTCACTAAGATGAGTGAGAGACTAGTGAATCATGAATGTTAATGATCTTTCGACTTGATTAGTGATTAAGGAAATGACATATTGCCACGGCCACTTAGTCCAAGTGTAAAAGGCTTGTGGGTACAAACTCTCCAAATCCACCCACATTGAATCCTCCCCATGCCATTGACTCTACATCATCCTTCCATATGCCATCTTGTTCTACTACTACTTCTTCTTCTTCTTCTTCTTCCATTTCGACTTGGCCATCATCAGGTTCTTCGTCCTCGTCCCCATCCACAAAACCCAACTCTTCCCGAGTCATTTTTGATTCAAACTCTTCTACCTCATCCTCGTTCTCAACTGTCCACCAATGCTCGTTATCTTCTGCTTCTTCCGTTTTGGACGTCCGGGACATCACGGGTGCTAAAAACGATTCGTCAGTCGAATTCCACCCAGGCCCATTGAAATAGAGACCGATTCTATGCAAGTTGTCTGTGTCCTCGCCCACACAAACCATGAACAAGCCATACGGTTGGGACGCTCCTTGGAGCTGGTCCTGTGCTAATAGAAGCAGCCATACAGGGAAGCTGATCATGAGTTCTGTTCTGTTGTGCAGGCATATGTTCTGGGCTTTCAGGGCCATAAAGCAAGTAGGATTGCAAGAGCTTAGAAACCTTATTTCATTACCATCGCCTTCACATATTCCCCAAAGGTGCGTAGTGTAGAGTTCTCTAGCTGCTACCTCGAGCATGAAATCCTTATCGTGGTTGTAATTGTATTGAGCACAGTGTTGACAGATGCCACAGGTGCTGCACTTTTGCCAATGCTGCTTAAACGGAACCACCTTGCCTTTCAAGAATGGACATCTCAGGCTTAACCCGGATGCACTTACACTTTCAACCTCTGCCACCTTTGTGAAATCGTTGAACATCAACATTGTCTGCAGCTTATCGTTTCCTGTGACTTTTTGGAATGTGAGCGTCGGAGCCCATGACATTCCTGCCGTTGTAGAATCGCCGCGAAACTGAGCGACGCACAAGAGTAGTAGCAGCGCCATCGGGTCCTTGTTGATCAGCACACCCTTTGCCACGTCCAGGATCTGCTCTTCCAAGCTTTTCCCCGACCTCAACGGCACTTTTGATCCTTCGACCTTGATCAATGACAGAATAGACAACAATCTGTCTTCGTCGTGGCCTTCAGAACAGTCGCGCATGCTGATCTCCCGCATGGCCAAAACTGCACGTTGGCTACCTTCAGAAGCCAGGATACTTCGCAGGCGGTGCAGTGGACCTTGAAGTTGAAACCCGAAGTTGCCCATTGTCCTGCCAGTATTTATCGAACAGGAACAGCTAGTACCCATCAGCTCCAGATGTTTCTCCCTTTCAACATAATACACATGGGTTCCATGATCGCTGCAGTATGGGCAAGGAAATAAAGCGCGACTATTGATCGTTTTTCCGGAATCGACACGCGCCCAAAATTTTTGTTTGGTTTGTTCATCGATCAGTTCACTGGGTATCCAAGATCGGTGAGTGGATCGACAATATGCTCTGTAGGCGAACATGGCAGTGCAGCCTTCTTTATCCATGCCCACTATGAAAGCGAGCTTGCTGGGAAGCACGTACTCCTGCAGCGTCCAAACCCTCTGAAACCAGCGAGGCAATTGAGGCACGTTTCCTTCTCCTCCCTCTTTCCACAGCCTAAATCCTCCGCCCACGCCGTGAGACCACACATAGCAACCTGCACTGCGTGAGTAGTATGCGCCCATGTGCGCTATTTCCCTGTCCTTCTCGTTGGCGTCCTTTTGATTGATGCATAGCGCATCAAACCAAACCTTCTGCACCCCGTCTGCCTCCAGAATCCTCAGAAATTCCAGGAACTCATCGTAGCCTCTCTTTCCCTGAAAGTTTTCCAGCTCAAAGAGATCAGCGTAACGGTCACGCTCATCAGACGCGTGCTGCTTCCGATCAATTATGCCTTTTAATCCCTCCTTTGCAATGGCTCTCTCCTCGTCCTCTACCTTCAGCCTGGTAGCGATTTCAACAGACCAATCTCGAAGATCCCTTGTCCACGTATGAGAAATTACATGGAATTGCCAATCAGTCGGCGAACTGAAGCAAATCCCCCCGGCACTGCCAAGAGTCTCTCTGATGCTGATCAATCTCAGTGGAAGCACATGTTCCTCGTAGCCGTAATTGGAGCCCGCCTCTATAGAAAGAGGATCTGGGAGATCATGTGACAGCCTCCTACCGCTCCCGATTCGATGCAGGAGGAGGCGTTTCATCATGTTGGAAGCGAACTCGAAGAAGTTGTGGAGGTTGGTGGAGAGTACGCGCCACATATTATCGCAGAGCACTCGCAACCTATGTGCCCTGTATTCTGACACTCCAGGAGCCGCTGACCTGCACTTCTGTTGAGGAGCCATAGCTTAGCAACCGGAGCCGACGAGCAGATGTGCGTGAGTTTGCAGGTCCTGGAACTTGGAAGGAAGATCCGGAGGCAATTCTTCAAACCAGCCGGTGGGAGCACACTATATCTACACTTTAGCTTCTCAAAACTTTCGATACGCACCCAAAAATTTCGTGTAGATAAAATGTGCTGGACAAGAAAGTCTGAAGCCGAAATATTCAGTTCTTATCTGGTTGTAAATGCCAGGCTTGCAATTGATTGCATGGCATCTATGAAGTTGGCATCTACGTCAAAGAACGGATTCTTAAACGGCAAACCACAAGCAGTGAAACCTTGCGTCTGCTGATAGTGCTGCTCAAGCATATTTTGCTTAATTTCAAAGCCCGAATTCAAAGATCACGTCTGGCATGATCTTTTTTGTTGCCTCTCTCCAATCGTCTCGCATCTCTTCGATCTAGCCTCTGCATTAACCCCTGCCGTTTAGATGCTTTTTCTCGTCTCTCAGGCATACTAGGACTTGAGACGTAGCGAATCTTCCTCCAACATAGCATAAATTCTTCAAACTATCTTGAAATATTACCATATATTCACTAGGGCTCTTACAAGGAACTTTGAACTTTTTTCTATATAGTAAATTTGTCTATAACTAGATAGAAAGAGAGATTCTCTAGTTAGAAAGAGAGAATTTTTGTGATGTCTCTGGAAAAGTGGTTTTCCTAGGTGTCTATGTAGTAAAATATAATCTAGTATATAGTGAAACATAATATCTATATAGTAAAACATAATCTCTAAGATGTCTATGTAGTAAAATGTAATCTCTATATAGTAAAACATAATATCTATATAGTAAAACAGAATCTCTATGTCTATGTAGGAAAGTATAATCTCTATATAGTAAAATATAACACATACCTCAAATTTGCTATATAGTAATCTTGGATATATAATCTCTATATAGTAAAACATAACACTTAACTCAAATTTGCTATATAGTTATCATCTTCTATATGGGAAATATAATCTCCATATAGTAAAACATAACACTTACCTCAAATTTGCTATGTAGTTTTCATCTTCTATCTAGGAAATCTTCATTTTCTACATAGGCTAAGATATCTTTGTCATAAACTATAAGCTCTACATAGCAAAATATAACACATACCTCAAATTTGCTATGCATTTATCATCTTCACAAGTTTTGTGATATCACATTAGTTGTAATGCATCCCTTCTAAGACTTTTGAGGGTAATAATAAAATACATCTTTGTAAATATAACAAATAAATATGTATACTTTTTAAACCTCCTAATGTAAATTATAAAGTACAATATAAAAAATATTTAAGAATAACTTAATTCAAAACACAATGTCACCATAGTCATTAATTCAAAACACAATGTCACCATAGTCATTACCCAAAATCTAGCTCGACCATCCGCCCAACTGACCTTAGGGATAGTCCCCACCATCACAACAACGCAAAGCAAATATAGACGCGCTTGGTAGACGCGCAAAATAGTGGGCGCATCTATAGGCATTTCTTGAGTAGAGGAACTAATAGCACGTCTAATAGCGCGTCTAATAGCTCGTCTATTTGCGCGTGTATTAACACGTCTATTTGCGCATTTAAACTGAGAAAATATGGGGCCGTCTAACATTGCGTTTATCAGCGCGTCTATTTGCGCATGTATTAACACGTCTATTTGCGCGTCTAAACTGAGAAAATATGAGCTCGTCTAACATTGCGTTTATCAACACGTCTATTTTCGTGTGTATTAGGGCGTTTATTTGTGCATTTACACTAGGAATTAGACGCGTATTTAGACGCAAACCAGAGAATATAGAAAGTGAGATTTTGGTGTACATCATTGCTTTCCAAACATTGCCCATGATTACCAAAGCACATAATTTTAACAAAAACATCAATGCTTTTTTGCAAGCCCACATATACAAGAATTAAGTGAGGTGAGAAGAATGAGACAATATGTAAAATAGTTTTGCCAATATCAATGATGGGCTACGGTTCAATCTCATCCTCAATGAGATCAACCCTTACCAAACTATCTACTTCAAAATCCAAACAAGTGTTTAGATCTACAAATACATTCAACCCACTACTACTTGTGCTACTCATGTGCTCATCGAAATCAGCATCACCAATGGTAGGCTCGTTCTCACGGGTAATGGCCTCAATATCTGTATCTCCTATCTCATGATCATCCTCCTCTCTCGTATCACGATCATCATCACGTCCATGGTCATGATCATCCTCCATACGCTCCATATTAGTAAATGTACTATACATCACTTTGGAACGTGGCATAATAGGTATGACATGCCACCATCTATTATTATCCACCATTGGTTGATAGACAACCTAATTCAAACACAAATACAATCATGTTATTTTTCTTGCATCAAATATTTAAAAGCGAGTATTTTTATATGTGTGCACAGTACCTGTTCACATTGTTGCGGTAGTACTAGTGTGTCCTTTCTACTTTGCCAAAACTTTGTGGAGTCAATAGTTACAAAGCCACTTGCATGGCGTTTGATTGTTGCATTAGGGCCTCTTTCCACCACGTCCTTAAACCACTTTACATCCAAAACATACACAAAGAAGCATCGAAAGTCAAGCTTAATAATATCTTGGATTATGCCACAATAATCATCCATGGCTCCATTGGCTCCCTCAAAGCTAGCAATGATGCCGCAATCTTGTGTGTTTCTCTTATCATCAATCTGTTGTGTTCGAAAATGCTTGCCCTCACACCATATAGCATTGAACATAGTGCACTACACCAATAAAAAATCAATTAAATAAGCAATCTAAATTATTAAAAGCTCCTAACTTATGCATAACATTCTATATACTGACCTTGCTCATGCATCCCCTAGCATACTCCCATTCTTCCATTGTGATATGCATCCCCTCGTCTTTCTCTGCTTTCTCCATTTCATCAAGTAGCCAATCCACATGAATATCCTTTGGAAGTGCTCTTAGATACTGAGGGTATGGCACACGAGATCCGTGGTGTGTACGAAAGAGGGCCCTTTCTTCTTGTCTTCTTGCCTTTGCATCCTCGTATCTTGTCACCCATCTTTTCATCACATCACTATTAAGCACGCAATAGAGGTTGATACTATTATGCAACTCCGTGTCTATTACTTTGTTGCGTCCTTTTCCTTGAGGCATAATAGAGGTCATCCTAAGGTCTTCATCATCTCTCCATAGTCGTGGAAGAGAGCTATCCACATCAACAAGAAACTCAGAAATACATACAAGTGACTCTTGTACCAACCAACCCTCGGCCATGCTACCTTCGGGTCTTGCATTTTGTCTCGCCCTTCAAGGTCTTCATGAAGCACTCGAGGAAGAACAACCATCGTGCATGTATAGTACCGCATATAGCAATCTCATCCACCAAATGCACTATAAGATGTAGTTGGCTTGTGAGAATAGAACGTGGAAATGTCTCCTCCACTAAACAAACCACCTCCACTGACATAACTCGATCATTCTCAAGCGTGGTGGGATCTATTTCCTTTGAGTTCACATACCTAGAAATGAAAAAGTATAGCATATTAGCAATATGCATTCAAACTTGCATGGAGCATTGATACGCATCATATTTTGTATCATGTAAAGTACCTCACAAGCTCGCCCATCTTGTAAATATAATCTTTCACGTCCTTCGATGCACTACGTGAAATGCTAGTAGGTAGTATGAACTGAACCCACGAGGAGGCGGTTGATTAGTTGCTTATAATTATTCACTCACAAATTTGAAAGGCAAAAGATATTATGCACATAAAATACTTACTTGGAGCATCTTGTGCTAATCATGAGATTTCAAGCCATATAATTGCTCTACACCTCTTTTCTTGCTCTTTGTAAAGGCTCCCTTCAAACACCTCATGCATCCAGTGGGAGTACGAATTGTAGTAATAGCGTGCTTCACCATCGCCATCTCTAGCTTTGATAACCTCCACGGTGCACGAGGTAAAAAAACACGCCCATTTGGTCTCTCTTGTGGCCAAGCTTTATGCATCCTCCCTGTGGTACATAGATCCTCCCTTATGCTTGCGGAATCTCGTGTCCCATTCAAATGCTCCCAAATGGTAGATGCCACATTCTTGAAGATATGCATGGGATCAAGTAGGTGATTGATCTTGAGGTGGGACCAATATGGTAAACGATAAAAGATGGAGTATCTAAACAAAAGTTGGTGTTAGCGGGCAATCTTTATTTCCAGCCAATATAGCACACAATAGTTACAAACCCTTACCGGCTCATGCCAAGTGGTGGAGGAGTCATGGAACCATCCCAAATTCTCATCCAATCTCCCGCGGTGAGTGATTGTGGGAGGACTTCATTCCAAGGGGCAACATATCTTGGATGATCAGGTGGGAGAAATCGATGGTGATTCTCATAGATGACCTTATTCAATGGGTCTGCCCGTGAGGCAACTAGCGAAGGACCACAAACAGGACATGCATGGTAACCCGATGTAGTGAGACCTAAACAATAGATGCAATTAAGAGTTGAAGGTGGGTTTAGGGTGCCACATCCTTTGCCTATTCATAATTAGAAGTGCAATGCTTACTTGAACACTCGCCATAGCCTGGGAAGTCATGCATCATCCACATCAAGACTGCTTTGTAGTTGAAGTCTCATGACGAGGGAGGCCTGCTCACATCATGCACCTCGATACCTCTCCAAAGTATCTCTAGCTCGTCAATCAAAGGCTCCAAATAAACATCAGGATTTTTGACTTTATGTTTCCCTGGAATTAGAAGGGACAGCATAACATGTCCTTTCTTAATAGCCATAGAGGGTGGAAGATTATAATTCACCAATATCACTGGCCATACACTGTAAGAGGTGCTTTTGAGACCAAATGGGTTCACACCATCCATACCCAATCCAAGTCTCAAGCTCCCAGGTTCTTCCTTGAAGCTTGGCCATGTGTCTTCAATATGCTTCCATGCAAGAGAGTCCGTGGGAGTTCTCCACTTGCCATCGGTTGATCGATGGGAGGAATGCCATGACATGAGCTCTGCAATAGATTTGCACTTGAACATATGTTGGATGCAAGGGATTATGGGAAAATGTCGCAGAACCTTACGAGGCACATCCAAAGTTTTGAGATCTGCTCTATATCTTGCCTCTCCACAAGTAGGACACTCTCTTGCATCCTTATGTAGTCCACGAAACAAAACACAATCGTTGACACATGCATGGATGCACTTGTAATCTAATCCTCCAAGAGTGGTCACATGTTGCCTTGCCATATCTCTTGAGGTCGGTAATTTATTGTCCCTTGGAAGCATTTTACACAATAACCTGCATGCGAAGACCATAAATGAGGAAAAGCATTCGAGTAATTGACCCACTAGCATAATTCACCATGTTTGCAAAATAGACTTTAAAGCTTACTTGAGTAATGCATTCAAACTTGCATTGCTTCATCCATAGATGGTTTGCAAGTTTAGTAACTCAAGGGAGGCACGTAGAACAGAGAATGTGCACCCCTCAAACAGTGGAGTCGACGCTGCAGTAAAAAGATCATCCTGCTCCATGCTATCATCCCTCCCTTGATGGACATATAAATCCCATGCCATATCATCAAACACCTCCTGCTCCACGGCTTCATGAGGTAATGGCGGAGGGCTACTATCACCATCACTCCATGCATCCATAACGGTCCCTCCTAAAGATCCCACCTCATATCGCCGACGCTTTGCCTCCTCACGGCGAGCATAGGGCAACATATGCAGGTGTGGTAATGCATCCTGTATCAAATTAAAACGCGATCATAACTCAAACATATGAACACCCATAGGTATCTCAATCAACCTTAACTTACAAACCCTTACCATGTTTACGGTCGCATCCCATTCTCCATACTTTGAGATGTGATTGCTTGTAATCCTGCGTGCACGATACATGTTTCCATGACATCGATCACACATACATTTGATTTTTTGCTCCAACCACATTTCACGATGGTGGATACGGAGGGATTCATCCTCACTGGAGCTACTTGTTGAAGATGAAGACATCTATAAACAAACAACCCAAAAAAATCTGCTTTTCTTCAAATATTTAATTTTAAACTCTGTGGCGCGTCTAAAACCGCGTTTGTCTGTTCTGTGGTGCACGTCTATAAGCGCGTCTAAAACTGCGTCTGTTTATTCTATGGTGCACATCTACAAGTGCATCTGATCTGTGTATTTAGACGTGTATATAGACACGCTATTAGATGCGTCTATAGACACGGCTTTTAAATTAGCTTTTAGCACGCTCGCTTTGCTTTTCTTCACATTACTTATACTTCCCGTGGCTTGCTTGCTTCGCTATTAGCAGATCCACAGTTTCGACACTTAAGAGGAAGGCACCCACACTTACTTCCAAGCTTAAAGGAGAAGAGGGCGAACAAGGAAGAGAAGCAACTTTGAAAAAGGAGAAGAACCTTCCATACCTCTATCCAAGGTAAGTCTTTTTGCAATTGATCTTTTTTGGAAGTTTGCTGTCTTTGGATTTGTACTTTCTCGTATCCAAAAAATGCATGATTTGGGTATCAGTGTTACGTTTTTGTGTCGGGCACATGTCCTTTTCTACTTTTTAGAAAAGTCCGTCTGTCAGAGCGCGTCTATAGGCGCGTCTCAGAGCGCATCTAAAACTGCGTCTACAGGCGCGTTTAGACGCGCGTCTAGCCTATTTGTAGACACAGATAGCCATGTCTATAGATGCGCTGTTATACACGAAAATAGATGTGCTAATCAGACGCGTCTATAGACGCGCTTCGATAGTAATCCTCTCTTTCCTTCCCCTTTCTTCTTAGCTCATCAATAATCGTCTTTTTTTCTTTTTTCCAGTTCATCATGTGGCCAGGAAGCGCTTCGGGCTCACCTGATCTCCAAGAGTCTATTTTTAGGGACTTATATAACCTTTTAGGGCACCCTCCTAGTCTTGCGGAGTTATACGGATATATGACGGGTACTCTAAACACCCCCCAGGAGTCGACACTACAGACTCCAAACCACCCCACACCAACTGAGATCACCCCAGCGGAGTCAACACAGCCCAGCCAGCTACAGAGCACGGGCCCATCTCCCATGCCTCTCACACAAATACTAGTTCCTAGTACACACTAGAATACTTAACTTGACTTCATGTTCTAAAACCCCCCCATGAAGGAAAGGTGAGTGATAGCACGAGTCCATAAAAAAATGCAGTTCCTTGATATTCCCAACAAATCCCCCCTCAAGGAAATGCCTCATACTGCAAGGATAAATCATAGGCTCATGGTCTCTCATGCCAGGGTCTCTGGTCAAGGATAAATCCACGGCTCTAGTCTCTCATGCAAGTTGGACATCCTTGGGTAGGTACATAATATGGGATATACCAGGATAAACACACAAAACATAATAGATACCTCTAAGAGGTCAAATAGATTAAGACAAGATACCTTTGCATACTCATAGTGGTTGCAATAGGTTTACAAAATCCTTTTTAGAAACATGATCCAGGCAAGGAACCTTAGAAACAAAAATCTTTATCATCTACCATATATGCTTTTTCATCACTTGTGTCCTCCACCATATTTGCTGAATTTTTCTTTGAGAAACAGTTACTTTCAGAGTGGCCATTCTTGCCACAAATCCCACATGGCTTGATGCGAAAGCAATCTTTCTCATCATGATTGTTTTTGCCACAATGTTTACAAGCTTTAAAATTCATCCTTTTGAACTTGGTTGCCAAAGCTAGTTCTCCCTCATCCTTCTGTTTCTCTTTCTTCCTTTCCTCTTCCTGCAATGCACTTATGATTCCTTCAAATGAAGGACTAGGACCATATTTCAGCGTGGTTACCAGGTTGTCGTATTCTTTTGGCATGCTTTTGAGAAGCACTGCCATAGAATCATCTTCTGTCACCGGTGAATCAACCGAAGCCAACTGGTTCATGAGACTTCTCATTTTGTTGATGTGAGCATCAAGAGGTGCTCCAGATGTCAGCTCTAACTCAAAGAACTCAATCTTGAGTGATAGCTTAGAATGCTTGCTACTTGCACCAAATAAGTGGTCAAGCACAACCCAAGCTTCAGCAGGATCTTCAAGATTGGCAATGTGATGCAGATAATTGTCTCCAAGACCCAATGCAATGATTGCGAATGCTTGCTCAAGACGTTGAGGTTCCTTTTCCCTCTCTTTTGATGAAGAAGTTCCCTTGACCAGATTCCACAGATTGTACTTCATCAAGTGGAACTTGATCTTCATTTGCCAGGTGTGGAATCCTTGGCCATTGAACTTGTCAATGGCAACGCGAGTATTCATGGGAAGATGTAGGAGAATGGGGCGCACTTTTACTCAGAATTCAGCAGCAGTTGGTGTGCTGAATTGGAAACAAATGACGGGGCAGAACTACAGCAACAAATGATGGCGATGAAGAATGAAGTAACCGCTAGACAGTTGCTGAAGGATGGGATAGAACTTGGCGCAGATTTTGAGCAGCATCAGGGACAAACATGAGCGACATGATGTAGAGGCGGGCAGCAGCAGGGTAGTGGCAGCCTGATGTAGAGGCAGGCAGCAGCAAGAGAATGGCGAGGTGGCAGGCAGTAGCAAGAGGTGGTGGGCAGCAAAAACGAGGGGAGCGGCCAGATTTGGAGGAGAAGATGGCAAATGAAGAGGGAAATCGTGGGCAGCTACATGTTGATGAAGACCACAGGGAAGCTCCAGCTCCACATGAAGGGGTACGGGAAGGGAAGCCTTCCAAGGAGAGAGAGAGAGAGAGAGGCTTCTCTTTCTGGCCTCTCTCAACTCAATTCCTTGGAAGGCAAGGAGGAAGGGGAGCTGGCTCTGATACCACATGAAGGTGCAAGAATGGAATGGAAAGACATAATGAAAATGCTAGAGCAAAGCAAAGATAACCAAAGTACTCACATGATGGAAAGCTTGATGTAGATGTTGACTCCTCCGATTTGACACAAGGAAGTACAACACTCTTATAGAGTGCACACACAAACTAAAGTACCTAGTGTATATGGGATAATTTCCAATATGACACTTGGCACTCTCACACAAATACTAGTTCCTAGTACACACTAGAACACTCAACTTGACTTCATGTTCTAACACTATCATGACGGGTTGATTACTGAGGAGTAGTATATCCAGGCTACTAGAGCGGCCCCCGAGGTATTTGAAAGTAATTAAATAATGTCAATATTATAAGTAAAGATTTGATTTTTCATACATTGATATATGTTGTTCCTTGTTTACAGGCCCATGCACAAGATGACAAGGAAGAAGACGAGGAAGGAGGTGCAGAAGGGAGCGCAGAAGGGAGTGTGGAAGGGAGCAAGGACGTGGAGAACATAGATTAGTCGTAGAAGTAGTGCTAGCTACTCTTTTTTGTACTTAAAGCCACTGTCGTGCCTCTTGTATATACACTCCTCTTATTTTTTGTACTTGAAGCCACATGACGTGGCTTAGCTTCATGCTATATGTACATACAAGTACTTTTTGAGCTTTCAATTTTATTGCATTTTGGAGTTGTAATGTTTTATTTGGAATTGTAATTAAAATGCGGTTGGCTGTAAGAATTGAATTACACAATGTGGAAATGGGATTCTTGTAACTATATAGCATACACAGCATTCTGTAAATTAAAAAAAATATATTATAAAGCGCGTCTATCAGTGTGTCTATATACGCGTCTATCTGTTCGAGAAGCGACTATTTGCACATCTACAAACGGGTTTATAAAACCGTTTAAAAATGCGTCTATACATGCGTTTAACGATGCGTCTGTCTATTTTTTAAAATGTTAAGTAGAGCATCTATTTACGCATCTAAATGCGCATCTATATGCGCGTGTGTTTACTATATAGACGTGCTGGTAGACGCGGGTCTCTAGATGCAAAAATAGAAGCGTAAATAGATGCGCCCATAAGTTTTTTATTTAGTTCAGTAAACGCGTCTATGTGCGCGTCTGTAGGTGCTTTGTCTTGTTGTGCATCCACTCAACTATGCCAATCAATGATCAAAGAATAGATGACAAGAACATCGTTTCCACTGTGTCAGATTGTATTTCAAAAGAAGTTTCAACATAATAAAAAATTTTCCATACTTACTATGCAAAAGCTCACTTTTATGCTCTACGAGGGGGAGGAGAGCTATGATAAAGTAGAGTAGGCAAATGCAGGGAAAAATATCAACTAGGAGGTTCCACACACACAAGATGCAAGGGTAGCTCACCCTAGTCATCATCTCATACACACAATATTTTCCATTTAATTGTTACAGAAAAAGAAAATGTAATTGGTCATTATAACAATCAATGGAGGAAGAATTATGATCCAAGCAAAGACATGGTGCTCACTGTACACATGATGCACATCATGTCATAACGCACACAAATAGAATAGAGTTGTGAACAATGGATACATGAGACTTTGTTAAAATGTGAAAATGAAAGGTGTATGATAGTAGTGCTACCATTAATACTATGGCAAAGTACTGAATGAGAGAATGTATGGGGCACTAAAGAAGAACATGATGTTCTATTTTCACCATCCCTAGATCACAAGACAAGTATTCTCTCTTCCCTTGATTTGTCTTCCAAAGCATCTCAAAAAGTTCTCGCTCCAAATGTTCCCAGAATAAATGGGAATTCCTCAATTCCATTCAGATATATTATCATTGCATTTGACAAACCATGGGAGCAGAGGAGATAGAGTTGAAGTTTGTTCCCAATGAAATAATGTAGACAAATTTTCTGACAGAATCCCTATCGAAAGTAAACCACTACACATACATGAAGGCATGTGGCTTGATTGATATAGCTGAAGCTATTCAATTGTGATAGATTTGGAGGAGACCTCAACTCATGGCTAGGATATTCGGATGTTCAACCTTGGGCCACTTTTCCCCAATGTCACCTTGGACCTGTAGCTACCTTACAAAATGATGAATTGGAAATCTCACCTATACACAATAGCTTTAGAATCTATGACATATATACAGGGGGGGTCTTTCAAATCGTGAACTAAGAACAAATGGACTCTGCTAGTCAAATATAGATGAATATCCAAACTCATTCCCTAAAACAAAACTAACTGATCAAATTTTAATCTCACGACAGTCACCCATAAGACTAAAATCATTGACTCTTAGGATTGTCAGCATTCCAAAGGTACTTGAGAAATTACAAAGGCTCACAAATGATGAGATCCAATGAGGTCCCAAGTGGTCAACTGCATATAATTTAAGGACAAGTGGAACAATCCATCAAACAAATGCAATGCATCTTGGCATGAGAGGGTTTTACTATAGACTAGTACTATGAAAATAGATGTTCCTCTAGTCCAAAGATCCATGGGTATATTTCACCCTATAAGATGCCCATCCATGAAGTTACACCTTGGCATGAGAGGGTTTTGGTATAGATTAGTACTACGAAAATAGATGTTGCACTACTACAATGGGGGCGCCTTCCGATGTTTTGGCACCGACGGTTTAGGGGACTTCAAATTTTTTTTTACGAGTAGGATTTTGGCGGCATCGGGCGAATTTGGCTGGTGGGATTGTCATCGGTATGGAAGTTAGTATTACTCAAGTGACGTACCGACTCCCACACTGACTCCTATATCGACGATGTACTACATACCTACATTTATACCTACAAAAATAGCATCCAAAGGGAATTCGACTTCTATATCATTTTGAATATACAAATTTTAAGAACATGTACAACAAATTTTGGATCAATATACCAATATATTCATGATGAACTCAATATGAGAGTTGACATAAAGCATGAAAGTGGTATGGATAGGAATCTCAGTCCATGGCAAAAGAATCAATTAGTGTCATTAATCACATTAGAGGCTATGATCTTCAGGCAAGTCCATCATGCCAAATAATTCCATCTCTAGTTCTATTCTCAACTCACCTACATATCGTCTTCACATACATATCCTCTTCACCTTGTACATCAACTAGCTAAGACTTCATCCTCTTCACCTTGATCTTCAAATAGCAGGTGTTTCATGATCCTCATCTTCCCCACCCTCTTCTCTTGTAATGGTATTTACTCCACCCTCTTCTTGCATATCGTGATCTTGCTCTTCTTCCCTACTAGCATCGACATCACCTGGATATGTTGGCATCTCCCTATCCACATTCCTATCTTCAAAAGTCTATTTACTTCGAGCGACAACTTGGACCACATACCACCATCTTGGATCAAGATGATCGAGGTGAAAGACCACCTGTGTTCAAGTGGAAAATGACATTAGCTTCAGTAGATTCAAGTTAACTATACACATATTAGAATTCTAGTTAATAAATAAAGGCATTAGCTTAATCTCGGATTACGTACTTGTTCACACTATTCGAGAAGAACAAAAGTATCACTTTCATTTGTCCAAAATTTAGTGGAGTCTATGGCAAAGAAACCACTGCCATCTTTCCTAATTGTAGCATTAGGACTGTTGTAGTAGTTCTAAACCATCTTGCATCAATAATAAAAATATTGAATTGTCTAAATCCAACTTTTAAGATATCACATATAGTCCCACAATAATCTAACTGTGAAGAAAGGACATTGGTATCAGATGTGCTTGCTCGGCTATCTTGTATGAAGTTAGCCATGACTCCATAATCAAATGTGGCTCGCTTGGAATCAATTCGATCCACACAAAAATGATGACCATTGACCATAATGCATTGTACTTTTTGTACTACACACGAGAATAATTAAAACAATCATTAAAACTATACTACATTTTGTTGCAATTGTTACCTGGATTACGTAAAACAAATTAAAAAGCAAGAAACTTACATGGTAATCACATCCTCATGTAAACTCCCACTCTCTCTCGGTTGCTATCTCCCAATTATTCTCAGCTTATCAAAGAGCTTGTTGTAGCCAATCATGTGACATGTCCTTGAGGAGAGGAGTAAGGTCCCGTGGATAAGGTTGCCCCCTGTGCAATGCTCTAAATCTCATCTCACAATTGCTCTTTCTCTTTTGGCATCTTCATATATTTGAATCCACTTTTGCATGTCATTGCTATTAAGGATACAAAACTTTAGGATTTTCTCTCTCAATAATTCACCCATCTTTCTTTGAACCCCTTTTCCTTGAACAACCACTCCCACGATACAATCATCATCCTTGTTATGCTAATGGAGTGGCATATATGGATCCATGGATGCAAGGAACTCATTGATATATACCAATGACTCTTGCACAAGCCAGCCCTCTACCATGGATGCTTCCCTCGGGTTTGCTTTTTGTCTTACCAATCCCTTCAAAGTTTTCATGAACCGTTTGAGGAAAAACATCCAACGACTATGAATGGTTCCTGTAATGGCAAGCTCCTCTACAATGCAAGCAAGTGCACTTGAATTGTCATAATGCTTGAGGGAAAGTGCTTCTCAAGCAAGCATACGGCTTCAATGGAGTCCACCCTAGCCTTTTTTATGCTAGCTAAGGAGATTTTTTTTGAGAGATCCATCTATTATACATAAGATTCAAAATTTGATATGCATTTAGTAGTAAACGGAGTATAAGGTGACATGATAGGGGTGTGATAGTAAGCATACCTCACAATGCCACTGATCATGTAGATATCCTTTCTGAGATCTTTTGATAAGCATCCTTTCACCACACAATTGGGAGGATAAACTATCCAAGCAATAAAGAAAATTAGCCCTTTGCATTGTTTGCAAGCTTGAAGCAATAATACAACTAATTAACAATTCACGTATACCTGTAAGATCTTGTGCCAATCATGGGACTTGAGGCCACTAAGCTTGTTGTCCTTTGTAAATGCTCCTTTCAAGCTATGCATGTGTCCCATTGGTGTCCACAAAATAAGGTTTTCATTCACGTGAAAGGGCAATCACGTTTCATTATTTTTGTACCTCGGTAGCGTGAAATTGAGGTGTTCACGCTAGTTACCAATGAAACTAACCGATAAATTGGATCAGTATACCGCCGGTAATGGCAATATTACCGGTGGTTAAAAGAATATTACCAGTGGTAATTTCAAGAAATACTGCCAGTAGTAAATATACTACTGGCGGTAATTAGTTTCCTCAAATTTCAAGGCTTCCCACGTATTTTGGAGGCTATATATCTGTGGTAGAGTCTTCTTGTCCTTATTTGACAAGTTTGTGGTTCATTGCCCCGACAAACCTCCAAGTAAGTTGGGACATAAGTGAACCACAATCTGAGCTGTCTCGGAAGGTGAGTGAGTGTGCATTGTGCTTCTAGGTGTGGTTTGCTACTCCGATTCCATCCATTTTGGGGTAACTGCAAACCACGAATGTGAGTACAATTGCATATGAGTGCTTGTTGTACTTGTGGGGGTAGTCTATATTCAGGCTCCTTGCATTTTGGGATACAAATGGACCATGAACATAAGTGTCAGTGAATGCAATTCTGATTGGAAAGTTGAGTTGTGAATTGAAAGCATAGAGTTGTGAGAACTTTACTATCTTCTAGTGTGCCAACAAAGTATGGAGACAAGGGGGAGATGAGATGGCCATGATGCAAGCAGAAATAGAGCACATATTGCAACTAATAATGCTCAACAACTGAGATGAGTTGTCTCTAGGCTTGATTTGGACGACAATGTTGTTGGGTCTACTGAGGTTGAGGAGCCACACCAGAACACTGACCCGACACTTGATCGACCCTTTGGTGAGAGTTCATGCAGAGTGCATTCATGCAGACCTCACAATCCTCTCAAAGCGGTGTTTTACATCCACAAGGGGAAAAACACAAGTCTCACGGGCTAGAATGGGAATATGCTTTTAATTTACGTGATAGCTTTATTGCGTGGAAATGCAAATTTTATGGAGTAGAAAGATCCGATGGAGCTTCTTGCATAAGGGAGCACTTGCTCGGCTCCACCAAAAAGAACATTGCACATTGTGCAGGCCCTAGAGCTGCTACAGTAGCTCGTGCCTTAATAGAGAGGTTACAGGAACTTAGAAAAATCCAAAGGACATTAACTTGGGAATTTCATCGTGCAAGTTCGAAAGGTGGACCTGAGTTTGCAAGCATACAGGGTGGTGGAAGTACAAGTGATGTTGGCACCCATGATGCAACACCATCTTGGGATGCAATTTTCCAAAGGTCTGCTAATATGCAAGATGCATTTCAACCTGTGGCTCATGAATCCTGATCAACAACTCTGACTCAAAATTTGAGGCAGCCCACGATCCTTGAGAGCATCTCGATTCAAGATTTGGAGAATGCACAATACATTCTCGGGAGATCAATTTTGTGTTCTGGATATCCATTGAGTATGATGGATAATGAGGACATGAGAGACGCATGGAATTGCATCACAAACTATGGATCGGGCTTCAAGCCCCCTTCATACCACACACTACGTACAACTTTGCTAGACAAAGCATATGCGGAAGAGAAAGATCACATCAACCGTACTATTTTTGAGTAGTTGCACAACACTGGATGCACAATTGTCTCAGATGGTTGGACAAGCATAAAACGCCATGCCTCACTAAATGTGATGGTTGTGTCACCACATGGGGAGGCCTTCCACACGTCAATTGATGCCTTACATGTAAGAAAGTTAGGGACCTATATTGCCGGTGTATTGTCGAAGGTTACCTAAATGAAGACATTGACGATGGGCATAATGATGATAGTGAACCCTCGAATGCTTGAATTACATCCTTTTAACTCCTTTTTATTGCATTTTGATTGCATTTTGATGGAGTACTTTGTGATTATCTTTAGGGTTTATGTTTATGTCTTTTAGTGAAATCCTAGTTTAAAAACATAAACATAAAAAATGCTTGCTTGTGTTTGCATTGGACATGTGCATTAGATTGTTGCTTCAGTTTCATCACAATTGCTCACTGCCGTAAGACATGAAATTTATTGAATGCAGCTCGTGTTGGGTATCTATTGAGATTGATATTGAGAAATAAAATTTGTTTTAGTTGCATAATTATTTTAATTGACAAATGAAATTTGTTTTATTGAGAACTGACATTTATTTTAATTGCATGTTTGTTTTAATTTATAAAAGAAAATTACATATAAAAACACATGCAGATATGTCTTTTTATTTAAGGCTTTGATCCATGCAAAAACACGGTTTTAAATGAGAAGAAATTGCATGCCAAGACACATATATACATATTTGTTTGTATTTACGACTGTCATCCACATAAAAAGATTATTTTAATCGAGACAAGGAAAAAATGAAACACTCAACAATGAAGAGTTTCATATAAACTTAAAACAAGAAAGTGAACAAAATATTCTCATTCTATTACTCAAGAGATAACAGTCAAAAGTTTGAACATGTAACATCACAAATTGTCATCATTTCACAAGGATTCGAATCCTAAAACCTCAAAGTCATAGAGTATAGCTTTGTTCATGGTAATGGATACCAGTGTCCCATGCCAAGTACCATATACAATGCTTTTGGAATGTCTGCTTTACATAGAGGACAACTAGCTGATGTGGGAATATAGTTTAGTAAACAATACAAGTGGAACCTATGGAAGCATGGTAGTGCGTAGAAGTTGGTAGACCCATCAAACAGATGCTGATAGATGGGGCATACAAAATTGTCAGGACTATCAAGCGTCCAAGGGGTTGCATAGCACATGGTTGATTGCTTGGGTGTTCACATATGCACACCTTCACCTCTACATCATCACCTTGTAGTGCCTACCGTGCATTATGGGCCTCTTGCCGCAAGCCCATGTTTAATGCATCTTGAGTCCTTGGACGTGCTTGCACGGCCGCAAGCTCATTTTGCATCTCGCCCTCTGTTTGGGGTCGCTCATTTACTAAACATTGATTTTTTTAAAACCTTGCAAGTTTCTCCTCTTGCAACTGTGCAACCTATTGCTCCAGGGGACCTCGAGCACCCTCCAATGCCTCTAATAATTACACTTGGGTGACGAGAACCTCTCCCCGCCCTCGTATATGCTTATCTTATAGGTCGAGAAGTCCACTTGTATGCCCTTCACAAAGTGAACATATAAAAACTTTACAAAATACATGGCCACCTCGTTGTGATGAGGTGCCTTTCCATAAACCTCTATAAATATATCATGGGCATGCAAGCAGATCTACTCATCTCTATAATTGGCGATCTTCCATCGCCCGTGTTCATCGAGCGCTTGTGTCTGGGTGCCACTTGCATCCTCCTGGTTCGTCCTTCATTGCCTCTGTGCTTGACTCCTTCCAGCCTCATCATCAGGAAGCTTTAATGGCCATATCTCTAAAAGCTCTTACTTTGAGACGAGCTTGTTAACCTCTTTCCACTGCATGCCTGTAAAACCAATTACCATAATATCAAATTTCAGTGATTATTCCCAATGTGAATGCAAACATCATAAATGAACAAACAATTAAACATTCTTACCACTTGGAAGTGCAGATCTTGACATTCTGGTGATCATCTCGGGCATGTGCTCGATAGGAGTAGATCCCACTCGACGAAGGTGCTCAAAGTGGAGGCGCTGAGCCTCAGCCTCAGCCCCCCTCCACTCCTCTTCAGCCTCTTCTTGAGTCATTGGACGCTTCCTCACCCATCTAGACCCTTCTTCCCTATGCGGGGGAGGAGGGCCTTGTTCCTTAGCCATTTGTTGTATGTCTATATGCAGCAAACTCCAGTGATTGCTGCAAGAAAAACAACTGAGGGGATTAGAGCAATAATACAATTTAAGCATATCAAGATTTTGTCAATAGAGGGTATTAGTGGAAAAGGTAAAGGAACATAGTTTGAACAATATGGGAGGAGAAGCATATCAACCACATCGAGATTGCAAAAACGGAACCACTTTGAAATGCTTTTTGTTGATGTCTTATTATCCTTCAACTTGAATGAAATAGCTAGATCAAGTATATATACAGTGTGCTAAAGGCTCTGGTGGATCTGACTTTTCAAAAAACTACAAAAAACTAATTGGCCTTGAAAGATATACTTACTATAGAGCTGCAAGCATGATTGCGCAAGTGACATGGTTTTCTTTCTGTGCTAAAGCACTTATGCAATCCTGTGTCAAAAGTCCCAGATCATATCATCATTCAAAGTCTTTACAGATATTCTGATCGTTGTGGTCCAAGTTGTAGTAGATTCTGCTAAATTTGCAATTGCCTCAGTAATGTCTGGGATTCCAAGATAGACATGTATTATTCCTTTAACTTGTTCCCTGAGGGACTCTTCATATGCAACCTTGCCTCTAGTCTCATGTTGGTGAGTGACCTCTATTATCTTTACTGCATTTGCTGTAGGTTTCCTAGCTGGAGGTATCAATAGGATATCTCTCATTTTAAGATCATCCTAATCCTCTGCATTAAGGATCTTGTCATATCTACACCTGACCCTTATAAGTGTTTGGATATATTTTTTCATTATAGTCACCCTGTGTGCATGTGCTGCTACTAGCATTGTGTGTTGGAAAAACTCTGTAAGCCACTCTTCACAGCAGCTTCTTGGAGAACAAGCAGTGCAATCCTTTGCCATCTGAAGTCCAAGTTCTAGTTGATGCATATTGCCCTCACAAGCCTCTAGAATGGTGCCATGGATACTGCATATCCAATGACTTTATAGGCCTTCCTAATCTCCATAAAGATAGATCTACCTTGGCTCACTCTTTTCTTCAGCGTTCCTTGCTAGCATATGCATAGGATTCCCCTTCTTTGAGGATTTTGATCTTGATGGAGCTGTGTGGCAGCCCCTGCAATGTCAGGTCCCTTACCTTTCTTCCTAGATGTTGCTTTTGTTCTTGCCATACACTATTATTGTCTTCTCCTAAACATAAATCCAAACATAACAAAGAAATAAGCCACCCAAACATTTGCTTGAAAACACGATTTGGAGCAAAGATTTAAGGAAACTGATGAGATCCCGTTTTAGAGCAAATCTATCTGCAGCATACTCCAACAACATACTCCAGCAGCATACTCCTAATTTTGATGTAACATACTCTAGAATGCAAATTTTTTCTCAGTTATGCTAAGATAAATCCAAACATAACAAAGAAATAATCTAGGCAAACATTTGCTGGAAAATGCGATTTGGAGCAAAGATATGAAGAAACTGATGAAATTGAGTTTTAGAGAAAATTTCTTGGGAGCATACTCTAACAAATAAGTTTGATGCAGTATCCTCCTAAATTTGATGTAGCATACTCTAGAATGCAGATGAGATTTGCTTAACAGAAACAAGTCATATAGTGTCTTTGAGAAAAAAGGCCATTTCACCTTAACAACAGACATAACACAATGACTCCCTTATAGTTATGAAGGTAATATGAGCTTGATGGGTGATAGATTTCTTACCTTGGCTTGTTTCTCCTAATGATAGATAGGTCCAGGTGATGGTTAAGGATGGAGCTGCAGCTACAGTGGGTCTATGTGATGGAGCTGGAGGTTGGATAGCACAAGATAGTAAGGAGGCAACTGAAACTCGAGATAGAGATGAAAAGAGAAGGTTAAATCTACTTAGTGGCGGCTTGGTCTCAAAATATGTGCAAGCAATGATTAGCTACTTAAATGCACGTGTACCTAGAAGATCATTTTTTGCACGTGTGGCTGATAGGACTGATGTGACTTGCATAGATAACTGTGCCATCTCCTCTTATCTTCACTTTTCTCCATCCCTCCAACAGTTTTGATCTCTTTCCTTTTCTCAAACACCACATCCTTATCTACATTTGGACGACATCATCATCGCCATCATCCTCACCTTTCTGGCACTTGTGCAAGAGCCATAGACAAGTCACTACCAGGGCTAGCCATGGAGAGAAAAAATTAAGGTATTCATATATCCCACTTTGGAATCTACTATATTTGTGGGTAGTAGTGTTTTATTGATCTGTGTTTGTCTAGAACTCACTTTTCCTTAGATCCTAGTCCTTGTTCCATAGAGGACACGATTGTTTCCCAAAAAATGCAATTTGAGACCCTCTTAGCTAAAAAGGACCCCATAATGCATTTATGGTCAAAACATGCTATGTCCGCCATGATTTGCTTGAAAACGCGATTTGGAGCAATATACTTGAAGATACTGGAAAATCGCATTTTTGATGAAATTGTTGTGTAATAGTATCTAGAATGCATAGAGAAAGACCATTTTACCAAAAAGACTAGCCTTACTACTATGTAGATAATGAGCTTGATGGGTGACAGCTTGATGAGTTGAGTTAGAGCTATAGTGGGTGTGCATGATGGAACTGGAGCTGTAGTGTGTTAGTGTGATAGAGCTAGTGAGGTTGTGGGTGCCAACTTGATGGGTTGAGCTAGAGCTATAGTGGGTATGGGTGATGGACCTAGAGCTGTAGTGGGTCAGTGTGATAGAGCTGGTGAGGTTGGATAGCACAAGCCTATAGGGAGCAAGATGAAACTTGAGATGGAGATGACAAGGGGAGATTAAGTCTACTTAGTGGTGGCTTGGTCTAATAATCGGTGCAAGCAATCACTACATACTTAATTCACTAGTACCTTGAAGACCTTTTTTGGCATGTGTGACTGACAAGGGTGACTTGCATAGATATCTATGCCATCTCCTCTTATCTTCACTTTTCTCCATCCATTCAACAATTTTGATCTTCATCACTTTTCTCCTACACCGTAGCCTCATCTTCTTCCTCATCTTCATCTAGACAACACTTTAGCTTTGGCTTGTCTCCCACCACCATCCTCACCTACCTACACTTGTGCAAAAGCCATGGAGAGAAAAAATACAGGTGCTTAAATACACCACAATCTTGATCTACCTTTCCAAGTGTTTTCTTGATCTATCTTTCTACATGTTTGCTTAAAAACTCAATTCCACTGGACCAGATCTTTGCATTTGCTTCATCTTTTGCATGATCTAGCACCATTTTCTTTTAAGATTTATCTAAATTTGTCTGGACCTGATGTTTTATATGGAGCCTGGATATTGTTACTTTGAGGGGCCAAGGTGTTTTCTTGAAAATGCAATTTGAGCTTATATAGCTGAGGATCACCCTAGATCGCATTTATGGGCAAAATATGTTACTACTACACCTAGTTCCATGCATTTGATTTATCCAATGTTTGTGTACATAGTATTATTTACATAAACAAAATTATTTTCTTGAAAACACGATTTAAGTGTATTTAGTTAGAAAAACCATCATATCGTGTTTATGTGAGCTAAATCTTTTTCGTCAAAAGTTGTCATTTAATGTAACATTTTTTTTTTTGCAATGAACAATGACTTGGATCTTTCATTCACAAGAAGATAGCACTTATTGTGTCATTGTATGCAACTATTGAAATATTTGAAATGTAATACATATATTTCTATTTTAAAATGTACATTATTTTTGTCATGTATACACACATAAACATAACTAAGACATTCCAAAATGACAATGTTCCCACAATTCAACTCTACTTCCATCTTGCAAAATATGCAATGCCATTTAGGCTATTTTTCCAATGGTTTGCCAACTTTGCTTGGAATCCTTCTTGTGACTTTGATTGGAGACCTTTTTTTCTAGAGCTGAGGAGCAACCGAATCTTGTGCAAGAGATGTTGTCACAGTTTCCTCCATCTGTTTTGTCGGGAAGGGCCACCAAAGAATGATCTCGATTCCATATGAGCTTATGCTTTCCATAACCCTCCAAGGTGAGGGGATTCTTTACACCACAAGATAGTGCCTAGGCAGTATATGTCAAAAAGTAACCAACTCTTGAACCTTGCTTTCCAACATAACACCCAAAAATAATTAAAGTAGACCACTCCTCTATTAGAATGATCTTATCTGTTTGCCAAGATATAGGATGACCACCCAAAACTTTTGATAAACATTTGAAAAAATAAGTAATAGAAGCTCCATTTTTACTAAGCAATTTGTGAAAATTCAATATCTTTGCAACATACAAGTCTTTAATATAATGCAAAAGGCTTGATAGTTTACCAAGCCCAAGAATTCTTCTTCTAGTTGCCCTCAGGAGAAATGTGTCATCTTCAACAAACAACTGCCATACGCGAAACACACTCAAATTAAAAACATACCATTAAATTGCATATCTAAACTCCAAATTCAAGAAAGATAGGTCTTTACCTCAATATTCTCATCTTTCTCGAACACATCATTGTCAAACAAGGAGATACCCATCTCTTCCTTCCCCTTGGACCTCTGACTGATATCCAATCTTGTTGTGAGGTTCATTCGTGCTTGCATTTCTTGGAAGATTGTCTCATCCACATCTTCATACATTTTGGCTTGCTCAAAATATATGGAAAATTCTTCTGAAGGATTGAACTTGTCCTCCAGCTCCAGCAAAGCATCGTTCATCAATCTTTACTTCGTTGTCAACCCTGCAAGACTAAGCAATAAGGGCAATTGCATAATCCTCTCTCAAATTGAAGAGGCACTATATGTCATACAACTGGACATACTCTTTTCCATCAATGTTGAAAGAGGGAAGAATGGGCACAGTGAGGTCGGAGCTATCAGCCTCAATGTCATCCACTAGGACATCATCTCTTAGTGTCTCATTTTTTAGAGCCATTAGATCCAATGTTGCAACAACTGCAAGCTCCTCCTCTTTCGGCTTGATCTTCTCTTCTGTATCTAGTATATCTAACTTTTCTTATGTTTCCTCTTCCTCATCACTATCCTTTGTGTCCTCAACTGACCTATACGTACATGGCAAATGCAAGTGACTCTTCAAGTATCCTACAATTGCCCTTGTGTATAGTGTTGTTTTGATACATAGGCAAGTGGGCATTAGAAATACATAAAAATAATATTGTTTGCTTTAAAAAAATACATGCACACAAGGTAGCTTGGTCACAATAAACAAAAAGCTTATCTAAGCATTTCCGCACTTCTGCCTTGACATCTCTTTCCAATCCGTTTGCCTGATGATCTTTGATAGCATTGTGTACTTTTCTCCACAAGTTATACTTTATCCTTGATAAGTATGTGGTTTTACTGCCATTTATTTTTCTTTTCCTAGGATGAGACAAAAATCCTCTAGCCTTTACTCCACCAATAGATGGCTTGATAGGGACATCTTTTCCATTTGTAGATTTTTTAAGATCCTTTGTAATATGTACATCTCCTCCATGGAGGCCAATTTTTGACAGCACTGATTCTAATGATTGTAGTGCCTCTTTTCTTCTACTCTCGAGGCGAAGTTTCCATGCAAATCCAATCTATAGGAAAACTAGTTTCTCAATGATCCTACATAATGCATGCAATGTACAAATCTTAACATTGCATAATGGGATCTCAAGAACTTCTTCGGAATTTTTATATACTTTATCTCTGTTGGGTGCTTTCTTCCACCATTTAGAATCTAAGACATGTGTTGGTTCATTGCAATACAAGCAAGGAGACTTTGAGCTACCCCCTTTGCTTATATTAAACATACACTTTAGTGTCTTCAAGTCACTTGCCATATGCCATTCAATTTGAAAATCACCCTTCCCTGGAACATGAAGATGATTTCCTTGGACTTGTGACTCTTTATAATTGATGGTATATCCATTTGATGAAATACCTAGTAAAGTACTACATGGTCCTCAGTCTTCACTTGTCATTTGAAACCACAGGTTTGCAAGATATGTTATATAAAATTTATAACATTTTGAGGAAAGACTAATTTGGAAGGTGATAGTTTACATACCTCAAATAAGCCCAACCATCATACATGCTTTCCAATTGGAAACTGAAGTACTTTGAGCTAGACTTTGTGATCGATTGATCAAGTGCTCAATTAATCAAAGTGATAGAAACTCTCTCTACCTTTTTTCCCTTGACAATTTCACACTCATCTAGCTTCACAACAAACTTCAAAACTCCTTTACATTCTTCAAATGTGATACCGTAGAACTCAACCATTAGTCTCTGCAGTTGTTCAAGATCTATAAAAATATTATTGTAAGCATTATATGTAGTGCTTCCCTTTTCACTTTCATATACACTTTTGATATGAAAGTACTGTCCAATGAACTTATCAATTTCTTAGCTGAGAAGTCCTCGTTCCTTCCACACTTGTGCTAGTGTTGGTAACAACAAATGTTTTATCCGTTGATCGTTTAATGTTGATGACAAAACTTTAAAAATTGAAGCATATCCTTTTCTTCTTACTCCGCTCACATCAAGAGCCTCTTGAATTTTAGTGACATCAGCTCACTTTCCGATACAAAGTCTTCAAGAACTTCACGTTTTACCTTCTTAAACTTTTTTTCATCGATCATGTTCTTTGCAACAACAGTGGAGACTAAACCCTTCATTTCTTTGACGGGAATTAAATTAGGATCAATGTTTTCTTTCTAAGGTCTCAAAATTTCCCTGCAATAAGTACACTTTGCAATATCACAAATTTGCTTGCAAGAAAGACACACATATACAAATACAATGGTGGCTAAATAAGATGTGCTCTTACCTTGCTTTTTGTACTCTGCGCTTACATCCTCCAGTGCCAGCTTTCAACTCCGCAATGTTTTGAATTCTCTTGCTTCGTTGTTTGTCTCCAAGAATCGTTCTCTTCATTCTTGCTCTTCATAGCTCATTCTTTGTCTTTGAATGGTCTTCAATTTCCCTCTGCAACAGCCACTCTTTCAAGTCTGAATTTATTGATATTTCTTGCGCCTTCTCCATTCTTTCTCAAACATACAATGTCTTGTACATTTCCGCAATTGAATGTTCAGTCAAAATGTATCCATACAATCCATTGTTCCTGTTGTCACCCACAGACTTCAATAGCATTCTCGGATTAGAAAATGGAGGGCTCGAATTTCTCAATGGGCATTTTGGGCAAATCTGTCCGTCGCACCATAAGTCACCACGGAGCATGCTCTTCTCATGTTTTCCTTTTGCTCAGCATTTACAAAGTGGAACCTTTCCTCTTTTATTAGTGATGGGCTCTTTACGAGAGGCAACCAAAACACCATCGAAAGAGATGCAGAATCTATATGGAGAAAGAATCTATATGGAGAGCTTAATGCAGTGTCTTCTCAGTTATTTAAAAGGACTTCTTTATTCCTCCATAGACTGACACACTTGTAGTCCTGAACTGATATATATCTGTATTTTATTACTTTCTCCACATTTTAGAGGAGAGATAAAAGAGAAAATAGCAAATTTCTTACAAGGCCCAAAATGAGCTCCCTTTTTTTCTAATGAGTGGTTAGAATTGATTAAGTGGTTTAAGTGGATTATGTGGACTTGTAAAGTTAATGTTAAAATTTTGAAATATATCAAAGTGGATTAGTGCACATGATAGATAGATCAATCCTTGCGACTTAATATATAAACTTTGATTGTGCATATATTATTGTTCTTCCCTTTTTCTCAATGTTGCCTTGAAAGTATTTGCAAGTCACAAGGTTGGCTCTAGCTATTATGTATACCAAATCATCCACATAACAACATAACAACATAACTCGTAGCCCATAAGTCATAAGTTTTCAAGTACAAAATGAGACGAGATGGATATGAGCATATGTGCTCTCTATGTGCTCTTCCATCGCTTGACATATTCTCCCATCCATCACCTCACATACAACATACCAACCTACATTTTTAGAGCCTCATCAACCGCTTCCAAGTACAAAATGAGATGAGATGGATATGAGCATATGGCTCTTCCATCTCCTAACATATTCTCCTATCCATCCCCTCATGTGTAACATACAACACTATATATTGCATTTAACATAGGTACGATATCGTCTATCTCTTTGACTTCACTGTTGTCACACTGAGTAGCTCAAGCTCGTCTTCTTCTTCACTAAATGTACCCTCAGCAATTATTTATGTACTCAATCATTGCTCAGCAATTCTCATTATAGCAACTTCACTTACTGCCCAAGCCACAACATTGAACCCTTTTAGCAATCGTAGATTCCCAACGCAAAAAAATAAATCTGTAGCTCTTGATGGCTTTAAACGATTGTGTCTCTTTGAATGAATAAAATCATATGCACTCCAATTTCGCTCACATGCACCCAATGATGCAGTGACAGAGAGCACACTATTGCACCTCCAATGTCTCTCCACCATATTGCTTCCTCCAAGTGGGTGCAATCGTCTTAATAGCATCAAGATTCCAGGGATCTCCAAAGAGCCTTCATAGTTTGTATACCTCACTCATTGTTGGTAGGCCAATTCGCCTTGATCTCCTGGAATCAAGTTCTTGCAAACCTCTCAAAAGTTACAACTTCTGGATTTTTCAATTGAGCATGCATTTGATATTGTGGATGTATTGCAAACGTGGCTCCATGCAAGGGGGTATGCATTTGCTTCCATCTCTTATCAGCCAAATATACCACTTGTTGCTTTTCCCTAGGTGCAAAACGCACAAATTCTTTAACCTATCGTATTGCTTCAGACATCTTCCAATGCACTTTACCCAAAACAAAGGCATCAGCGTCGACCATCCTCAACACTGTCACAAATGGCTCTACACCTTCTTTTATTCTTTCTACATTTTTTAAGAATGCTGATGATTGCACAAGATGTACACATTTATTGCCTGGTATTGCGTATTGTGTCTTTTTCTCGAGCCAATTCACCCATCGTCTACCAGCAACAGTCTCGACTAAAGCTTGGCGCACTTCCAACAATCTAGCAAGAACTAGAAAAGAATTGGCAAATCTAGTTTGATAAAACTACCTTAGTTGCTTCACAAAGTGCTCTCTGAATACTGCATGCAAGTATTGATGCCTCTTTATAAAACTCATTACAACATTAGCATCTTGCAGCACTGGTTGCACAAATGGCAATTTTCCAATATCTTTCAACAATAAGTTGAGAGTATGAGCGCCACATGGCACCCATGTTAGAGTGGGATACTTTGCCATGATCATCTCACCCACGGTCTTCTAATTCGATGCATTATCTGTTACTGACGCAGTAACATTTTCACTGCCACCAACTTTATGAATTGCTCTTCCACATATTTTTACAATATATGCTGAAGTTTTTTCTTTTAGAGACGTATCAATGCTCTCCAAAAACATTGTTCCCTTGGGAGTAATGCACATTATATTTATCAAGGAGAATAGTCAAGGGGCTTGGCCAGTATCCATAGTAACTGAGGCTCCTTGAGAGCCTCCCATGCTATCAACAATAGCTATGATGGTCACCTTTAGTAACCCATGCCCTGAAGGGATATTCTATTCAAAGACCTTTTGCCTTATCATCAAACTAACCTTATCTTTGCGTGTTGTGTTGAATCTCAAAGGCTTCCATCCATTGCCATCACTGTAAACAAATCTACCTCCTAATCATCAGAAACTTTGTCCATAGCTTCCCTTCCTTGCATAGTGTATGCAATGCACAACCTCTTCAAGAATTGGAATAAATCCAATGGATTTTGGATAAGTGATGATGACAATCCCGATTGGGGGTGTTTAAAGGTTTATCATCTTCCATTATTTGCCCCCCTCTCCCTACAATCTGTGTCGCTACATATTGCATCATCCTTTTGAACTTCCTCTTTCTGCATCTCTATATTTTTGCTCTTAGTCATCTCAACCTCCACCCCTTTCTAAGCCTTGACCCTAGTCCCCTTCGAGGGGTTTGTTGGTTGTCTACACCATGTACTACTGAGACAACCTCAGTTGACTCTTTTCAGCCTTGTTTTTTTGTCTTCTACTGGCCCTCTGAGAACAATCTTGAATCAATTGACCTCCTGACCCACAAAGACAATAAGAAGTAGGAATATTTTTGTAGGACACCTAAAAAGTCATTGAACCCCCCTTGTCATCTTCTAGCAAGTTTGTCCCTCGGGCATCAACTACCACATCCATTAGCACACAAGCCTGTAGGTTTCCCAAGGGGCTAACAAATTATTCTTGCTCTAAACCCAAAATTTTGCCTAAGGGGGAACACATGGCTTCTATCTATAGGAATAGAGCTAAGGGAAAATCTAGAAACTTGACCCAAATGGGGGCCTTGGATAGGGATTGCATATTTGTAGAGAAATTCGTGTCCTACATCGAGATAGACATGGGAATCCTCTAGATTCCATTGCCTTAGCCATCTATGGTTCATCAGAAAGAAAAACTATGAATCCATTATGCATTAACCGGACATTGATGACATGTAGCCCCTTTTTTACCCAATTTGAATGAGCCCAACTCTCCAAAAAGGTGATTGGGGGTAGAAACCATGAACGTAACCGACCATCATACATGCAATATCATTCAGTAGCCCAATATTGATACACAGTTCGGTAGCCTAGTATTGATACACACAGTAGGAACACTACATAAATTCGTCCCATTTCCTCCATCATCGGGGCCACTTCCTTCTTCAGCACTTTCTCCCTTGGAGTATCATTTCAACCATGTAGTATCATTTAGTAGCCCAATATTGATACACATAGTAAGAACACTATTTGATAAATTTGTCCCATTAGGTTGAGCAATTGGTCCACCGAGGCAACGCCCTTCTTCAACACTTTCTCCCTTGGGATGTTTTTGGCGAAAGCATCTCATGTCCCTAGCAAAAGAGAATCATCAACTTTTCTCTTTGATGCATGAGGACCTCTTAAGAGCAACCTGCTCCCTTGTAAGGCACCGACATGGCTTTTTCTACGCTATTGTGAGTGCATGCCTGTGGGCATCCATTTAGTGCCAATCTACGATGAGTGCACTGCCTCAACACCTACTTGGGGGCCATTTTGAGCAAGCTTGGTAGCAAGAACTAGAGTTTCCTAATTAATGAGGGTAGGAAAGCAAGGTCCAACCAGCCCCTCATCGAGGTACATAGGAGTGTGGCTCAATTCCACAATCTTTCTTCATTCATCTAACAAGGGAAACAGGCGATCGACTTGAAACGTCTCATCTACTAATCTTGCAAACAACTTCAATCCATGTCTTTTGAAACCACTCCAAACATTGAAGTTTGCATGTCCTTGTCACTATTCCCATCAACGGTCACACTCAAGGATTTATCTCGAGAAATTTTACCACCACCTGAATGAGGAGCCATCAAAGCACAACCTCTTATGGTGCCAACGGCTAATATTGCTACCTTGTTCATGTGTTGATGCCCAATATTACTATTGGTATCGGTTTTTCTATCCTCATGGTACTAAAGATAAATTTGGACAAAAACGCCCATAGAATGGCTATGCAGACATCTCCACCTTGGTCACCTAAAGCAGAAACATGCGACATGGCTAATCGGCTCACCACCTTCATCAAGTAAAACTATTCATGCAATACTTAAAAATAAAAAGCCTATGAAGCAATGACCAATGACTTAGAGATTATGTCATGTAAAATTTGCTTCTGTTATTCCTATGTTACTTTAGAAACAACGACGGGTCTTCTCCTAACGACTGAAGAGAAAAATTTTGGAGATCTTTAGAATGACACCCGATATGAAGATCCACTAATCATAAACCTAGAGGAAAACTTGCATTCTATAAAAACCTGAAACCCAACCTTCTATTATCACAACAATGAGAGCTCTCAAGATTTGCAAATTAATTAGATACATAGAGTCCTTTGATCAACAAAGAGACCACTCACTTTACAAGCAAGTCGACGACTTGCCCGATTTCTTTTTTTCTTTTCAAGAAGACTTTCCTGGTCTCTTGAATAGAAACCTATTATAAAATTTTAGAAAGAACATAATCCATTTTGTTATAGCCAAACTTTAATCAACAAGTTGCCTCCTTCTATTTTAGTTCTCTCTCTCTCTCTCTCTCTCTCTCTCTCTCTCTCTCTCTCTCTCTCTTGTTTGTACAGATTGATGATTGCAATTTTGTCAAAAGTATTATTTGCAAAGGTTGTTAGCAAGCATTCACAACCTTTTTTGTCGATGTATTCTTTGTTTTGCAAGTGTACGTCTTCCTTGTAGCAGGTTGCAATTCTGACACTATTTGTCTTTTGCAAGCATGTGAATTTAGGTAAGAAAAGTGTATTCGATGTGCTTTTATGCAATTCTTGAAGGCATAGGATTGTGGCACATAGCAGACTTTTGTCGTTAAGTATATCTTCATAATGTGAATTTAGCGCTCGTGTGTTAAGGGATTGCAATGTTTTGTGTTGGCTTTCTTGGTTTGAGAAGTTTTTTGTTGTGGAACCCATTGTTGTTCCCTTTGCAAGCGTTCAACCTCTTTTAGAACATTGTTATCTACTTTGATATGTTTTAGTTCTAGTGGATTGATGAGAAAAAGGTTTTTTGGGTTGCATATATGTGATAGGGCTATGTATGCTAGGTCATGTGTTTTGATGAATGAGGGGTCAAATGCTAGGTGATCCATGGATAGTCCCTGTGAACGATGGATTGTTCTAGCTGCAGCAGTTTGTATGGGAAATTGGTGTCGGGAAATCGTGTTCAAGTTGTTCTTGCCTATTTGAAATTCTCTTGTGATTGGATGTATTGGAGTCCAAGTGGATGGAATATTGTCTTTGTAAAGAGATGAGTTGTTGAGCTTGTCTTTCTGTGTTTTTGTTGTTAAACAAAACCCAAATAATATGGTTGTGTCTGATTGTTTGAATATCCCATCTGCACCATTTACAACCCATCAGGAATGTCCAAGTTGTCAGAATAAATTTAAACTATCACTCCTAGATTCAAATGTAGTGTTTTGGGCAAGCCTGTTGTGTTTTTTGGATTTGTTGGAATTGTGTTATGGTTTTGATGCATGTCTTGTGTCTTTTGTCAATTGCTTCAAGAATATGTGGATTGTCTTAGAGTAAGTCAAACACTTCTTTGTTGTGAATATCCTTTGAAGAATTAGTGTAGAAAAGGTGAGGAATATTTGTTTTTCCAATGGTTTTCTTAGGTAGTGTTCATTTATGTAGGAGATGTCGCTCATTTTATGTAGGGCTTGGTTTGCAAGCCAACACATGTCTGGTTTCAAATCAATTTTTGTGCCCACAAAACCTTGGTTTGTAGCTAATATTTTGTGAGTGATACGTGCTAGAGGTAAATGTTCAAATTGTAGTTACGAAAACGATGACATGTCAGTCCCAAAAGTGCATGGAAACTAGCTGTAGCTAGTGTAAACTGATGATTGCTTCTGGTTTTTTCATGAGCCCAACACGGATTCGTTAAGCAACCAATGTTTTACCAAACGTCACCATTGACCATATATTGGTTGATGTGAAGACTTGCGATTGATTTTATGAAATCGCAAGCCACACTGTCCATGGGAGAACATGCTCTTAATGGCATCTTAAAAGTGCTTGAAAATTTAATCCCTTTGAAATAGGTACTTTCTTAGAGCGCATTCCCATGCTGCTTGCTAGGTTTGCTGAGTGTTTTTGGCTGGAAGATAAGAGCCAGGGTGGGACTGAGGTACGTTGGAGCCCTCTCAAGGAATGCACCATGTTTTATGGGAAATACGTGAAAATACTCTTTCCTGATTGATGGAGACAAAGCTATTTTCACGGAGCTCCTACTTTCAAGGCTAACATCGTCAAAATGTTGAGCCTTGAAAGTAGGAGAGCTCCTTGAAAATTGTAGTTTTCTATGGAACCGTCAACTTATAGCAAAGATTTTTCCTACTTGCCCGTGCTGGACAATGATTCCAACCATGTGGGAATGCTCTCTTAGGCCCTTTACAAACCACGGTCTGCTCACCCATCATTAATGCGGGGAGCCAATAAGGATGCTCCGTTTGGGTGGATGGGTGCACCTCGTTTACATACAATAAAAATTTGGGTGATTACAGATGCTGAGTCAATTGCCACTTGTTGTCCATCATAAGAGATTTCTTGTGCAGTCTACCTTGGCTGCCCAAGCTTGGGCACCTATTGCCCAACCAATCAAATTCAAGTCGAGGATCAAATGCCACCTTTTTATAAAGATTCTTGCTGTGTAAACCTCTTTCTGCCTTGGACATTTTTTGGCTCCCCACAG
Source organism: Dipteris shenzhenensis (assembly GCF_047967505.1). NCBI lineage: Eukaryota > Viridiplantae > Streptophyta > Polypodiopsida > Gleicheniales > Dipteridaceae > Dipteris > Dipteris shenzhenensis. The sequence goes on from NC_141604.1 coordinate 25,233,871, forward strand.
GTTGGGTGCTTTTGGGACACCCTTTGGTGGTATGTCTCCCCTCTAAGGACCATTGTAGATTGAAGTACAAAAACACTTTAAGCAAGTGTTTTGCTAAGAAATTTTGACTTCGGAGTAAAAGAATCCCAATTAGTTATAAGCCTCTTCTCGCACAAGGCTTGATTGCAAACCTAGCTAGAAACCAGAATTTTGGTTAACACAGAGCATTTTTCAATAAGTTCTATGCAGGCATTCAGACTATGCAACTCAAAAAATCTGACATGTTTTCTTTGAGCCACTCCTTGGAAGGGGAGTGAGTCAAAAAACCAGATTTTTTGATTGCAATCATCACCGAAATTCCATAAACTGCTCTAAAACCACATCTAGATTAAGATTTTTTTTTTTAAACAAGGTGAATGATAATAAATCATTCATAAGACCTGCTGGAGGTCCAAATAGCGAAAGAGGGCGGAGATCGTGAATTGAATGGGATGAAGGAGAGAGAGAGAGAGAGAGAGAGGAGGGGGCAAAAAATATGGGATGAAACAAAACTTGGAACTACCACGTACCCGCGATTGGACGTCGACGTGGCACTAATCCCGCAGAAAAATGAGCTTCTTCAAAACCCGTCGGCTTCACTTAGGCTACCACATATGGCAGGGGCCATTTTTGTGTTTGAATCGCCCTTGCCTTCACGTAAACCTCCTCCCTGTGGTGGCAGGCCAAAAATGGCCATGTTTGCTTTTGAATCGCCTTCGCCTTCACTTGTAGGCCTCCCTGTGGCAGGTCAAATAAAACAAGGTGAATGATATTTAATCATTCATAAGGCCAACCCAAGATCAAAAAAGGAAAGAAAAAGGAAATGGTGTGGAGGAAGACTACAATGAGATAAAGGGGGGAGAGAGAGAGAGAGAGAGAGAGAGAGAGAGAGTCAAAGACTTTAAAGTTTGCATTCAAGTCCAATGAAGAAGAGTCAACATATTGTCCAATAGCAAAAATGTACTTCCAAAAATTCAAAAAATGCCTAATTTCCGCTTTGCCAAATTTGAGGAGTTGCTAAGGCTACCGCTAGGGGAGGGGGGGGGGAAAACACACAGAGAGAAAGATGAAGATGAAGAAGAAGATGACACATGCAAAGCCCCATTTCTCTTCATAAGCTACCAGCAGCAACCATTCCTCCATTCCTCCACTCTGCAAACCACAGCATGCACTCCTTCCAACCATCTTTTCTGTCCCCCAAGAAAGCTTCCCTCTCACTCCTGCTTGCCAATTTCTGCAGGTACTATAACATATTTCCCTTTCACTTCAGCTTTGCTTTCCAATAATGTTTTTCATCCCCTTCTCTCTTCGTGAAGGTAAACATTATTGGACTTGCAGGAACACATTTATACACACAGCTCACATGCATATAGACCTCCATCTTGTCTCGGCTAGGGAAACTTATTGGTCCTTCTCACAACAATCACATGGCCTTGCCGGAGCTCGCAACTTCTCTCCATTAATTTTACTCATGCCTGCATCGAATTTGCTTCCTTTGTCTCCATCTGTGTTTGCCATCCATTAACAGCTACGACAGTGGATCTTATTCTATGCATTTGTGGAAGCCCCTGAGTTGTCTTGTTCGGATTGTGCTGCTCGTGTCTGCTTCTGTTAAACGAATGATGTAATTTGTATTTTGAAATGGTGTATGCAGCTTTCCTACGTTGCACAATTTTTAATGTCCCTGTATTGACATCACAGAAGATGCATGGCGTATGGGTCACAGCTGCCATCCTGCGAGAGTTCTGTCCCAGTCCGTGCCATGTCGGAAAATTCCACACCTGCCTCATCCCAAGGGAAGGGTAAGGTGCTAGAAATGTACTACGGTATATATGGTTCTTGAAACAGAAACGATTCCCTACCGTCCTTCATCTCAGCGTCCAGGCTTTGCTGCAGGGGATTCATGTAGGACTTTTGTGGAACATGCCTTCTACAAAAGCAAAAGCGTCCTTCGCATGAAACCTGGCAGGCCAGAGTTCAGATTGTTGGAGGTAAGAAATAAAGCTACGTGCAATATTTTCGCTCTTAAGAATGCGATCTTAGTACCCAAGACGTTGTTACACTGTGGACAACCCTAGTATCTTCTATGTTAATCTTATCTTGTGAAACCATCCAGTCAGGTGATAGAGTCTTAGAACGAGAAGGTTGCTTGTTTCTAGAGTTTGCTTCAGCAATTGGAACAAGGCAGTATGATTGGAATCGAAAGCAGGTACGGAATTCTTCTTCATTATAGACATGGGGCGTCTGATGTTGGCGCCACGTAGAGCGTGAATGATTTATTCGCACTGTCAAGTCATTCATTGTTTTCAGAGGAGATTGTAGTATAGAAAGAATGAATTGTATCTTGTTGCAGGTATTCGCTTTAACTGTTAGCGAGCTGGGAAGTTTGATGGGACTGAAACCAAATGAAGGCTGTGAATTTTTTCACGACCCTCATATGGGCAAGAGGTCCTCTCTCTCACATACACACACACTTTTTTTTGGTAAAATCTCACACACACACACACACACACACACCCCCCAATACACCCACACACGCATGCACCACATCATGCATGCATTCATACTTGTTTCGCAACAATCAAGGTTTGCTCTTTCATGTATTCATGCTGAGTATGATGTTCGTATAAAGATCATTAGTTTTTTGCGTTTTCTTAGTGATGCTGGGAAAGTGAGGAAGACGCTGAAGGTGGAACCCAAACAAGACATGTCAGGCTATCTCTTCAACTTCAGTAAGGCCACGTTGTATGCTAAGTGAACTTGTGACAAAACCTTTGTTTATTTTGTGAGGTGCATGTTCATACGTGGCATTATCCTGAGTAAAGCTGACTTTCAAGGTTTGCTTTATGACAGGTATAGCTGATACAATGGATAATGTGAATGAGCGCATTTCTGTTCTGGTGCTGAGGTCAGAATATATGGTGATGAAGTCAGCATTCAATGTAAGACCTGCTGAATGGTCTACTGTTTTGGGTCATGTAGCCTAGCATGCCAGGGTTAAGTGTTTCTCTCGGGTATCATGTTTATCAATGATTGAAGTTCTCTCCCACTTATCCCATGTATAAATAGATGTCTAATGCCTTGCTTTTGTACACAGTACATAATACCACACTTGATGGGCTGGCATGTATTTTATAGCCCTTTTCACTCGGGATATAATATTGGTGGAGCTGCTGAACACAAGGCCAATTCAGGTGAGGACTTGGAAGTTGGTATTTGTATCACTCAGGGAGCTGCTGAATACAAGGGCAATTCAGGTGGGAACGTGGAACTTTAACTACAGAGTTCAAGCTTCAAAACTGGTGAAGCACAAAATTTTGACATGTTTATGGTGAGGACTGTGGTGAGGACTGTGATGGTGTATGAATTCAAATTATTTTTGTAATGTTACCTAATCTGTACATAATCAATTCTCAATCAATCACAGCAGGAAGTTTTGGCTTCCTCATTTTGTATGCAGAACCATGGGGTCAGGTAGAAACAAGTGGAGAAATGGTTCCTTTTAATGAATGTTGTACTATTTCTCATACAATACTAGGACAGGCATCAACTGTACTAAGTTTTTTCTCTCATAACAAGGTCTTTTTTAGCACCCTTGAATCTGATCAGTGATCAACAAAGTAGGGAGATGGTTCCCTTCAACGACTCTTGTGTCATTTCTCTACTTAGTCTTTCTTCCAATGGTATCATGTAAGCCTCTCATAACAAGTATGGACACAAAACATTGGTTGAGTCAAGCGGGTAAGCATGAAAATTCTTACGTTTATTTCTTACTTGCAATTGTGCTCCCTTATTTTTTATAAGGCATTCTATCATGACCTTGCAGATGTTTAGGCTTTTGTGCAATGTGAAATAACTATTTTTGGGCCAGCTAAGGTGTGTAATCAGTTGTGGTGGTTGAATGATGAGACCTTATTGAAGATAAATTACAAGATATGTAAGTGATATTGATGCGAATTTGTTCATTTTTAAAATTATTATTTAATGGTAAAATAGCTTCATTGATCTTGCATGTGTGTGACTTTTTGGAACAATGCAAAAATAGGTAAACGCAAAAATCATGTACAATGTGTGGCATTTTGAACGCATGTTTATTGTTGCTTATTTTCTTTCTTGGGTCTTGGTCTAATTTCGTTGAGAATTGTAGGCTAAAACTAGGGTCTTGTATTATATCATAATGGTTTTTCATTGGGTTTAGATGGAGATTTGCACCTCCATGTAGGGTTTCGTGTACCTTAAGCTCCTCCAATTCAAACAAACTCTCCTCCTCTTTGAATTCATAATTGCTTCCACTTCGGGGTTCCCATAATCCATTATACTCCTCCCTATTTCAGTTACTCAAGGATGGGTGAAAGATGTGTTTTATTTTCCTAAACTCATTAAGAATAATGATGGAACATCATTATAGATTCATGATGAATGTACAATCATCGATGAAGCCAAAGGATATCAACTAGTTGGAAAAGACTAAAAGGACGCTTATTCAAAATGTTAGCTTTAGTACTAGACTTGCATGCCAAGGTAGCTTAAGAGCAGCCATGCTACTTTTCGTGATATGGCACAAAAGCTATGGTCATAAAATATATGGGCATATCAACTTCAAATGATTGATGCAATTGAGAAATCAGAATATGGCAATCGGCATTCCAAAACTTCAATTTCTTGCAAGGCATGTTGCTTTGGTAAGCAATCAAGAGCTTGGAAGAAGCACCTCTCAAATACAAGGTACTCTTGCTTTGATACAATAGATGTTACATATATTCTTTATTTTCAACTAAATCTAGTGTACAGTTAGTCATTTGTGGTGTTCTCTCTAGTTGTGCCCTCTCTCCTCATTTCCACTCTTCTCCTCTACTCTCTCGATATTTATTCATGGTATTAGAGCTCCCTTGCCTTCCATTGAGGCATCGAGATCCGAGCATGAGAGACTGAGAGATTGAGAGTTCTCTTCCATTTGAGAGAATGTCGTCCATTCCTTTTTTTTGTTCATTCTTCCGTGAGGAGTGGTTCTTTGATTCTTTGAGAGAGATTTCCTTCTCAGTTTCTCGAGTGATTATTGAAGGACAAATTGATGTAATGGGATCTAGAGTCCTAAGGTCTAAGGTTGTGAGTGTTTGAACACATAGTGTGCCTGGATAGGTGTCAATAGGTGTGATTGAGTGAATCTAGGTGTGTGGTGTGTGATTGAGAGAATCATGGAACTGATTGAGAGATTTGTGGATCTAGATGCTCTATCGAGCTCACATGTGATGTCACTACTGGATGTAACTAGAGCCTACATATTGGGCCTATCTCTCTTGAATAAACTCTCTCTTTTGCTTCACTTGCTCAATCCTTCTTGCAACTCCAACATGTGGTATCGGTGCCTTGGTTCACTCTCCTTGAGACCTCCTTGAGTACCATGTCTTCATCTTCTTCACCATGAAGTTTTTGAAGCTTTTCTTCCTCTTCTTCCCACGAAATTTCCAAGTGCTTGTTCTCTTTCATCTCTAAGCCATTGGTCCAGCCCTTTCAGGTGTAGATTATCCTAGTTAAGGCACACTTCCACTTGAGAGGAATTGAAGGATTATGGCTTCTATAGCCTGTGCTTACACTCGGCCTAGCCCATGCTTACACTCGGCCTATCTCGCACCATTTCTGATGATACAGCTTGCTGGAGCCACTATTTCAAAAACGGTATGACATGCACTTAAACGACCATATGGGCTACCTATTGGTGAATTTTGAGGGCAAATGATCAAGGGAATAAGGAGAAACTAAAGAAAAACCAGTCGGGTTTTGAAGAAGACATGTTTTTGTCAATATCTTTCATGATGTATGAAATGTACTTGCATTTGGTTGACTATACCTTGCCATACAATCATGACCACCTCTTGTACAATTGTAGACACTGCCCTTGCATGACAAGTGGTAAGACCCTCTTCAGTCCATATGATTCACAAAATGTTTTTAAGGCTTGGACACACAAAGAAGGTGAAGGACTACAAGGATCTTGTATTGTAGAATATGGACAAGATACATTAACGAGCATAGAGAAGGACAAAGAGCAAAGGAGTTACAAGATTGGCTACACCAAGAACCTCTCCAATGACAATGAACCTCACACTATGGTAGCTTTGAAGAGAAGGAGGAAAAGGACAAGATATGTCATCAAAGGAGGGTATTTTTCCACATCTTCCACTTAGAATGTTCTTGTGTGTGTGGTCAATAAGGGTTCTCTGCCTTGGGATGTCCCCCTCAAATGATTGTTAGTCTTATGTGTTACCTTGTTGAATCTAAGGGTATTCCCATGCATAGTCATTGACTATCTCCCAACTGTAAACCAATAAACCAAAGTTAGAGTGAGATCATGTTGGGATGAGGATGCCCAAATGAGTCTACTGCTGATGCAACTACAGTGAGTACTAGGTTGTGGATCATGTGTGTCACCACTAGAGGTGGGCAAGCCATGAAGTTTCCCTTGGACTACTGCTAGGTTAAGGTCATCAATTTGTGGGGGGGAATGAAGGACAAATTGATGTAATGGGATCTAGAGTCCTAAGGTCTAAGGTTGTGAGTGTGTGAACACATGGTGTGCCTAGATAGGTGTTAGTAAATGTGATTGAGTGAATCTAGGTGTCTGGTGTGTGATTGAGAGAATCATGGAACTGATTGAGAGATTTGTGAATCTAGATGCTCTACTGAGCTCACATGTGATGTCACTACTAGATGTAAATGGAGCCTATATATTGGGTCTTTCTCTCTTGAATAAGCTCTCTCTTTTGCTTCACTTGCCCAATCCTTCTTGCAACTCCAACAATTGTGAGTTCTTTTCTTCTCTTTCGTGAGAAAAGATTTTGTCCATTCTTTGAGATATTTCTGTCAATTGTGAGAAATATTCTTCTTTGCGAGAGAGAGATGATCGGAGTTCTTGTACTTAGGGAGAGAGATAGGTCTTAATCATTGAGAGACAGTTTTTGAGAGATAGGTTTCTACTCTCTGTTCATTGAGAGAGAGAGATAGGGACTCCTTTCCTATGAGAAGAGCTAGACCATCAATGGACCAAGGAGACCACTTCATCAATGAAGTGATCAAGAACATGACAAGGCAGCAGTTCATGATTATCCACAAGCTGTCCACCATTTATTAAGCCCAAGAAAATGGCTAGGCAGAGTCCTCCAAAAAGATCATGATGACAATTATGAAGAAAATTTTCAAGGAGAACCACATAGATTGGGACCAAAATCTTTAATCGGTCCTATGTGCTTTTTAGACATCTTATAGTGTGTTAACAGAGTTTTTATTGATGCAATTTACTATGTGCCTATTCAAAATCATGTGAATGCATGTGACCTAATGACTAGGTAGGGACTATGTATATGCTTATTTGTGGGGTTTCATAGGGTAGCTAAGATGCAAGCATCACCTCTATACCCTAGGTTGAAGTCTATTATGTCTACCTATATGTGCGAACATGAACATGTGTCAGTGAGTGCACGTGTAACAATCTAGTTCTAACTATATGTGCAAAAACCTGCATATGCCAGTGAGTGTGAAAACGTGCATATGCCAGTGAGTACACGTGTAAAACTAGTTCTAATTAGGTGGGAAATTGCTTTGCATCAGGTCAAGTCTCTTGGCCTCATCCTCCCATGTAGATGTTTGTGACCCTTGCCAACCCAACCCTTACCTTCCATGATCATTTTTCCACAATTTCCAAAACCATCACAATGCCCCTTGATTCTACTCGTCTCCCTCCTCTAGTAATGAAGCCAATCCCTATTTCTACCCAATTGCATCCACTATCTCCCTCATCAGATAGCTTCAATGTGGTGACCTTTGTGTATATATAGCCCAAAGCCATGTTGCCCAATCTAACTCATCAACCTACTTCCCTATGGTATCTCTTATCCCTTGTCCTTGAATAGTCTTGTGGGAACCAATTGGTAATGTACCCTCCTTGTTGGATGGCATCGTCTTCTTCTTTGATGTTGAGGTTTGTTGTTTACAGAGGGGGTGGCTGATGATGGTGAGGCTTGATGTTGGGTGGCTTCATATGTTGAGATTTCTTTGGAATCCAAAATATGATTCACCCTCAAAGTATCCTTGAGCCTTCAGTAGATCCTTTCATACCCATATTTGCTTGGTTTCTCTTCTTCTTTGTTTTCTTTGTTAGTGAGGTGCTTGCCGAGGTTGAGAAGTGGAAGTGGATGTTAATGCTTGAATGTTGGGTTGATTGATAGTTCTTAGAACATCTTGTTGGGTGGATTCGAAAAACCCTTTGTAAGTGTCTTGCATCCAACTTCTACCAAGAATTGCGGCATCTGTTAAGGTACCTGCCAGAGTTACATAAAACTTGCAAGGCACAACATAATTGTCCAAGGAAACATTCAACATTAAAGAACCAATAACCTTAATAGAGGTACCCTCTATGGACTAAATTTCAGAATCACATCCTTGAAGGTGTACCTAGCCAAGATGCTTTGATGTCTCCCAAGAGATGAGGTTGTGGCTTGCTCGCCAATCTGCCATGGTCTGTATTCGGCATGTTGCACCTGCTGATGTCAACTCTACCCAAAGTTGAAATGGAGTCGTATCTCATTAGGATATATAACATTATCAATTACAGGTTCAACTTGATTAGGTAGTACCACCCTTATGGTGTAAAAAGGTGTAATGACAGTAGGTTTAAGGTGCATACATTGAGTTCCTTTTGTACTTGGCAAATCTATTGTGGCCAGTGTTTGCATCCAATTTAGTGGGTCTTCTAACTCAGGTATTGGAGCACACCAAGCATCTTCAAGATCAAAGTATCGGCCTAGTTTGTTGAGTTGCACCCTTGGAAGGTCTTGAGCTTGATTGGGAGATTCAACATTCTTAGGATTAGTGGATTGGGGTGTCACTATTTGCCCATTCAGCCAATCCGAGAGTTTTCTCTATAGAGTAGGATTACTTCGTATAGTATCACGATGGGCATCTTGATCTTAGTGGACAGGAATGAGGATGACCCTAGGATGTCTTGAGGACTAGTGTTAGGTTCCCTGCCTATTGATTTCGACTCTTCTAAGCCATATAAGTACATGTTGTCATCCTCCTTTAGTTGTTGCAAGGCAGGGTCTTCTTCAAACATCCTTTGCATTAGGGTGGATCCCTCTATATTGAAGGGCAGGACACACCTTCTTCATCTACCCTTTCAGGTCTTCACAAGGATTTTTTAGGCTTCGAGAGTGGTTATCTCATATATTGGATGAACTGTACTCTTGCTTGTCTTGGGCCTCTGCTCACATTCCTCTTGGCACTGGCATACCAATTTATGCACCTTGGTGAGACATTGTTTCCCCACCCATGGGTTGGGATATTGACTGTGACCCTTAGGTGTTGTGGCTTTGAAGCCCTTATCATTGCCTCATTTGCCTCATGCAAGTGCTTGTTTATGCTACTGTTTGACAAGGTACCACCAGAGGAGGAGGATGTTGCGAGGGAGGCCATGTCTTCATCTGATGATGAACTTATTTTGTCCCTTCCCAATCTTCGTTGCACCCTTGGTGCTTACTCGTGCTGCTTTAGTTGCCTCCTTAGGCTGTGATGTGCTAGCTTGATCCTTTTGGCTTATTTGCGAAGCTCTTTATTAAGGGCTTTAGCTTGCAACCTCATGATTACATTCAAGGATACTAATGACACTTGGCCTCTCTCAATGCTTAGCAAGTTAAGGCATTGCTGGCATAGATACATGTAGTTGTGTGCTTGAAGGAGTCACCCCCGCAGCTGGTGTTGATGAAGCCTTGCCAACTCTTATAAATGGGTACCAAAGCCTCGCTACAGCCCATCCATGCTTGCCCTAAGCGTAAATGTACACCATTTCCATCGCAAAAGCAAGAGCGGAGCCACAAATCTATCAATACAAAATCATGAACGAGTGAAGATGCACTAGTAAGAGTCACACAAGAACCTACTCTGCAAAGATGCCAAGAATAGCAAGAACCTACTTGCAAGGATAAGGGAAAAGCACCAATGCAAGAGGATCATGCGCAAAGGAATACAACTACCTCCTCTCGAGTAGTTACACAAGAACCTGTATCAAAAAGGGAGATAGTAACACAAGAACCTGCTCAACTACAAGTCTATCAAAAGGCATGTCAACTTATTGCATCATCTTCAAGGCAACTAGCAGTAATATAAGAACCTGTCTTGAAAAAAGAGACAATAACACAAGAACCTGCCAAGACAAATGTTGAATCCATGTTAGGAGTCACACAAGAATCTTCCTTACTGAGAAATTTAGCATCTATCATCAAGGTAGCTATGCAAGAATTGGCCACATCAGTAATGCCCATCAAATGGAAGTCCCACAAGAATCTTCCAATTGCAAAAGATCTCTGAGACATCACGATCCTACTCACATTTGATACATAGAACATATATCACTTTATTACGATGAGTATAATAGAAGTGGTACATGTGGGAGATTGCAATGTTCAATGTTCAATAGTGCAAAACTGACAACCGCAATGTTCAATGTTCAATGGTGCAACAACGATAACAAGAAACATGTCAATAATAGATCCCCAATAAGTTGCTCCTAAAAATGGAGTCGCTCCACAAGAACTTGCTATTGCAATCAAGGATATCATAACTTCAAGCAACATTGCTACCAATGGGATGACAACAACTCGTTCGCCAAAACAAAGATCTCTAGTAATGTCTTAGTGACTCTCCTTTGATGTGATTATCAGACTTACATGAGGTTGTGAATAGCTATACAATTCATATTCCTCTAGTGGTTGTTAACCCTGTGGCAACAAGTGCCAGAAGTGCAATCTAGGACAACAACTATGAGAGCATTGTGTGTGTAGAGTAACGGCAAAGCTCCACTTGCAATATCTTGAGCCTGAAAGATGGTATGATAAATATTAAAGGATGAGGATAGCCAAAATCCTCTCTAGAAAAGATCCAATCATACTTGCAAAATCAGGATCTAGAGAGAGATCTAGAGAGAGAAAGACTAAAAGCCTACACTTTCGGAGGTCCCTCCACTTTGTGTAGGGACCCAAAAAGTCCCTCCACTTTGTGTAGAGACCCAAAAGGTTCCACCACTTTGTGTAGAGACCCAAAAGGTCCCCCCTAAAAGTGGAGGGACTCCTATCCAAAAGGTCTTAATAACATCATATAAAGTAAGCATAAAACTAGGCAAAATAGAGTCCGATCAACAACACCATGTGTGCATTCAAAATACTGCGTGACAATTCCATGAGTCGAACAACTAACTAACTACATATGGTAGTTGCTTGCTAACTTGTAGATGCGCCTCATTAGCGATTGCATAACTAACTCCATTGAGATAAATAGTTCTTAAATATGTTTAGGCTACACTCACCCACAAAAAGGATAAGAAAAAGAATGCAAATTAAGGTGCAAATAAGAAGGAAGAGAGTCCAAGGGAGGACAAAGGAAAGGTGAAGATCGAGGAGATCAATGCTATCACACTGATAATAGTGACAGTGACATTCTCTTCATGTCTAGTCTACCAACAGAGTTGCCAACCACTTCAGATGATGCATATTCCCAGGATTGGATTTTGTATTCTGGTGCTTCATTCCATATTACTCCCCATAGGGAATGGTTCTCCACTTATGATCGTGGAAAGACAGGTTGTGTGCATCTCGAAAATAACTATGCATGTGATATAGCGGGAGCAGGTGACATAAAGTTTTCTTTTGCAAATGGGTGCTACATTTGTTTTGAAAAATGTGAGACATGTGCCTAAGTTGACCAAGAGTCTCATTTCAGTGGTGAGTCAGCTAGATGATGCTAGTTTTTAGATGACCACCTTTTGCTTTCAAAGTTGGAAAATTCAAAAGGGCTCTATGGTTTTGGCAAGGGGTGCTAAGTGTGTGACATTGTATCCCTTACATGTATTAGGAGTGTCTAGTCATGTTGTTGTAATAAGTGAGCAACCAAGTAATTCTTTGTGGCATTGTTGGTTGGGGCACATGAGCCAAAATGGAATGAAACTCTTTGTTTACCTACTATTGAAAAATTGCTCAATGGGAAATTTTACACAAAGGCCATCAATTTGGGTTGCATACCCAAAAAAAATTCAAGGCAATCAAAGTCTTGATAGATTTCATTGCTATCTCAGCATGGATTCAAATCTAGGAAGCACAACTCAATGGTAGACCCATAGCTATGAGAGATCTTAAAAATAAGCCAAATGTAGACTTGCTCTTGAAATTAGAAATTGGTTACTGAGAGCTTGAAAACATTAGAAATTCCCCACATTATTTGCAACATCAAAAAAAAAAATATTTGCAATGATTTGACAATCGGATCCTCTAACTTTTTTTGTGACATTCACAAGTGGAGAAGGTAATTGGATGGCCTTGCTAAATGTGCAGAAAAAACTATGCAATTCTTAGCTACCTTGTAGTGTGGGGGCTGCACATGTGATTATATATGGCTAAGGAGTGGTGCTTTGGAGTTTTTTTGATGTGGAGGCTCATCTAATGCATGGACAGCCATGTGAACTTGTGTGCAGCAAACTGTCAATGGGAGCTAGCATGGCTGGTCAATCGAATTACAGTGGCTTCAAGTTTCAAGCACGGAAGGCAGTTTATTCTATATCTACACCAAGAGACAACAATTATCTCCCTCTTCTTCTTGCAAAAAAACAATTCTCTCCCTCTTTGTCCAAACTCTCTCAAGCAAAAATGAGATTTTGTTCCCAATCTTTGGTTCTATAGAGCTCTTGTGAATCGTCCAACCGGTTGGCCTTCTCTTAGGTTTAGATATTTTAAATCTTTCCTATAAGGCTGACAGACCCATTTGGTTTGTGCCTTGCTGTTCTCAAATTAATTGAGAGTGTTATTTCAGTGTCTTAATATTGTTGATTATATTGAACGCGCTTCAAGTCATGTAATATTGTGAGTGAGAGAGTGATCTCATGTACTCAATTCCCTGTTTGGCTTGATGTTATGATGTGATAAATCCAAGTTCACATTTCTCAAGTTTCCAACAAGTGACATGATCGGTTCCATAAGCTAATCCATATTATTGTACATATGCTTCATCCCTTGTGAAGAAGCCTACAAAATTGAATGATTGGATGCTTGTTCATAGATGAACAACATGCTCAAAGGAAGTCCACACACCATCAGAACAAAACAGGTGAGGTGATGGTGACAAATCTTATAATTGTAGATATTATATGGGCTCCATTGTCATGAATGCATGCATGCAAGTGGCCATATGGTTGTAACTTTATTGCTTGTTGGCCTATCCTGGGGGGTAGCCTTACCATTCGTCCAAAAAATCAAAAGCAAAATTTATGATTCCAAAAAATCCAAAAATACCCAATATGTGGATTGGCCACATGTCCAAACGTCATTGGATCTCTTTTGCATGTGTGTTGGCCTAATTATTGGCCTGCATGGTCTTCACTGTGCCGAATACCTGTTGTGGAGGCTAATGGACATTTTGTCGCAATTTTGTCATGACTATGTAATTGCAATATGTTCGCCTTAATGAAGATATCTTTCTGGAGAATGAACGTGAAGGATGAATTCGTTGTGCTTCTCCTCTCTTCTTGGCTATTTAAATGCAGGTTTGGAGATGAACACAGTAGCTTCTTCCTCATTCCTACTTTTGGAATTCTTCCTATGGATGCCTATGGTGATTTTATGGATACTGATAGTGGTACATTTGCTAAAGGTATTCCTCATTTGCTTTGTATTCCACCGTCCTTTCTTTCTTCTCAATAGTCAATTTTGTGATTTGTTTCATTCTTGCAGGTCTTGCAAAAGCACGTCTTGGCATTGTCGACTCTCCTATTACTCCATGCAATTAAAGTGCCACTCTACAAAAACATTGCTGATGGTAATCATACTGATTTCTATTCATCGCTTTGATTGACATCTTTCGAAACTACAATGAAATAGCTTTTGTTTGATTGATGGCCTGTAAAACTACAACACACTACAGAAGTCGTTTGAGGAAGGTGCTAGAATAGATTTTTGAAAGTTAACGTATGTGTACTAATAGAATGCAATGTATTTTCTTGCGTTGGTGATTGAATATAGTGGTTTTGCGAAAGGGGGGGGACACACTTCGTTGTTGACTACTACGCATATGCTTGCTGAAGAAAGCTGCGGGTCATCGTTGTTTTAGACCTTCATTCCATGTATACTCTATGTTTTAGCTTATTGCGCTAGATGTTGTCGCCCTTTGCCAACATTCGAGTATCAACGGCAGTAGCAATATAATCCTTTGCCACTGATATGGTGATTGGAAAAAGGCACAAGGTCCTTTGTGTACCCAACAGACTTTGCTACATACTAGCGACTGACAGCAGCAGTTGATCCTAATGCAGCTATCCACTGAATTGAACTCTAAATACTATCCGAGCTTTGCATGTGCTTGCTACTTTTTTGCCTGTTGCATAGAGTTGAATCGATAGTTAGAGTTTCCATTTTGTATTCATTTTGACAAAGTTGACGCGAGATGATGGGATACATATACATGCCTATTTTTGTTGAGTTGCATTGTGAAGGCAGTCTCCCAATGCTTATCTTCTTTAGATTGACACCGTTGTTAATTCTATTGCAATGGTGCAAGATGTTCATGTTGCTGCCTTGGTGAAGAAGTGTCTGAGTACTCTATTTCTATTCTTACACTAGTCGTTCACGTTGATTTTTTGTTGTTACGATTAAAATAAAGCGTTGCTTCTTCTTTTCATTGCATTTCATAGGTCGTCCTATACGTATTGTAGTTCCATTGGTCATTGATGCTGTAGCGACTCTATTTGCTTCAGTATTGGCATGTTTGAAAAAGGGTTTTTGGCCTTTGCATGCAGCTAATCATTGTTTAACTGTTTAGTTGAATAGCAAGTTGGAGGGACTAGCCAGGAGGTTGAAATGTTTTGAACATAATAAGTTCTCAAATTACTCTACATGTCCCAACTGCCTAATTCACTAGGATTCTGATAAAATACTTCCTAATGGCTCTGTCTATTGCCTGAAAAGCTGAGCATGCTGCCTTAATCTTATTTATAAGTGCATCAAATTTCTTCTCTTGTATAAGTGAATTGGTTTTGGGTGCCCCTCCAAATTACACCGTTTAAAACATATAACATTGAGAGTTTTTAATGTTAAGAGTTTTAGTAGCTATAGTCTTGGTTGCTTAACTGATACTGTAGCTATGTTTTCGCTATATTTTTTACCTTTGTACAAGTCACGTTTGATTGCTATTAAAATCCCATTTGCTCAAATTAGAGAGTTGAACTATGAAGGGCAATTTGGCCTTCATGGAAGTGTTGCCAATATTTTTTTAGATGTCGACAGAGCACAATGAGTGTTGCCATGATTCTTGGATGAGAATGAAACCATTGCAATGGCAATAAAGTGCAAAGTATCATACCAACACAACTACATGAGTGGCATTGTTCGACTAACATTTGCAATGCTTGCCTTAAAAGAATTATTGGATGCACCACTATACAAACAATACAATGTGTGCATAAACAATCTCTGGGAAGAACATGTAAGGAAACTTCAAGTTGCAGATTCTACCAATGGTGAAAATGAAAAAATCAATGAAACATCACTGAAGACGACTCCCAACCGACACTCTCGTCCATGGAATATATACTAGTCAGCAAGTTGTTGACTTTGAAAACCAAACCAGCACAATTGCCCCTTTGAAGGGCTTCTCTCCACTAAGCATTTTCAAAGACACATTTTGTGAGAAGCTTGCATTTCCAAAGCTATTCTATGGCAATACTCGAACATACAATGTCCTGAATGGATGCACTACCAAACTATCACCAAGTGGGAGCTAACAAACACAGACAGGTGCTTTGCATTATCAATAGACAACATTTTTTTCAAGACAATGAAAATCTTAGTACGACAAATACTTTCTTCATCTTGGGTCTGCATGTGCAGAGGCCAACCATAAGGGAAGTCCCTACAAGAAAAGGATGCAATAATAGACATGAACATAGAAAATATCCTACAATCCAACATAGGCTATCGTGACCTTTTTGCACCTTTGGACATCAGCAGACTACAAGCAATACCTCAAGAAAAATCTTGTCACAATGGTAAGACAATTGGGGACTCTAACTTTTTTCATAACATTGTCATCTACAAAAAAAACTTTGGGAGCCACTTGTGGATTGCCTAAAGAAACTCAACACAAGCTTAACCTCATTCAAACACTGCAACCCAAAAATTAAGATCAAAAACCTTATTTGCTCAGACCCAGTGTCTACAACAAGATATTACATGCACAGGTACCAAGATCTTAAAACACTGCTTTGCAATGAATCCTCCATTCTTGGAAAATTGAATGACTTCTTTTTTG
Organism: Dipteris shenzhenensis; assembly: GCF_047967505.1. Lineage (NCBI taxonomy): Eukaryota > Viridiplantae > Streptophyta > Polypodiopsida > Gleicheniales > Dipteridaceae > Dipteris > Dipteris shenzhenensis. The sequence goes on from NC_141604.1 coordinate 25,250,227, forward strand.
TCACATATTTTCAAAATAGAGGAAGCCAACATGACCACTAGCTTCTGTGGATTGACAATGCACCAATATTTGGATCTTAACCAAATGAAGACATTGAAGCATTTGTTGACAAACACATTTCCACAAACATTTGTTTGTTTTCCTCCATGCATAAAGATATACAAACACCCAAACATCGGAAAACATGCTATAAAATAAGGGAAAACTGTAGGTTTGGATTCCCATGACCACCAATGGAAACAACAAAGATCTTGCTTCCACTAGAGTTAGAACCAAGAAATATCACTCTTAAGAAAAATATGAAAAAAATCAAGTCTCTTCTCCTTGAAGATACAACACTCTCACTTGACTACAACTTCTTCTTGGCAACTATAGAACTATCGTATGATGAATACATTCAAACCTTGCAATCCTCCATTTCACAACCAACAATATTCTTGAAAAGAGAACCCAAAGATATATACAGAAACAACTTCAATCCAACACTGTCAAAACTATGGGGAGCAAACACATATGTCCAATTCATACTAAATCCACATGGAGCAGCTACATATTGTACTTCATACATGATAAAAATAGATAGAGAAACCACCGAAGCAGTTAAGGTAGCTATGTCTCAAAGCATGGCATCTAATGATCAACCTAATGAATGCATTCGATGCATTGGAAATGCGATACTAAATACTCAACATATAAGCTCTCAACAAGCTGTCTACTTATCTTTGTCTGTTCCCCAATCGATGTCATCAAGATGTTTTCAATACATTAATACAAACCCACCAAAGAAATGAACGTTGTTGTTAAAGAGACCACAACAAATTGAATAGTTGCAACCAGATAGTACAGACATATTCTTCGATGACATTATTGCCAAATACCTTAAGCATCCCATGCATTTGCATCATATTTTCTTAGCAACTTTTGCAAGTGAATACACAATTTTAAAAGCAAATACTACTAGGCTCACGAACCCAAAAGTCATACGTTTCAACAATTTCAATGTAAACACTAACCCTGAAAACCACTATAGAGAGCTATGCACACTTTTCATCCCATACCATACTTTTGAACCATCCATTGATGAGGAAAATCCTACATGGCATGGTAAATACAAGAACAAAGACATTGTAGATAGCAATAGGGGGAAATTCAATAAATTCAATACAATAATGTCATTCTGAGTCGCATGTCTACAGTAAGTAGCATGCTATGGCCGATTAGAGACACCTCGTTGAAAACCACTAATTGGAGATCTTTGTAAAGTTGCAAAAGTTCTTGGAGCTTCTCTATTGAGAGGCTCGTGTAATGGCATGCCATTAGTGGTAAATGAAGAGCTGAGTGAATAGTTGTCCCCTCGATATTGAATGATGCCTTTTTTGTATATGCAAAGTAGGAGGACTTTTGGAAAATCTATATTGATAGTATCTTTGTGCGTGTAATATCTTAGAAGTGCTTGGACAGTTGCTAGAAAAGTGAATGTTTTACCCGTCCTTGCATTGCCTGTCAAGAAGAGATGTATTTCTTTTTAAAGGATTTATTCTTTTTTATAGCATGATGTCATCCATGAATAGATGTTGCTCCTTGTTTAGCTTTTGTATTGTGATGTCATGCTCATTGTTTGGAATAAGATTATATCTTAAGAGAATTGATTTTGGTAGTTGATTCCCTCTTTTGTTGGTTGGCATATCAATCGCAATAATGTTGTATGGTCCTTTACTTGATGTGATAAGATAGTAGAGGTTGATGTGTTGTTGGACAACACAACCACATGGAACCATATGGGGGAGTTAATGTACTTCTCTATAGAGACCTATGCCAAGCTAGCCCTACAAAAAATTCTTTATTGAAAATTTATCAAATAAACCAAACATTGCTGCTTACTGGGAAGATAATGTTTTCCTCTATGAACTGGCAATGCCAATGCATCAGACAGATAGTAAATATATAGAAGTGTTAAACAAAATAAGAGTGGGGCAACAAACACTTCATGACATATCATACATAAATAAAAAATTCTTAAGAAAACCTACACACAGGCAAGACATACCTCATCTTTTCTATACAAACACACAAAAAGGCAGTCACAAACAAAGAGGTGTTTGATTTGCTTTCAACAACCCTACACATCATTCGAGCTGAGAGTGCTCTCAACGGAAGCAAGAACGGAAGAGGGAGAGAGAGAGACAGAGAGCCACACAAGTTTGGTGGGTGCAGAACCACCCTAATCTTCTTTTTCATTCATTTATATATGTGTTTGAGTATTGTACATAACCGTGGTAAAGGCACAGTGACCTTTAACCCCCACAACCTCCCACTTAAAGGAAAATGTGCTTTTAAGGGAGAACAACCAGTGAGCATACTATCCAATGCCCATCAATACACGACAATACTCAAACCGCTGACTAGGTAGATCTTTGTCAGCATATCTGCAGGGTTATCATCTGTATGAACCTTGACAAGCTCTATGCGCTTGTCCTCATGTACCTCCCTGATGAAATGGTACCTGACCTTAATGTGTTTGGTCTTTGCATGAAAGACCGGATTTCGTGCTAGCTGAATAGCACTCATGGAATCATTATGCAATGTTGGTACACCTGTATGAATCCCCAAATCTCCCACTAGTCGATCAAGCCATATAGCCTCCTTGCAACCCTCTGTGGCTGCAACGTACTCAGCCTCTGTGGTAGACAAAGCAACGCACTTCTGTGCGCGAGACATCCACGACACTGCACCACCTACAAAGGTGAACACATAACCAGAAGTGGATCTCCTACTATCCACATGCCCTGCATAGTCTGAATCTGTGTACCCAAGTACACGCATGTCTCCTTTACCAAAGCAAATGCACATCTCCTTGGTACCCTTCATGTACCTCATGATGCACTTAACTGCCTCCCAATGCCTCTTTCCTGGATTAGCCATATACCGGCTAACAACTCCCACTGTAAATGCAATGTCTGGTCTAGTAGCTATCATAGCATACATAAGACTCCCAACTGCTGATGCATAAGGAACCTTGGCCATCATGGCCCTCTCCTCATTTGATTTGGGACTATCTGTATGACTCAGTTTCACATATGGAGGCAATGGAGTACTCACTGCCTTCCCCCCCTCCATATTGAAACGCTGTAATTTTTTTGTAACATACTCTTTTTGTGAAAGCCAAAGGAACGATCAGGTGTGATGCGCATACCAAGAATATGACCTGCAAGTCCCAAATCCTTCATATCAAAGGCCTCATGCAACTTGGCCTTTAATGCATCTAGCTCATAAGTATTCTTGCTAGCCAATAGCATATCATCCACATATAGTGCCAAGATTATCAGGCTATTATCCTTAGCCCTTTTAGTGTAGAGGCAGTGATCAATTTCACTCCTTCTAAAACCCTGGGACCGAATGAAAGCATCAAACTTCTGATACCATTCTCTAGGCGCTTGCTTAAGACCATAGAGACTCTTCTTTAGCTTGCAAACTAAATTCTCTTTGCCCTTTTCTTCAAAGCCTTCCGGCTGCACCATGTAAATTTCCTCATGCAAATCCCCATGCAAGAAAGCTGTCTTGACATCCATCTGCATAAGCTCCATATCCTCTGATGCCACTAGTCCAAGCATGCATCTAAGTGTGGTCATCTTCACAACAGGAGAGAATATCTCATCAAAGTCCACACCCTTCTCTTGCTTGAACCCTTTAGCAACCAAACGGGCCTTGTACCTAGGCACATCATCACCTGTGACCTTCATTTTGTAGACCCATTTACATGGCAATGCTTTCTTTCCATGTGGCAAAGAAACCAAGTCCCAAGTCTTATTCTTCATAAGTGAACTCATCTCTGATTGCATAGCATACTCCCACTTGTGTTGATCCTCACACATCATAGCCTCTCTGTAGCAAGAAGGCTCCCCGCAATCAGTAAGCATCACGTAGTCTACCCCTGGAACAAACCTATCAGGCGGTCTAGACACTCTAGATGACCTTCTCAAGGGCATTTCAGCTTGCTGTCCCACCTGCATATCAGCCACATTTGGCTCATCATTTCCACCAATAGATGATCCATCATCTACCCTTGATTGTATACCTGTGGGAGTACTTGGTGGTACCATTTCTTGCACATTTGGTGCATGGACAGCTTGCTGTCTATCAACATATGCAGGTGGATTCACATCCTGGAAAGTGATTCTCCTCATTTCCACATCCCTCATGGGTACCTTATGCATCTTCTTCTCATTGAAGACCACATCATGGCTGCGTATGATCTTCTTTGCTTCTGGATCCCAGAGACGATAGCCCATCTCTCCACTTTCACCATAACCTAGAAAGATGCATTTCCTAGACTTAGGATCTAGCTTCTTTCGAAGCTCTTTTGGCACATGTGCATATGCCTCACACCCAAATATATGCAAATGAGAGTAAGAGGGCTTCTTGCAACTCTATGCCTCTTCAGGAATACCACCATCCAAACTCTTACTAGGTGATCTATTGATCACATGCACTGCAGTTTTCATTGCCTCAGCCCAAAAACCACCAGAAAGACTTGCATTGGAAAGCATGCATTGCAACCTTTCTTGAATGGTACGATTCATCTTTTCTGCAACTGGATTTTGCTCTGGAGTACGAGGGGATGTGAGCTCCCTCTTAATCCCACGTGTATCATAGAAATGCTGAAAGTCATGAGAGAGATACTCTCCACCATTGTCAGTCCGTAGGCATTTAAGCATTCTACCTGACTGATTCTCAACCAAGGCCAGCCATTTCTGAAATACCTGGAACACATCACTCTTCCGAGCTATAGCATAAGCCCACACTTTCCTAGTTGCATCATCAATGAATGTCACATAGTATTCAGAGCCCCACCTAATGACCATGTAGGCATGGGACCACATACGTCTGAATGCACCAAATCAAGCTTTTCAAACTCTTTCTTTCCCCTTCTTTTATGGGCTGATTTAGTCTGCTTCCCATAGAGACAATGCTCACAAAATTCAAAATCAGAGAAACTCAAATGCGGTACATAACCCAAATGACATAAGAGTTTCATTCCATTCTGGCTCATGTGCCCCAACCTGCAATGCCACAAAGAAGTGCTTGGCTGCTCGGTTATTGCAACAACATGATCAAATACCCCTGATACATGTAAGGGATACAAAGTCCCACACTTGGCACCCCTAGCCAAAAGCATAGAGCCCTTCTGAATTTTCCAACTCTGAAAGCCAAAAGTGGTGTGAAAACCAGCATCATCTAGCTGACCCACTGAAATAAGACTCTTGGTCAGCTTAGGCACATGTCTCACATGTTTCAAAACAAATGCAGACCCATTTGCAAAAGAAAACTTTATGTCACCTGCTCCCACTATGTCACATGCATAGTCATTTCCAAGATGCACACAACCTGTCTTTCCACTGTCATAAGTGGAGAACCATTCCCTATGAGGAGTAACATGGAATGAAGCACCAGAATCCAAAATCCAATCCTGGGAATATGCATCATCTGAAGTGGTAAGCAACTCTGCAGATAAACTAGACATGAAGAGAACGTCATTGTCACTTTCATGTGTGACTGCATTGATCTCCTCGATCTTCACTTTTCCTTTGTCCTCCCTTGGACTCTCTTCCTTTTGATTTGCACCCCAATTTGCATTCTTTTTCTTATCATTTTGCTCTCTTTTTAGCTTGTAGCAATCCTTTTTCATATGGCCCTTCTTGCCACAATGGTAACACTCAATGTTCCGTGCCCTGGATTTGCTACGTGACTTCCCTCTTTCTTGGGACTTCCCTCTGAACTGTGATCTGCCCCTTTGCACATTTAAGGCTGCATCCTGCTTGTTGCCATCCATAGACTTCCGTCTAATCTCCTCGGCCAACAAGCTACCCACAACATCATCAAATTTCAGTACTCCACTAGGTGCAGAGTTACTGACAGCTGTACGAAAGGTATCCCATGAGGATGGCAATGAACATAAGAGAAATATTGCCTTAGTCTCCGCATCAAAATTCATCTTCTGAGCTTGAAGCTGGCTGAAAATAATATTGAATTCATTCAAGTGAGAAGCAATGGAGACCCCTTTCTTCATCTGTAGGTCAAACAACCTCTTCATGAGGTAAACTTTATTAGAGGCAGTTTCCTTCTCATAAGTGGCACACAATTTCTTCCATAAATCTTCCGTAGTTTGCTCATTTACTACTGTGAAATAAACTAACTCTGCAAGATGAAGTCTAATAGTAGACTTTGCTAATGCATCCAACTCATTCCAATCATCCTCAGACATATTTGTAGGCTTAGCTTCAATCCCTGCCAAGGGTTTAGTCTGCTTCTTTTGAATAAGCACATCCCTTATTTGTTCTTTCCACAAAGAAAAGTTTGTCCCATCAAACTTTTTAATGCTGAAAAACTCCTTTTCAGACATGGAAGAGGATGCCATGATGCAAATGAAACAAAATCCCAAATGCTAGTGCTTGCAAGAGAGAATCACACCAAATACCAGGTGCACCCAAATGTGTATGCCACAATAGAGTGAAATATCACCAAAACTCAAAGCTCAAAGCATCAAAAGATGCATCTGACTCATGTGCATATACTATGCATCCATATGAGCAAATCTGGCCCAAAAGAAAATGCCAATAAGTGCCAAATGACTCAAGCATAAACACTGTCCACTGGCATATGCATCAATAATATCTCATCCAAGAGAGCATAGCACTATCAGTGCATCACCTGCAATGTGTCAAAGCTATCCCTCAGCTTAAAATAGCATCCATGTGCAAAGCGTCCATAAAAAATAGCATCCCACAAGGCAATTTGGGCCTATCAGCGCATCTAATAAGGATCGTAATGCATCCAAATGGCCTATAAATCATCCACTACAACCCAATGCATACCACGAATGAGCGCACACCATGGATGTTTTTATCGAAGCTATACTTTTATATTAATATAAAATCTTGGCGAAAGTTTTTTAGTCTAATTTTTATAGTTTCACAATATTGACAAATTGTAGTATAATTTTATATATTTTTGTTTGAATTTCTAAGTAAAATATGTAAATCTTGGCGAAACTTTTAAAAATTTTACATAAAACTTTCAAATCTTGGCGAATATTTCAAACTTTATTTTTATTAGGGCAAATAAACTTTCGATGCTAATATAAAATTTTCACTTCTTAACGAAACTAACTTGAAAAAATCATCCATGGCGCACACTGCTCAAACTGCAACCAGAGTGATCTGCATAAGGTATGCTCAAGAAATCATAGTCCCACGGTAATGACTGCTACTGAAAATAGAACCTGAGATGCCTCAAAACATGGGCGCCATTGCATAATCGGAATCAGAAAGAAATCTCCACATCCATGTGCATGAAGTCTAGTATCCTAGCTCTAGACGACGAGGTTGTCTGTAGCAATTCCTTGATGAGAAGGGCAATGGGGAGATGGTCGAATGTGGTATCTCTTGAAATGAAAGTGCATTCCCCTTTATCCAAAGCCTAGTCCTCAATGTAAAAGCAATCAATGCCAGCGTAAATAGCCCTTGAATCCCCTATCAGACTACGAGTGTCAAAGACTGGTATCATTGATCTAAATCTCATCCTAAAACCAACTCTCTCTCCCTCTAATCCTAAAGATGAATTCTTTCCACACTGCTCTCTCAAAAGGAAAGACGCCACCTTCTATTCCCACCCTTTTATCAACATGTTGCTCTACCATATTGAAGTTGCCCCTTATTGTGTAGAAGTTAGCCTGTGGTAGCCATATCTACAAATCTCCCTCCAAAAGACAATGTGATCTCTTCTCAAATTATTAAAAGCACTCCGGTCTAAGAGCCCTGAATAGGAGGATGATCCCATTGATAGGAATTGGGCTAGGACAATGTGCCAGGATAGGCAAGCTCTTGCCTAGGCAGACATTTTGGTTCGATGCTCTTGATCATGTGGAGGAGTTTTGCATTTCATTTTTTGTTACATAGCACATGGCATATTGATCCAACTCTTAGTGTAACGACTTGCTTCCTTTAGTGGGTAGGGATCTTGCCGAACCCTTGGGAGACAACGGTTGAAGATTCACTCGACTTGATAGTAGACAAGGCCCCATTACAGGTGTGAAAAGAAGAGCCTTGTATGAAGACAAAGGTAAAAGCTCCACTAGGGAAACAGAAATCTGTGCAATGTGAGTCTAATGAGATTGAAGGTGAGTGGTAGGCAAATGGCTGCCAAGATCTCTCGAGTCTAGAGAATCACATGTGAGCTAAAAGATCTTGATACTCTCCTAATGAAGATCTACATGCTTAGTGCTCCACCAACCTTTTTTATCCATGTAAACCTCTTGTGCAGAGTGTGTTGCTCCACTCTCTAGGTGATCTATAGACTAGACTATCTGAATCCTGATGATTCCCAATGACCTTCATTTATGAAGCCATATGACATAGACCAATTGCTCAGGGCACATAGACGAGATCAAAGTGCCCAGCCACACTCCACCCCGAGAGTGATCACTGAGTTTTTCTAGTTGGATAGCATGGGCCAGTAAGCTCCTAGGGAGATGGTGGGAGCCAACGCCTGGAGCAAGAGATATGTCAAACACGTTAGCTTTTCGATGCACAAATTAGGCTTAGGGATCTTCCTTGCATGTTCACCAGACCAAGGGCACATTTATGGGGTGTGAAAACGAAACTTGTCTGATGCACAACCATAAGTAGGAGACCTCGACAAACCATGTATACTAACCAACATCAGGCTCCATCACGGATTTGATGCTGTCGCAACTCCCACAAACCTGTCCACCACTAGAGCCTCTCTCTATCTAGACCCTCTTGTTCATTCTTAGTCATACAGTGGACTTCGTTCCTCAGATAGCATCTCAGATAGCATATAGAGTACCAAGTCATGCAACACTGCAACCCCATCCTTTCCATGGGCCCAAACACTTTGTGCTAGTGTTTATGTTTATGTTTGTATTTGTCTTCGGTGCAAATTCCCACTTAGAGGCTCCACCCATTTAGCTCATTCTATCTGGCTTTTTTAGTCTCATAGACCCTTTGGTGTTTGAAAGACTTCAATAAACTTCCTTTCTTTCTTCCCACTGCCTTGGTAGACAGCTAATAGTGTATGCGCTGATGAATAAATAGGGCCTGGCAGGGCTGTGCCCTATATTATAGCAGTCGACCAACCCTAGACTAGGCCCAGTCAGCCAGGCCTTTAAATGTCCCTAGCCCGCCATAAATTATTATACTCCCCAACCTGTCTACTTTCTACAAGGTCTTCTGCTCTAGACATCTACTGCACCTCCTGCAACTATGTACTAGCTCTAGCCATGTGTCCATGCTTTTTCCGACTTGATACATTCCTCTATGCAGACATCTATTGCTGCTCCTGTTCCGAGCCTCTTCCCTACCACTACACAGACATTTGATGCTTCTCCTCTTCTGAGCCTTTGCCCTATCACTATGCAAACATCTGTTGCTGCTCTTGTGGCTATTTGCAACTCTTGGACCTTCCCGTCTAGCCATCATCTAGGGCATAGCAACAGCTGTTTTTGCTACCCACATGGCAATATGCACATTGTGCATGTGGGAGTCTGCAGTCCTCTCAGATCTGCTCCCCATGGCAGCCTCTCTCTGGATGGGGATTTTTATCAGGGGGGAAGCCACCTATCCCCATCACTGACCCAGATGTATGCATGTTCCCTTTATGATGCCTAGATGCAAACATTATTGGATATGTCCTTTATGCCTAGGCCCACCACGTGTCACTTGTTTACCACATAGAATGTGCAGGCTACACTTAGCGGATTACATAATCGGAAAGCACAAGATCATGAGGGCCTACAAACTGAGCACTTTGCACATGGGTAGGAAGCTTTAGCTCTGGTCCTAGAAATGCTGAAGCCTATGGCAAAATTTAGAGCAACAAGTGGATGAAATGGCAACAAATGCAAATAACAATGTCCGGGCTGAGGCATTCACTCGTTGTAAAATCTTGGAAAAAAAAAAGTGAATACACTTGCAAAGAACTTGCAAAGGTATTGTAAATTAAAGGGTGCACTCCATTGGTACTACATTCTTCAATCATGGTTGTGCTATCAAGGCAACTATGCCCCTTTCATTTTAGGTGCCTCAATTGGTGCTTTAGAAATCCAATCTTCTTTGTACTTGATTGGTTCAATTAAGATCATATCTGTGGATTGAGGTAGTGCTTCAAGGGCTTTTATAAAATCTACTCATGGGCTATGCTATTTCTTGTAGAGCACTTGATTTCTCCTCATTCGAGAACCATATTATCCTCAATATTGATTTCTCAAGCGAGAATTCATCTTCAAAAGTCGCTCTCCATTATGTTGTTTAACCCAAGTGACCTTCTCATCTTTAATGTCTTGAGGCCCTTACAACAATCATTCATGTTTGAGTCTCTCTTGCATCTAGACCCTACTCTTAGCTTAGGGGATGTAAGTTTCAAGTATTGATTACCCTCCAATGGTGTCATCCTTAAATGGATCATCTCTTCTGCCTTTAGATTCTCAAAAGTGCAACTTACTAGATCAAATTCTTAAATTTTCAACTGCCATGTGTAACATGGCCGTGTGCTATGCATACAAGCCACCTAGCCCACCTACAAAGAGCCTTGTGTTAGGGGTCCCACACACTGATTGCCTAGCCACTCCATGAAGGACCTCAACCCCCAAAACATTCATGGGGGTAAGATGCCTTCTAACATTTAGACATTATATGCCTTCCATCTTGGGCTACCCACTTGTATGTGGGATTTAGCCATGTGTTCCCATTGCCACATGCACTTTCTTTTCCACTCCCCTATACATCATTGTTGTTCTTTAGTACCTCACTCTGTTGAGAATTGTCGTGCAAATTGCTGCTCACGAAGGGCTAGGATTAGTCCAAGAACTAGGAATGCATGCATTTCACTAACCTCTAATGGGTTAAGGGGTTGGAACTTGTTTGTGCAATGTGTAGGACCTAAGAGAGTGCAAAAAGGACCCAATAGTCGGGACAAAAGCACCCCCATGAGGCCTAAAAGCATGTACAAGGGGGCGCCTCTTTAAAAAGAGGACCCACAAGATAAAAAAGACGCAGATTTAAAAAAGCCTAAAAGCTTGGCTTTTACTATTAATGTCACAAAACCGGTCAACAAGGGATGCCACATCCCTAGATCCTCATTGCACAAAATGTGACTAGTATAAGTGAAACAAAGCACATCCTGAAAAGACCAAAATGAAATATCTCATGTTCAATATTTTGAGACAACAATCGCAACAATTACACATATTGTATTGAAGTCTTTACATGCAAACACAAAAGATACAATTCTTGCAACTATAAATGTGGGATTATGTCTCTATTCTTGCATATGAAATCCCAAGCATGTGAATATTTCAAAGGTTGCTTCAAACACTAAATGGGATTAATTTGGTAAGTTGAAGGCCAAACGACAACCAAACCAGGATTCATGGACCACAGCATACACATACCTCTTAATGGACTAATAGAGAGGGAACTTACATATGACTTCCTTGGTCTAATTGGACTACCAATTAGATGTTGACATACGTTGCTATTATACACAACAAGCAATACCAAAACATTATAAGCAAACGAATTAGTCAAAGAATATTGACATGGAAGTATGAACACATGTTTGTAAATGAGAATTAATTCAAAATGACATAGAATACTTCTACACATAAAATCTTTTGATTGGAAAATGACTTGAAATATGAACTTTTTTATATTTAAAAGTTCAAATCAAAACCTTAGGTAAGGCAATCTTTCACAACCTTAGGTAAGGCCACCTGTAGAATCAAAGGAACCCCATGAAGATTTAGCCTCCCATGATGATCTTGGCAACATCACCCCCTAAATGTGAATGGGAAGCATATCAATCGATAAATTAATTGTGAGAGCCTACAAAACAAGTTGCCAGAATGTCACTAGCTACCAAAGAAGAACTGAGCCCAACAAAAATTTTGAACAAGTGCCATTAAAAGAAAAAAAGTGTACTCATTAGAGCCAAAGCTATATCAACTGTGCTTACTGGTCATTCAAATTCATGCTAAAGTTGAATTTTCTATAGATTTTGGTGATTTGCTCTAAATTCTTGAGATAGGCTAATTGCCATGTGTCTATATTTGTTTTAAAGTCTCTTTGGTTCCTCAAAATGGAACATATAGAATTAACTACTCCTATAATAGTTTTCAGGATCACGATGCTGTGATCAAAATGTGAGAATCGAATCACTTGTGGTTTCCTCTTTTTTTTAATATGTGTTGTTGTTATACTCAGATATAAATTTTGCAAGAGATACTAGGTCAATAATATTCGGCTGTGCTATATAACAATCAATACTTCAGCACACATAACATCAGTGGAATATTAAGACAGTAATATTGTGGCAAATACTTTTGCAAAACTTGGATCATGTAACAAATGAACTCACCGTGCTTAAAGAAATAACAACACGAAATTTATTGAAAAAGAGTAAGTATGAAGGTGAAAATAGATACTAAGCACATGGCAAAAGCTATGCCAACCAAAAAGTGCGATTCTATTGGACACACGGACTTCAAAGAAAATAAACAAGACGAATGATAATAAATCATTCAAAAGGCCTAGTCGACATGAAGGATTGAAAAGAGAGAGAGAGAGAGAGAGAGAGAGAGAGAGAGAGAGAGACTCAAGGAAGAAAATAGCAACTGGTGATTTCGGAAACAGAAGTCGCCCTGAGGGCTAGGGGGAAAAAAGACGAATCGTAACTAAGGCTATCCCTGAGGGGGACGGGAAAAAAACAAGGCCCACGAGCACTACTAGGTATAAACCCCAAAAAAATCTCGAGGACAAAAATAGAAAACAAAGCATGCAATAATGAAGCATCAAACATGTGCAAAGAGAGTCAAATTTAGAAACCTCTTAATTCATTGCTAATAACAAACAAATTATAAAAGGTTAATAGGACCACACACTTGGAATCCCGAAACAAATTTTTTAGAAAGAATCAACCCGACAAATGGAAACTGTTCTTTCGTGAGTCCATTACTCAAAACACTTTGGAGAGAAGGATCTGTGCATTCAAGAAGAGAGGACAAGGGCAGATGGGATAAGGGATAAAGGTCTCTATAGAGGTGTTGTTCCTTATAGCTATCACTGCCCAGTGCCTCCTACCAACCAAGGGGAAGGAAAGGAAAGGAGGAGGAGGAGGAGGATAAGGAGCAGGACAAGGAAGAGCTCTTTTGCAGAAGATTTCATCATCCCTTCATCTCATTGAGGTATTTGCTCTGCCACCCATTTCACTACCCCTATCTTTCACGCCTTTCCTCGCATCCTTCTTGCCAATGCCTGCCCCCCCCCCCCTTTCTCTGCCTTGGCTGCTTGCTCCACCCTCCTGCCCCTGTTTGCGCCATATCAATGCCTTTCGTACATGGGTTTTCATTGTGCTTGCGATATATTCACCGCGCGCTTTCGGAAAATGCTTTAATACTTGATAAAGAATTCCACTTGCTTGAAATTATTAACGTTGCAAGGACTGAAGATAGGAAGGGAAAGGGCGAATGCTTTGTCTTATTGATGCAAATACTTCACAAAGTCTTTTTCGCGACAAACCCATTGACCTCAAGAGCTGCCTGGTCTTGTGGGGAGGAAAATTGGAAAAAAAGGTTGGGTGCCACACGCTATCTTGCATTAAATTTCCCATTTCCCACAAAACTGTTTAGTTGCTTCGTTCGTACTTTTTAAAATGAAGTTGGCCGCCTGTTTGATCATGTTCCATTAAAGAACAGAGGTGGAACAGCGTACAACTCTAGCAACGAGTTAATTTGACAACGCTACGTATAACCGAAACATGAATGTTTTAAATCAATAAATAAGCAAATTAACGTTCGAAGGACCTACTACCACTGGCAGATAAGAACCGAAATGTGCAAATCTAGTGATGTTAAATCTGTTAACGGCATGTAAGAAATGCTTGCAAAATTAACGTATGTTGAAATAGGAGTTTTAAGAACTTTTCTCGTGAAAAACATTGAGAAAATAAGGTTTTAAGTTAGCTAAGGGTACTGAAATGTTCCTTCTATCAATAATTTTTAGGGTTGAGATCAATTTGAAATTATACATGGGTACTCCTTTGAAAATTCTTGAAAAGAAAAGCCATTGTGATAAGATTTAAAAGCTTATGGTAAGACCACTTGGTGAATATAATGGGTACCAATAAAAGAGTGGAACTTCAATGTGACTGAAGTAGTTATGTTAGATTGACTAACATAACATAAGGATAGGTGGAGAAGGCCATTGAGAACACAAAATGCACGTCTATATGTGTTCTTACTTTTTGCAGAAAATACTTCAAAAATCCGAATAAAATTTGAAAAATTTCAAGATTTAAGATTCATTGAACATGTATGTTTCTTCAAATATCTACAAAATTTAATTAGACAATACTATACGGTACATAAGGTTTTGATGGTTGGAGATTCATTTGCCTAGAAGTATGGAGGAGCATCAAGGTTTATTTGAGCCAAATAATTAATCTACACCTGCCTTATATGACCTCCCTTGGGTGAACCTCCTCTTACTATTCTGAGAAGAACTAGTCACACAACAATTTTAGATAGATAATCTATGGTCCAGGTGAATGATTCTATGAGAGAGGAAGGGATGTGATGGGCAACACGTCATAGTAGATGAACAATTAATTATACACACCATGGTAGTAACTCATGGACTATCGCATTGACGCATTAGCACTTGGAAGAGCTATATACAACATCTCTTTAGGGTCAAGTCCAGACTCTCATCATATGGACATTCACCTATTGCATGTTCATATGAATGATGTTAAGATTGCACTGTTTCACTACTGCTCCTAAACGGGAATGTCCTTGTTTGTGTTTTTCAAGTTGTTCTTTGCACAATGGCATGAAGTATTTGCAATATCCTCTTTGTCGCCACAATGTTGTAGTGTTATGCGTACAAATAGGAATCTATCATTAGACTCTTTTTTTTGGACATTTGCACGAGTCTAGATCTTTCATGTCAAATTTTGTAATTAGATCTTTGTGGAGTTTGGTTATGCATGCTTCATTGACTTGCAATCAAACCATCCACATACAATATTAAAATGCGCCAAAATCCAAATTTGTTTGGTTGTTGCAAGGCTAAAGGTTACAATTCTCTCGTTATTATCTATTTTCAGTTTATTGCACTGGTTGTCAAATTACATGACATTGTTGCTTACCCTTGTTTCCTTTTGCAAACGCTATTGTAAACAAGCGTGTGCACTTTTAGGCTTTCAATGTGTCCATCCATGGCTATGCCATTATAGCTAGCTCATGTTGTTGGGTCAAAAGGTCCTCTCCATTATCAACCTTGCATCTTTGTGAGCTCCTAGCAAGGGAGGAACCCAATTCTTTGTTCTATAGACTATTGCAACATTTAATAGGCCTACATATTCCATGGATATTCATTTCCATTTTTCTCCCATTTATTTGTAATTATTTTGTGCACATACATTAATGATTATTAATGTGATTTCTTTTATAGGACATCATCATCATTTCTATGCATGAGTCATTCTTACCTTTGGTACTGCTGCTTAGCCTTGTTTTCGCTGTCTCAGTTACATCATCTTTGTGCCACCTTTTGCATCCGAGCCACAATTGACATCGTGTACAATGTTCCGCCTGTCAATTTAGGTGGCAGAATGTTAGAAGCTAGTGGATGAGGTGGATTTCAAAGTGGGATTATGAATTTATCGACTTTTCACAAACTTTTCAGGCTACTACTAGATTGCCCTCCACCCAATCTTGGATTATTAACGAGGACATAGCGAGATCACATAGATTAACATGTAAGAATCGGCGACGTATTTGGAACAACCCATCCTTGTGAGTGTTTCTTCTAGATTGTAAAGTAGAACCCTGCTCAATCACATCTGCATTAGATAGGTCACTCTAATATCCATCCATAAATAAAATTTGGGAGTAGAATGCCTAGGTTAATCAAATGTTTTCAAGTCTTCATGAATGAAATGAACGGGCTGCCTCCGATTTTGACACTTGAAGTAGATTGGTGATGGGTGCCACAATCTTGTCCAAGTCCTTGATATGCTTTTAGTAAGGTACCTCTTGTGTGGTAGTGAACATCTCCTAATAAGAGACGAGTCGTCACTGACGTAGGGGTTCTAGGATCTCCCTTATCTCATGCTAACCTGCAAGATCAACAAGCATCGGTGAACAAGCACACGAACACCTTTGGGTATAGGCTAGTGCATCATGACCCAATCGTAGATCATTCAGGATCACCCTCGAGCTAGAGGTAGGGCAACCTCCATGCTATAGTCCATCCTAAGTAAGGCCACGTCCCATACCTCACATAGCCCCATCTGTGCCGTTACTGAGACACAAGCCTCGATGGGTTCTCAAACTAGCTCGGTATTCTTGGAAGGCCTCACTAATGGCTCTCATTTATATAAATACAGGGTGTCTCAGGTGTCTCAGCTTGGGACTACCCTTAGTGTACCAAAGGTACCACGCGTCCTAACTATCCCAAAGTTAGGATACACGACCATAGGTTATCTCGACCTCCATAACACTAGCCTCTAGACGTGAATATAACATTCTCGCCCCCTATAATCAGAGAAGGACTGAGACAAAGCACCGAAGAGAATCAATACTTTCCCAAGTACTGTCCTCTTTTGAGCGACTCTTCCACTTAGCATCTAGCTCTGGAACAACCCTGTTCCTTAGCTGTTGGTCCCTATAATCTAGAAGACAAGTGGTCAAATCCTCCAATCGTACGAGTTCATCCTCAGAGACCAAGTTATCTCCAGCACCCAGTATCGATATATAGCCTCTATTGTGGATTTCTAACATCTATGTGTCTTGGGCCTCATGTAGGAAAGTTGTCACACGTCTCTCATTAGAGTGGACAAGAAAGTTGAGAGTGGTCCAATCCATCACTGAGTAGGTAGTGGTGTCATCTGTGAATCTCATAGTATGCTGGACATCTAAAGGCGAAGTGCTCGTTTAACTCAACCTTTGTATGTTGCATAAGGCGCAAAGCCGTCCGTCACGGGAAATCCCCTTTGGGCGTCCTAACTCAATATCAATATATAGTCGTTGCGAGGATACTCAAAACTACCCAATTGAGATATGTGGAGCGTGTGCTAGATGGATCTAGATATAGCCAAGGGCATCAATGAAACCTCCTTTGAGATGTGCAGGCTATGATCTCTATAGACTCTGAGCTTTAGCGGAAGCTCGTGGGGTGCTTACGAGGTCCTGTATGTGTGGAGTTGTAAGATGTAGTTTGCCTCATGATAGTTTGCCTCATGCGTGGGCTGAGTCTGCCCTTCACCTCCGGAGTGCCGACAGAAACTCAGTACGAAGACTTTGTATAAATGGATGCTCAAGTATGTGTGGGTGTGTGGATTTGTATGTGTGAGAGCATATTTTTATACTATGGTCTACACCCACTGTTGGGCGCTGATGACGTGAGTGGGGATGTCATAGTAGCTAGTCCCTGCTATGCATGATGGAGTTTATGGTTTTCAACCTTGTGAGTGACTATCATGAGATTGAAACTGCACTATGTTGTGTTTTTAGAGGATGAGTTTGGGAATGTTCCTGGATTCATCTAGGTATATGCCTCATGATAGTTGAGCAGGACTGATGGGCCCTCCAACTTGTCAGATGTAGTTTGCCTCATGATAGTTGACCAGGCTGTATTGAAAATGTGGCAATTTGACTATGTGGAGTCCAAGGCTTGCTAACCATCTGTTTGAGCATACCAACTCCTCTGGTCTCCCCGTGCTGCTAGTGCCATGGACAAGGATATGGCAAGCCAAGGTAGCCTGCCCTATCTTGATTTCATGGAGCTAAAGTCTCCGACTTTATGAAGGTATGTGCGCAAGGACATGGGGAGAGAGATATGAAATAGAGGGATCAAGAGGCGAGCTGAGTAGAATTAGGGTGTCACATTAAAA
Organism: Dipteris shenzhenensis; assembly: GCF_047967505.1. Lineage (NCBI taxonomy): Eukaryota > Viridiplantae > Streptophyta > Polypodiopsida > Gleicheniales > Dipteridaceae > Dipteris > Dipteris shenzhenensis. The sequence goes on from NC_141604.1 coordinate 25,268,197, forward strand.
AAACATGTTGTACAATGAGTGCGAGGTGGGCTTACACAGTCCCCTAGTCCGTAACCTTAATCTCGCATGTCCAATAGCTGCCTATACCTGTAGTTGGTGCAGGCCATTGATAGACTGGCTACTTACTTCTGGTGGGTCAAGTTGGGCACAATAAAAAGCACCCGGGCCTCTCCTCTGTATCCTGGACTGAAAGGTGTGGTCCTGCCAATGCACGTCAGAAAAGATGATGTCTGTTGGGCCTAATTGGATGACAATGAAGGTTCACTTCTCTGCCATCCCATTGATGCAGAGCTCCACATCTTTTACTATTGCTCTGGTACTGAGTGGTGATGGGGCACTCCCAAATGCACTGTGAAGTTGGAGCACCGTTGCTGACTGCGTTGTTAGAAGACGGAGCTTGGTGGTGAGGGACTAGTCTATCAAATCCTCAGATTTGCCACCATAAAAAAGAATAGTGACCTTGTTTATAGCTATTTGTCCATAACACATGAGAACATGAGCTAGTCCTCCTAGAGGGTCTCCCTTTTACTAAGTTTTTGCCACTTGTGACACTGCTTTTGAGGTGGTGATAGATCTTGATGGAAGGGAAGCTATACTGGCTGCACTATCTGGAGGATGCGAAAATGGGGGCAATGCTGTTTATCGTGGCCATGCACATGGCAGTGATAACAGACACTCTTTGTCGTGCCTTTGCGTCTCCTCTGTGTTCAGAAAACCCTCAAACTTACTGTCAGCTGCTGTCTTGCTGTTTGAGGTGTTGCTGGTCTTGCGTCCCGCTTGCCTTGAGGTTGCTTGATGCAGACTGCCATACAGCATGTAAAGCTGCTGTACAGACTTCTGAACTGATCTGCAAACCTACTGACTGTACGAACCTATACGGTTGCTGTTTGCAGCCCATCTCCTGACTGTATGGCTGCCTGTGTGGCAGTCTGCTCCTGATTTTCTGGCTGGCCTGCTGTACTTGCTGTTGTGGGCTGCAGGGCTGCCATGTAGACACTTATGCCATGAGCTACAGATACCCATGATATAAGTGTTTTTCAGATGTTGGATTCTGTTCACTCTCTCTTTCCCCTTGCCCAACTGTCCCCACACCCCCCTTCCCACCCCCTGCAGCCTCCCCTTCCCTTCCTCCTTCCCTCACCCCTCTCTTCCCTTGCAAAGGACAAATTTGGCCTCTGATACAATCATCATCCTTATCCTTATCATCATCATTCTTATTCTCAGCTTCGTTCTCTATCTTGTTTGAAACGCATGCTTTTTTTCCTTGAAAACTATATTCGTTTGTGTGGTAAGACTCCTTTTATATTTCATCTGCTCCTCATATGCTTGTTTCCTTCCTGTTTTTGCTTGCCTCTCTTGTTTATGCAGGGGTATTCTTGCGTAGCTGATGTGAATGATGGTTTTATACAATAGAATGCATCTTTGAGGGTCAACATAGTCATATGAAGTATTCATGGTTTTGTCTTCCCAAAGAGTCAAAGAGGATTTTCGTCAGGATCAGTTGAGTCTCATTTTGGTTGTGGGAACTGTGTTCAAACATGAATGAGAAACATGATGTGGCACAAGCACACACTATATTAGACAATGGCAACAATTATTTTTACTTTTGTGGACACCCATGGTCTAATTCCATGTTTCATGATAATGTACTGTGGCAGAAACAGATGCTACGATTTGATACAATGGCAGTCCATCATTAATTACTTTGGAAGGCCAAGCGCTATGATGGATATTGAACAAACCAATCCAACTGCCCAAGGAAACCAGCATGAATATAACAGACAGCCAGCAAATTGTAGCATCCAGAAGGAAGAACTTTTGGAGAGGGTGCGTATGTTTCTTGAAGCTGAATGCCAAAGTGAAACAAGGCCTCTACCTGTACTGTTGAATGGCAAAGAAGTAGACCTTTTTAAACTCTGTATGCAAGTGAGAGCTTGTGGGGGCTATGATAAAGCTACCCAAGCTTTTATGTGGTCATCAATATCTGAAAGCCTTGGGTTTGGAAGAGAGTGTGGTCCATTATTGAAACTGGTGTATGTGAAGTACTTAAGGGCATTAGAAAGCTGGACTTTGGTGGCAAGTCAAGATATAAAGAATGGGTTCCATTTGCCGTTGCCTTTACAGTCATCGAACAAAACAACAAATCTTCAGGCCCCCATAAGCACTGAACAGTTTTCTGTTGATGTCGTACAAGATAAAAATGCTGGAAATGGTGCTAGTCCCATTCATGGGCCGAGGGGAGTCCAGAAAGAGAGTTTTAAAGAGACCGTTTGTAGAAGGGAAGGGCCTGCATATTTACAGGATGGGCATGCCATTGGCAATTGTATGACAGAAAGAAATGTGTCAGTTGGGATTGAGTCTATTTCAGATGTTCTTGAATGGTTAAAGCGGTTGGCCTTGAACCCAGGAGATCTGAAAAAGGGACAGGGTTCTCGGGGGTCAAGACAGAATGAAGCTTGGGTAGAGAAATGTGAAGTAATGGCAAACAAAATACGAGCACTGCTTTGGAAAAGGAAGGATCATGTATACCATCAGTGTCCAACTGGAAGCCTGGTAAGAATGAAGGTATTGACAGACTCAAGCTATCATGCCCTGTGCCTACTGTGTAGCTTTTCAAGTTTTTTCAGAACAACAGCAAGGAACTTATATAGAAGCTACTAGGCTTGCAAAACTGTTTAGCTAGTGCTTGTCGTTTGTCATGCTTACCTGAAGATTAAGATCTGACTTCTGGCATATATAAGGACAAGGGAAGTTTTCTTCACAACTTAAGGTTCATGTGTTGAGTTAATGTTGAGTCATTGCAGAGACACCAGCAAAGACAGTGCACGCAGCTGTTATATGCTGCTGCTTGTGGAGCTCGTGAGCTCCTGCTAGTGTGCCTCTTCCTCTCCCTTGCTACGCCTTTCTCCTTCTCCTGGTTTCTCACCCCCTGCTTCGAGCCCATCCACAGCTGCTTTCAAGCCTTTCTTCCCTTTCTTTCCTGCCTTCCCCCTCAGCCCACATTCTTTATTTGTTCTTTTTGCCCTTGGCTAGTGGGTTTTGGATCTTCTATTTGACTGAGTGCTGGATTTGTAGACGGTGACCACTTGGTCTTGCCAGAGGAGCTCACGTGGCAGCATCTTCGCATCCCTCCACCATCCGAATTTCCCTATCCGCCGAGGACAAACATCAAGCTCAACAGGCTGTTTAGAAACTACAGGACAAGGCAGTAGTGGGACAAAAGCCTCGTGCCTAGATGACATAATGTCAGAGATTGTGTTCAAGTGAGATCAGTGCTTAAAGGTGACTACATCTAGATTTCAGGTCGCACTATGGTTCCCAGGCCTCCTCTAGGAATTTAGAGCCATCCTCCCATTCATTGGAGCATGCTTTAGCACAGTCCAAGAGGGTCCCTTAACATCGGCTTTGATGCTCAGAGTACCTAAGATATGCTGACCATTGAGGATCTAGACTCTCTCCGATAGGACGTCATGTTGAAGACCCTGATGGAGGGGGTTGTGTAGCCTTGAGTGGTACCTCTTAGCTCCACCCTATACAAGTTTTCCACCAAGTTCAAACCCTTGTGGATAGCTGCCACAATTCGAGTTTGGACTAGGTTTGAGGAGAAGAAAAGGGTAGGTACACAGCAAAGGATGCCAGAGGGCTAGTTGCACCAAGTCGAGAGCAGAAGGTAGAGAAGCCCATAGAGAGCTTGAACTCTCCAGTTAAAGAGGTGATCCCTTGCTTTATGATGCCCTAGTGGACATAACAGAATGTCTAGAGGAGCTGTCACTTGGACGTGAATGTATGAACCGTGACTAATGTTGGCTTAGGGGACTAGCCCAAGGGAAGCGACACTTCCCAGAAGTCCCTAGGTGCACACACTAGGCCTACTTGCCAGGGGCAAGGCAAGGTTGAATGTATGAACCGTGACTAACTTTGGCTTAGGGGACTAGCTGAGGGGAAGCGACACTTCCCAGAAGTCCCTAGGTGCACACACTAAGCCTACTTGCTAGGGGCAAGGCAAGGTTTAGAGGGGTCTAAATGTTGGGCCCAAGGAGAAACCAATGTTTCATTGGTTAGAAGGGGTTAGGACTTTAATGTGAGGGGCAAACCAATGTTCCATTGGTTTGGGAGGGTTAGAGCATTAATGAGGGGCCATGTCCCCCATGCATGCATCTCCCCCCTTCATTCCTCTCTCACGAATCTTGAGGCGCCATTAATTCTTGTACGGATTTTTGGACTTGGGAAAGGGAGCTTGGACCTTGGAACTTTGCTGCTCCACCTCTCCCGAGGTGATTGGAGCTGCAAAATCTGTTTTTCTGCACGGATTTCTGGAACAGTACCCAAGGTTGGCACACACCTCGAGGAGATCCCCTGCAAGCTGTATGGCCTGTTTTTGCTGCTGTTCTCTGCATTTTGGAGCTGGCACACACACCGAAGCAGCATCTAGGCAGCTGTGCAGATGGATTGCACGGCTGACTGCACACCTTTCGAACTTGGGCACTTCCTTCAAAGGCTTGTTCATGCATTTCAAGGATAGGCTGCGGGTGGATCCTGCCATGGTAGACTAGCCTCTTCACGAGTTAGCTTTGCTCTTCTCACATTTCTCAGCTCCCAGTTTTTGTTTCTCTCTTCCTTTCCCTCTCCTAGCTGCCATTTCCTCCTGCTAGCCTCCACATTGGATCTGCTGCCCGTGGAGGTGTTCTAGACTGGATTGGAGTTCCCTGGAGCCGATCTGGAGCTGGATTGAAGTCGTTTGAAGTTGGTTTGAGTTCTCTTGTTACTATCCCTTTCACGTTGATTGCATTTGGTGATTTTGGAAGCTTGTTATTGCTCCATTTGTTGTTGGAAGCCCCTCTTGGCCATTCAGGCAGTGATTGGGCACCCAGTCACAGAGGGTGTAATCAAGGGGGCAGTGTGTGGATTTTCTTCCTGTATTGTGGTCATTTGTTCAGTCTGAGATCTGTGTTGAAGCTTGGTCACCCTGAGAGGCTTGTCAGTGGGTTGAGGGATTGCCAGTCCTGGTTGAGCAAGTTGGATGCTTTGTGGAATGCTTGGACACCTTTATAGTTGGTCAGGGACAATGGTGAATGCCTTAGCCTTGCCTTGGCACTTGGGTACTAGTGTGTGCACTAGGATGGAATGCAGGTTGTAGCCAAAGTTTGGCTTGGATAGTGGAACTGCCAGTGGGGCAGAGCTGAAGGGTGAGCCCTTGTTGTATGTACAAATCTCATTCTTAAAGAAATAAATAAATACCGGAAGGGGCGCCAAGTGTTTGGGGCCAGTGTGGTGTCTTGTACTTGGTTTCATTGAGCAGGGGCACTCTAGCCTCCATCCAGTTATTTCTCAAATTGTTTCTAAGTGGTATTGTTTAAAATTAAGTGGTTGGAAATGATGCAATGCGGCTGTGAGTAATGAATATGCACTGCTAGTTATGATCTACTGCCCTTTAGGGAACTGAAGGCCAGTTACAGGAGCTCCCTTGCAACCTAAATTGTCTTGTCGCAATCCTCTTTATCGTGCGTCCCCTCCCCCTAGACGGCGCCCCCTCCCCCTCCCATCCTTCTCTTTACAGCTTGCCACCTTTCTATCATCACCTTAGTTAACCCCCCTCCCCCAAGGTCTAGCTACTGATTCTCTCAAACCAAGCCACCTCTCAGCCAGGCCCGGTGCAGCACCCTCTCCCCCCGCCCCCCAAGAAACCCCCTCCTATTTTCATGCAAAAACCCTCCTGGTGCACCCCTGCCCATCCCTAGGGCCACCGTTGGCTTGAACCGTGCAGTGACTACCCTGTGTGACATCTTTCCCTTTCCAAATTATGGGCCCCAATGCAGCCTCTTTGGGAGAGTTCTGGTGTTTGGGTCCTTGGAACTACTTGGAGGTTTTGTTGAAGTAGATGGTTCATCGTCCCACTTGTAAGCTCCCAAATGAGGAAAGCATAAGGACATGAGCCTGCATAGGATGGTGGAATCAGAGGAGCTTCCATGTGGGCACAAGATCAAGATGCCACATGGGCAAATCTGGGTGGAAAGAATCATCCATGAGGGCTGCAATGTGGTCAGCATATGAGCTAACACATAGGGAGCATGAAGGGCTGTGACGGCATGCAGTAGCACATGGAGCAGTAAAAAAGGCTGCCATGTAGGCAGCAGTAGGGCTGCCACGTGGGCAGCAAACAGAGGTTGATGGATATGGAGATTCCAGGAGTAGAGAGGCTGGAAGATCTGCTGCGTAGGCAGAGGATTCGGGCCAGCGACAGGTGGCATCAGATGTGCCCTGGTGTGCACCAGTTGGCCCAGCATAAGGGGCCTGAAATGGCAAGCAAGGGGTGTATATACAGTCCCAGTCTAGTCAGACAGGATTAAACACACTGCCAGTTGGCAGTTTTACAGACTGACTGGGTTTGTGAGATCTAGGCCAGTCGGACAGATTTGAAAAGGGCGGGGGGGGGGGGGGCGAGACTAGCCCTTCCCCGTTATAAAGGTCCCATAGGGGGCTGGAAAAGACCACTGAAGCTCACTGAAGGAGAACGCAGCCAGAAGAGTGCTAGGCAGAGTTTGGAGCAGCAAAATGAGCCTCCTCTGAGCATCGATAAGCAGCCCTTTGCTGCAGGTGACAGGATCTCTATAAGAGCATCAAATTGACCTATCTAGTGGTGTACTTTTCTCCAGCCAGATTTGGAGCAGCTTTTGTGCTCAGTTCCGGCCAGTTACAGTCAACTATGGCGCTTAGTTGTGCTCAGTTTCAAGCCCATTACAATCAGCTCTTGTGAACAGTTATCATGGATCATTAGCATCAGTTTGAATGCTTGTCTTTTTATGTCGTGGGCATCAGTTTCTCTGTTTGCTTAGCCTCGGCTTGGTGCATAGTTGGCATGAACTTGTATTCTTAGCCGGTGTGAGGTACATGCACAATTAGCAACAATTAGTACTGGCTGAAGTAGAAAACAGCTTGATGGCTGCAGGTTTTTGCGATGAAATTGAAGTTCTTTGCAATAGAATCGAAGCACAGGGTTAGGGGAAGCACCAGGAGTGATGTGGGAGCGCAGGACAATCTAGCCCTGACGGAAGTTCTTGGGAAGTGTAGCTTGAAGGCAAGGACCTTGATGAAGGACGACCTTGATTCATTTGCTTAGAGGAATTAGCTCCGGTGTCTGAAGGATTGTTCCCAGGTGGTAGGCTCAGGTTTAGACAGGTGTACGTCACTCTAAAGCCTTTTTCCTCTTTCCAGATCCCAAATTTTGGTGAGACGGGCAAGCTCGACGGGACGAATTACCCATTATGGAAAATGAAGGTTCGGAGCCACTTAGTGTTGAAGGAGTTGTGGAGGATTGCGATAGGGACAGAGCTGATACCTCAAGCCACTGTAACCACTCCAGCCACATCATCCTTGGCGACAGTGACAACGCCAATAGACCCTTTGTTAGTGAGGTCATGGTAGATACGGGATGTGGAAGCCTTGGCTATCATTGTGGGTACAACGGTGGATATGGTGCTGCCTCATATTTAGATGGCGGATACTTCTTTCGAGGCTTGGTTGACATTGAAGTATATGTATGAGCTCGACAATGAGGCGAGAATCTTGGATCTTGAGATAGAGCTGTACGGCATGGGATGGATGAAGGGGAATTGGTATAGCAACACATCACCAAGATGAAGGTGGTGCGGGATCAGCTGGCGGCAGTTGGTCAAAGGATGAGCTCGACCAGGATGGCAAGGCTGTTGGTGGGAATGCTCCCTCGGAGTTATAGTAGTTTTGGGACTATGATGCATGCAGGGCATGGGGCAGCGCCGATGACTTTCGAGGAGCTGGTTCCATTACTGATGCAGCAAGAAGCTCGAGATAAGAAGTATGATGGTACGGATAAGGAAGACAGGAGCAAAGGCAAGGGCAAGGGTAAGCCTGGCAAAGGCAAGCCCAAATTTGACGACGGAGCGGACGCTTCAGATGAAGTCAACAAGAAAAAGAGAAAGAAAGAGAGGAAGTGCTTCTACTACGATGAGCCAGGGGATTTTGTGAAAGATTGCAAAAAGAAGGCTGATTAGAATAAGGAGGGTGCCAGCTCAGAGTCAGAGGAGTCAGCGTAGGTGGCGGTAGGAGAACTTTTCTTGGTGGCCACTACGTGTGCTGCTGAGATTAGATATGTGGACCTTGGTGTGACTGTCAGAATGTCAGACATTGAGGATGGGTCAGAAGAGGAGCGTGGTGTGCTTGGCTAGTGTTGCTGAAGCAGAGGGGGATTCTTCGATAGGACATAGGGACTCAGGGTCAGATGAAGGCCGTGACCTAGAGGGGGACAACAACACAGAACCATAGTTAGGGGGCTTGACGGTCCATGTAATCTAGATTTGTGCTTGGGATATGATGTCTCGGGTAGGTTTTTTGGTTGTAAACCTAGCAAAATGGAGGACGGGTTGAAACAGACCCTGAGAGCGCTTCAGGCCCCGTTCACCTATAGTGAGGGGGACAGTTGGAGGACACTGGTACTTGGAGAGCTCAAGTTCAAAGGCGGGTTCGTGACCAAAGGTGGTGGTCCCCATGAGGTGTTGCCAAGGATGGACCTGTGTACGGGATTGTCCACCTATCATGAGGGGACAGTTAGAGGATGTTGGTACCTAGAGAGATTGAGTTCAAAGGTGGGTTCGTGGCTGAAGATGGTGGTGCCATCAGGTGCTGCCAAGGATGGACCTGTGTACCAGATTGGTGTGTGAAAGTTGAACCGGACCTGGTGGAGCAAGAGCCACTGGTTGAAAAGCCAGAGAAAGACTATGCCGACACCAAAGTGTTCCAAAGCATTATGACATGGGAGCTACTGGAGCATCTTCATTGATGGATTGGGATCGGGCCAATATGGGTTAGTGAGAGGGCGTGTTGGAATAGAACTGGTCACCTCCCCACTCGTGAGCCCCCAAATAAGGTGTGCAACCGGGGGTGAACCGTAGGACAAAGGGAAAGAGAAAGAGGGGGCTGCCAAATGGGCAGCACCTCACAAAGCAGGGCGATGAGCCAGCGATGAGATCAGCAAAGGCATGGATGACATCAACAGGCTGTACGCCTGTGTACAGAGCAGTTTTGGAGCCTGGAAGAGACCTGGTCAGAGGTGGAACCAGCAGGGCCTGGAGGCGCAATGTTGGGTAGGTTTGGGCCCCTAACATGGGCTGGACCAGCAAGTACCAGTGGCTGTCAGCCATGTGGCAGGCGGCACCAGCAAACAGCCCATGGAAGGGCTATATAGCCAAACAATTAGGCTGACCAGCAGGTTCGACTGGTTTGGCATTAAAGTTGGCCCTAGGGTCAGCTATTTTGCCCTAGGGGTTTGGTTCACTTCAGGGCCCCTGGGGCCTATAAAAAGAGGGGCATCTGGCCCCATTACATTATCACTTGGAGCAGCAATCAAGAGCAGGAAGGTGCAGCAGGAGGACCACCCTTGGGCCTATACACAGAAGGTGAAGGTGACCTACAGAGGGCTGCAGAATCAGCTCAAGAAGCTGCCCACCTAGGCTGAGTTTCCGGACAGCAAGGTGGAAGAGATCCTTTGGACAGAGAGTCTACATGCAGTCAGTGGAGCACCCAGGCTCATAGATCTAGAGGTGCCATGCATATAGTAGGAGAACCTTTTTCGTATTGTATCTTGTCCAGTTTGTGGACAGACGGACATATATCAGAGTCGCTTCTATATTGTCTTTGAGCACAGTCTATTTGCTAGTCTGCACACACGTGAATGGTTGTGAAGTACACAGATGGTTATGAAGCTTGATTCCATAGTAAAACACTTCTGCATGTAATTCCTGGGCTAATCTATGAGTCTTCCGCTGTGGGATACCCTTTGGTGGGATTTCAGTTTCTAACAGCACGGGCCCTCTCAAATTTTGTCTTGCTGTGTGCACAGTTTTGCAGCCAGCTTCTTCTCTTTCTCCTTAATATGATTCTCCACATCCTCGGCTACCTCCCTTCCTGTGAGCATATCTGCTAAGGTAGCGTAGATATGCTCCTCCATGGTTAGGCTTTTTATGAGATCCTGCATAATCACTGAATCCAAAAAGAGGAAGGGCCTAGGTAGCAAGTAAGATCTGAATTTGGCCCCTGTTTCTCTACCACCTAGAATAATGTGCCTTTCCCAAGGGATCCAAGTTAAAACAAGGTGATGGAACCATACCCCCTTTCAGCATCCATTAGACGGTGACTACCATAATACACTGGCTGCATATACCCCTTCTCTCCTTTGTGTAGTAAGATCCTAAGGCATCCTCAGCTATATTGACACTGACAAAGAAATCTTTCTCCTCGTCAGGTGGATCACGGCAGTCCCTTTCTGAAGCACTCTTTTACCGTCTCAAACTTCTTTTGGGTCTACTGGTGGGTAAATATAAATTCAGCCCCCTTCTTTCTTAGCTGATGCAAGGGATGAAGCACCTAAGCAGTTGCCACAAAATCCTTTTCAGGGTCCATCTCAATCCCTTCCGCTGAAATGATGTAAGACATTTGAAGATCTGGAAGGGAAGCCGCACTAGGAGAGCAGATGGACTCCATATTGCAACAATGTTTGGGACTTTGTGACCAGGCCTACAAGGCATAAGGTCACAGGTACCAAGTGGGTATTAAAAGTCAAGTACAAGTCTAAATGGCTCACTGGACGAGTACAAGGCTTGATTGGTAGCCAAAGGTACGTTGAGTTGAAAGGATTTGACTCCCCGGACACATTCGCTGTTTTGCAGATGCACAAACATAGCAGAGCTAGAAGATGTTTTGCAGATGTTTTGGCAATTGATGAACATAAGTCTTCTCATGCGGTCAAGGCTGCTTTCTCTCGTGAAGGTAGGGACTTAAATTTGAAAGCTAAAGACTCTCAATCTAAGTAGGTTTGCGAGTGGATGCTCACATTAGTGGCTGTTCTTGGTGGCCTTCATCCATGAGGGCATCCAACATAGGGAGTGGTTGCTCACACAGCCAGACTCCACTCAGAGCATGATCACTGGTTTTTCTAGGCAGGTAGCACCGTCCACCAGGAACCATTGAGGCAGTGGGTGCGAGGAGGACCGGAGCTAGAGTCTGAGACATGTGAGACTCGTCGGCGTATTGAGGCACAGATCACATTAGGGACCTTTCTTCCATGGTCATCAGACCGGAGGTACAACCCACAAGATTGATGGTGGCACTTGTTCGCCGCAGGGCTATAGCCAGGAGACCACAATGGACTACACGTGTCGACAGTCACTAGTGCTCTATCACAGGCTTTATGCCACCACAGCAGCCTCGCAAATCAACGTCCCCCCTCCTAGGGTTGACACCCCTGCCTGCTCCCACTTCATGAGGTCAGAGAGTTCTCTCTATGTATCGACGCCATTATGATCAAGATTATGGGTTCTCTTTTGTCTTCGTCATGGGTGTTAATGCCCACTTAGTGGCTCCACACCTCAGCTCCTTGTGGTAGTTTCTTTTAGTTTCATAGACTGTTTGGTCTTCCAAAGAGTTTTAATAAACTTTCTTTCTTTCTTTCTATTGTATCAGGCTTTCCAGTCTCATAGACCGTTTGGTCTCCTGTAGACTATAATAGATTCCCTCTCTTCCTCTGCCTCCCCCCCCCCCCCCCCCCCAGACACACACACCCCGGTAATGGATTAGTGATTGGCGAGGGACCCAAACCGTTTACTTGATGTAAAAGCAGAAGTTTGGTAGCTTGTTTAAAGTTTCTACATGCCTTTGAAAAGTAAAGCCCTCAAGTCATTTTACATGAATAATCATCTTTTTCAGAGTCTTCTCTCGTCATATAGATCCTGTTGGGTTGAGAGGGATGCTAATAGATCAATTCTATTTGAATTACTTTTCTCTAGCAAATTCTGTAGGGACTCAGTTTTCCCAAAAGCTTTATTTTGCTGTTATCTTTTGCTCGGCTAATACTGACAGTGAAATGTCTCCGAAATGAATTTCTTTGGTACTTGTGTGTTAAGTTGCAGGAGTCTAGTTATAGCGTGCTGCTATATTGCTATGTTTGCTGTAGTCCTGTTTTTATTGATCTAAGGTGATTGTGCTGCAGAATAAACGAAGGATAAGACCTGATTTATATTATAAAGAGATTTTGAAACCCAACAAGCAAACACTTGAAAAGTTACGAGCCAATCAAATACGTGCAATGAAATGTGGATCCCAACGGTCAATTTCTGGGAATAGCTTTCAAACACATGGAATTAGATCATCATGGTTATCACTGTCTGCCAGTCAGATGCTTACGCTGGGTCAATACAGTGAACATGCATCAGATGGCCCTAATACCTATCTCAAGTACATGCAGGAAATGGTTGATATGGAATATATTCTGAATACTAAAGCATCTCGGAAAAGGATTCCTATTGGCCCAGATTTTCAAGCCCAAGTTCCTCCTTGGACCAATCCAGCAAGGCCAGTATTTATCGAAACTGCGATGAAAGATGGGTTGCCAGATATTGCCAGCTATCACGGTGAATCAGAAACCATGTTTTTGCTTGGAAGTCTGATGTGGCCAATTCCAGGTTTGGGTGGTATGGTAAATAAGGGTAGGATAGGTAGAGGCTGGTCCCATGAATGTGATTGTGCGAATCGTGACTCTATAGAATGTGTGAGATCTCACGTGTTGGCGGAGAGAAGAAAGCTGAAAACCGAATTAGGTGAAGCATTTGACAATTTGGGCTTCAATGACATGGGTGAAACAGTATCTGAATTGTGGACAAAGGATGAAGAGTCAGCTTTTGAATTATTTGTGAGGACAAATCCTTCATCGATGGGACAAGATTTCTGGGATGCAGTCCGTGCTGGTTTTCCTTCCAAAGGCACTAGGGAGCTTGTAAGTTATTACTTTAATGTCTTTGTATTAAGACGTAGGGCGATGGAAAATAGAGTGGTTCCAGAATCTGTGGACAGTGATGACGATGAAAGAGAGCTACTTATTAGTATGGCTGATGGTTTGACGTTGGCTAGCAAAGCATATGAAGACCAATCGAGCTTCCATGATGGTAATATGAGTGAAAGGACCGGTATTGTTTTGAAGGATTTTGGATTGAGGCTTTGTAGCATAGACACGTTACTGACATCAGCAAATGATTTAAGGAATTCACCATGTTCTTTGAAGAAAGACGATGAAAGTCTGCATAACCTGAGTCAAAACCATAGTCAGGGCGTTCAAATGGTTGGACAAAGCTAACTATTAAAAGGGCCTCATAGCCAGCCAAATTGTTTCAGCAATTTGTGCTGCTCCCTCAGAATATGTATTATTTTGCAGGCTCAAATGCAACAGAGTTTTGTCATGAGTTGATCCTGTTCTTTTGGGCACCCAGTTATGGATTTTCATGAAGTTCAGAGAATGAAACAATTGCCTTATTTAAGATGAGACTTATGTGTGCTAGGTGAATTGAATGAGAAATGTTTACCATAACTGACTTGTGTCTTTATACAAGGATAATTATGATAAAGCATTTGTGTTGAAATAGACTAGGCAGGACAGAGGCTTACTTCAGATCTCCCAAAACATGAACGCAACTTTTTTTGGTGGGCTGTATCTCCTTTGTTGTTTTGGCAACAACAACAAAGTGTAAAAAGAAGCAGTGCTGCTTAGGGCATTCCACCACCCTCATACTGAGTGACCAATCTGGGCGTGAATCTCTATGACTTGTAACTCCAACCGATGAGTGTTGATCTGAAGATCCATGAGCCTCTCCATAACTACGCTCCTCTCCTAGAAAACCAGGATAAGCAAAGCAATCCAGGATTAGTGTCATCTCTGGCAATCCAAATGAACCAAATGCTCCCTCTCTTGGTTTTATTTGCATTTGGGTGAGGTAAAGTTCCTTAAGAGTTGGATAAATGCGCATTAAGGCATCCTTCCTATCAAAAGGACTCTTGACCATATCATCATCATCCTCCCATATCATTATCATCCGCTTGTGTCATATTATTCCTGGCAATCTATTCCTTGGTATTCTTGATAGCCCATCTCTTACCTTGATCATCTTTTATGACAGAAAGAAATATTGAGAAACAAGAGCTAGGAAAATGTTTATATATGACCTGCTGTTCTCTCAAAATATAACAATCTCCAGAGATGGTGCTGAAGGTAGAAGAAGAATATACAATTTATCAAAGGCAAGATAGTATGATGCAAGGTGGCATGCAACCTATCACAGAGAAGGGTGAACATGGGTGGTCATATGAAATTGATGGTGTGGACTCTTCCAATATGGATGGCCATGCATCAGATTCACAATTTATTTGCGAATTTCATTATGTTATCTACGGTAGAGTCCATGTATAGAGGCTATGAATTGTCATAGAAAAGGGAAACTTGAGTTCGCGTGCATGTTAATTATACATTTTTAGTTGAAAGTTGAGTCAATTTTATGTTTTTGGTGTTCAAGGTTGAAAAAAACTACTTTAAAAATTAGGGTTTTGGGCCCTATATAAAGGAATTGGGTCTCATTTTCATTTCAGCATCGTAAGAGCTCTTCACTTCCACACTCCTATGCCCCTCCACATGCCCTTATTATGCACCCCACCCTTGCTCTTACATTGTCTCCTTCTCCCTTTCCATCCCCCATGGCTAGGACTAAGCAAAAGGCCAAAAATCTTGGCCACCAGTTAAGTGAGAGTGATCAGGACACCTTCAGTGATCCCCCCCCCCAAAAACCAAAAAACAAGTAACCAGACGACAACCCCCAAGACCATAAGAAGATTCTTGTCCAAAGACCAGTGAGATTGGTCATTGAAGACAATGTGGATACTGAAGAAGAGAGTGAGGAAGCAGTGCAACGATAAGCGGAGTAGAGGATGATGTAGCATCATGTCAATGAGCAACTCCATCATGAGGTAGCAGCACAGAGGCAAGATCCATGAGCCCATCCTCCATGCCAGGGGGCACAACAGTAGGCACCTTGTCCATGCTCACCACGAGCATAGTAGCCACCATTACACCCAAGCCAAAGACCTCTTGCTCATGGTCCTCCACTATTGAGGAAGCATAGATTTAAACTAAGGACTATGACACTTCGAGAGATCCACAAGTATTAGAAATCTATCAATTTTCTTATCTCAAAGGTGAGCTTTGCAAAAGTGGTGAATGAGGTCATGCAAAATATCAACTTGGCTAGATGTCTAGGTGGTACAACACACTAGGGTCCAAAGCCCACCCCTTGGATATAGTAGTAGATGCATTGCTTGCCTTGCAGTATAGCTAGGGCCTACTTGGTGGATCTCATGAATGATGTCCAGATGGTTGCCATCCATAGGACCAAGGTGACCGTGATCGCAAAAGATATGCAGCGTATTGTATGCCTTAGGCACGGCAAAGATACTTAGGTTTTATTTTTGTACTAGGCCTTGGGTGATATGACTTTGGTAATCTTAATCTTGTATCTAGTTCCTTTCAACATAATAAAATTACACGCAATTAGGGAAAGCAATATTATTATGCTTTAGTCTTTGCAATCTCTATTTTACTTACATGCAATCTCTATTAGGGAAAATAATATTATTATGCTTTAGTATTTTACAATCTCTATTTTACTTACATGCAATTTAAATAAAGGAAACAATATTGAACAACAAATAATCAAATCAATTCAAAAGTAAAGTCTTTATTGATTCAAAGAGAGATTACATGGATCAGCCCTTATGGCACATATTACTCTAGCCTACGCTTCTTCTTGGCTCAGTTCTGCCCCCACTTTTGCTTGTCAGAGAAGGAAGGGTTCAACAATTTCATTCTCAATGGCTTGGAGATCAGTAACGCTAACTAGCCTTGCAATGGTTATGATGCTATGGAGGGGTCTGGATTGCATGTCTGAGAACAAAAATAAAGCAACTATGCATTGGGTATGCATTGAACCATAACAACATGATCCATATTGTGATGGATGGCCTTCATCTTTAGCATCCGACTAAGGACCTAAGCTTTATTATCTTTAACTTTCCATCTAGGAAAAATTGTTGATGGAAGACCAAAATGTGTGGAGTCCTTTGCTAATGTAGTGACTGATTGAAGCCATTGATCCTATGCTTCCACCCTTGAGCATAGCACATTCATTAAGCCACAAATTTTAATCGAATCAACCATTGATGGAAACTTTTTTCAAAACCCTAAACCCTAGATGGCTTTAAGTTTTTATTTTTAATTGAAGCCACATGCTCTTGTAGACATCTAAGCGCTATATATGAAAAACCAAATAAAAATAGGTCCTGGAAGCACCAAATCCAGTGCTAGATGCACCGTACCGGATTTGGTGCCTATTTTTCATATATACCAATTAGGCTCTAGTTGCACCGTACTAGATTTGGTGCTTCTAGGGCCTTTTTTCATACGGTATGTCATAATAGCAATTAGATGTTTGCAGGAGCATGTGTGTTAAAAATCAAGAAAATTTTTAAAGATCAGGGTTGCTTTTGAGAAACCCTTATTTTGTTGCCCTACTGATTGTGAAGACGAACCATGGATTTTTTATGCAAGAATAGAACCTACAAAAATATAGAGGATCTGGATGGGGAAATCACGACAAACAAGGAAAGAAATATGATAATTAATCTCAAACCCTAACCCAGCAAAGTTCATAACTTTTCAGCCTCATTACGAAGAGCATCCGCTACAGTGTCCAACTGGACTTACTTTTCTGGTGGTGCATCATGAGGTTGATGAGGACTGGAGTTGCTAGCTACTTCATTGTTGTCCCCAAAAAATTTACCCCTTCTATTGATCTCTTGAGCACATTTTGTATTCCATTGTGTCAATAAATCAATATAAAAGTAATGGTCAGTAGAAGTTGGCAACCACTCATATTGTGGCAAAGTGTTAAGGTGGACTTCTTGGGAACGATTGCTTTTTAGATGTCCAATTTTCTTCTTACTAATGAGCTTTCAAGGCATGTAAAGTCAACAATTCAAAGAGCCTTGAGTTATTCAAAAGGGGAAACACATTGTCTGACAATGAAAAATAGAGCACGTTGCACTTGGTATGATATATGATGTATTGTCCATCAATGGCATAGACCACTTGTACAATCTTCCATACAAAATCAAGATTGCTAAAGAACTTATGTTAAAAAATCCAAGAATCAAAGTTAGAATCAATGTCGAGTACCAACTATATGAGTGTAGAGGTCTCTATGGAGTCCATAAAGAAAAAAGTATCCCTTTCCCTAGTGGAAAGACTCTCGTACTCTTGGCCTTGTCCATGCAACCACCCCTTCCTTGGCTGAAGTAATTGTCGAACTTCCTAGCATCGGTGCCCCCAAGAATAATTCAAGTTCGGGCTAATGCAAATGACAAGCCAAAAGGGCCTCATCCCCAACATGGCCTCCAAAGTTGCACTACATGGGACACTAATGACTCTTTGAATGCTAGTGTCGTAGCTACTCTTATTTCAATATACCTATACAACCATTGGTATTGTAGCTACTCTTATTTCAATACACCTAAACCACCATTGAACCAATTGAACCATTAGGCTCGACTTAGTTATACTGCCCCCATGTTGTGTCGCTTTGTTATTTGCACAATATGCTTGCCGCCCTAAGTGGACTACCACACTCCAATGCTTCCATAATGCCATGCCATATATGATGCATGAGCACTGCCAAACAAGGAAAATTTTAGTAACACTGTGTGAAATTACATCTCAATATACTTAGTAAAATTACACGGTATATTGAGATGTAATTTCACACAGTACTTACTAAATTTCCCTCAACTGTACTTACTAAATTGCCCTCAACTTCAAGCAACTCACCATTGTTATGACCTTTGATCACACTTGGGATATAGGTTTAGTCAAAGAACAACTTTAAACTTATGTGACTTCTTCAGCACCTACAAAACCAGCTCACATACCATTTTCAAATATTGTAAGGATTTTTTAATTACTAAATCAAAATTCAAATTTCTTTGTTACCTCAAATGTAGCTAGCCACCAAATCTATTTTCCTAATTGCACGTTGCAATCCCTTGGATTATCAAGCTTAACTTGAAGGTCTAGTATTCTACTAAGCAATGTCAAAGTGACTCTTTCTAAATTTTGATCTTTGACCACCTCAATTTCATCAAGCTTTAGTATGACCTTTAGTTCACCATTGCATATTACAGGCATATTGTAAAGCTTCATCATGGTCTATAAAACTCTTAAAACATCCATCACAGAGTTTTTGTTGACTTTAAGTTCTAGTTCTTTAGACTCCCCAACCTTCCCTTTCAGAGTTAGTATACTACATACATGTTGAGGCTTTCCGATAAATCAAGTACACCCAAATCGAGAGCATGCCTTGCCTTATCCACATTGGTTGGTTTGGAAGTGGGGCTTTAACTTTTGTTCCCATAGAAAGACATGTTTTTTTTAAAGGTCTTAAATATAATCCAATATGCCCTTGTACTTATCCCTGAAGCATCATAGACTCCGTATGCATTAGTTGCATTGAATTGTTCCACAACTTTGTTCAACCTCTCCAAATCCTGAAATTCATCCTCAGATGTCTTGTATTCTGGCTTGACATCCTTGATGATTGCCTTCTATGTGAGATGGCAGATGGCTCTAAATTGGTGAGGCTCCAATCATCAATGCATGAAATCTCATTGATTGTTGGATCGATGAGAGCACCAAAGTCAATGACATCCTCACAGATGCCATTCGAGAGCTGGCATAGTACCTCATCCTCTTGAAACCCGATTTCTTCTACCCCTTAATGAAGGGTGGGCTATTCCTCACCCTCAAATAGCTTGGTTGTTGCCTCATATGGATCATAGGTAGAGGAAGGGTTTGCATGAGTTACATATGCCGATAGGATGACTTGACTCTCGGCTTACTCTAAGGCTAGGTTTACAGCATGTTCCTCAAGTCCTATGTCTAGGTTTATCTTGTCTACTCCATGACTTGTGGATGCAGACGGCTTGCTCCACCACTTGTGGATGCAAAATGTCCCTGGGGCTGCTGTTCAGCATCGTCATCAAACTTTCTAGTTGTAAGGAGAACGGTAAGGGCTACATATCGTTCTATCAAGTGAAGGGGAGAAGATGAAGAGTCCTCAAGGGAAATAGCATACTCATGGAGAGAGATAGGGACGTTATCCATGGCCCTACCTAGAGTCTTCTTGAAGTTGTCACTTTGGTCAAGAGAGCTCAAAATATCCAATGGGATCCATTGGTGAGGGGAGGTATCAATCATCACAAATGGGCCATAAATAAATCTATCAAAAAAATAAAGAGCGGGATCATGAATAGAATGGAAAGATTTCAAGGTCACCTCGAGATAGAGTGGCTTGTAGAAGGTAGTGTAAATTTTGTCTGTTAAGGAATGGGAATCAATGGATGAAATCCACTCATCAAAAGCTTCTCTAGGGGCAGCCAGGAGTGTGAGAGGATGCTAGGGAAGACGAGAGAGAAGGTTGTAGAAAGTAAGGTTACCTAGGATGTGAACATTGCAATGTGAAAATGAGTATACTTTACAGAGGGGCTATTGCCCTAAAATAACTTTATTTTTTAAAAGCAGAAACCTAAAATTCTCTCTCTCTCTCTCTCTCTCTCTCTCTCTCTCTCTCTCATGCGCGTGCGTGCACGCGTGCGCGCGCGCGCGCACACACACACACACACAGTCTATACTTTACACACACACATGCACACACACAAACACAAACCCATGCACACAAACTCCCTTCCTCACATTTTCGTATCTTTGATAACCCCCCTAATTTGGTTTTCTCCCCCCTTGGTAACCTCATTATTTGATAACCCCCCTAACCTAGTTCTCCCCCCTTATCTTTGATAACCCCCCTGACTTGGTTCTCCCCCTCATTTTTCTTTTTGGAAAATAGTCTATAGAAGATACACACCCTCTTCTTATACTCTAAATGTAACGATTAAGCTCAAAACAAATGAACCACACACACACACACACATACACATTTTTTCACTTGATCATCTCTTCACATACACACACACATACCCCCTAACACCTCTCCATAGACACACATTTTAGCTTTTTCATTTTTTTACTATTAATTTTAAATATTTATTAATCATCATTTAGAACTCCGACCCTCTTACTATTGGCTTACACATTTTTCCATTACTTCTTTAATTATTTCCACACTCCACACCTTTGAACTTACAAAACATTTTAATTTTTCATTAAGTGAATACTCTTTTAAGCGTGGGTGCATGTAAGTTTCTTTAATTTGTCACTTATCTTTTATTTTTATGTAATAAGGTACTCTTTTAAGTGTGTGGACATGTAAGTCTCGGTAATTTGTCACTATTTTTAATATTTTTACGTGCTAGCATCTTTTTGGTACTCTAACACACTCCCAAGTGTACTTTAACCCCCTTTACTAACTTCTACTTTGCTTGTAGACCTAATTTATTTTATATTGGATTAAATTTCCCTTATACATTTATTTTGTCTCTTTAGAATTGGCATATATAATTATATTGGCTCTTTTTTAATGGTCTTTCTCTCTCTCTCTCTCTCTCTCTCTCTCTCTCTCCTCTAAGCGGTCTTTCCTTGGACTATTTAAACTAACCTTCCCCCCTTGGTTTCTACACTTACTTGTATAACACTAGTCATTAAGAGTACTATCATAATGTGATTTGTAAAGCATAGGTGTATGTTGGTTGATTATTATAAATAATGTGGATATTGAGACTCATAGATATAGTCAGCATTCTTATAATGCACACCACCTTATTATTAGCTCCTTCGTTCGCTTGGATCGCATTCCTCCCATGCTCGACTTCTTGCGTGGTGTATAGCCTGCTTCTCCTTATTCCCTGCATACTACTCTGCCTAGCTCTGCTGCCTCCCTGCCTTCGCTTGGGTGGCTTATCCTTTGCTTTGCTATCTTTCTACTATGCCACCTTATTCGTATCGTGCTCCTCAATACTTGTGCGACCTTCATACGCAGTCTTCTTCGCATGGTATAGCCACCTTCTCCCTTATCTCTTATTACGTCCCTGTGACCTATTACCCACCGCTCTTGCTTACGTTTCATCTTGCTTTCCTTCCTATGTACCTTTGTGCTAGTTACGTCTCGCTTTCCTTACGTGACTGGTTCGCTCTCCCTTCATCATCGCAGGTATGGTGGATTACATGACCCTTTCAGCGTTGCTATTCCCTATGGTTCTTTTCCGCTGCTCATCGACAACTCTTTCCACCATAGCCTTGCTTCACAATAGCTCTATGTTGCGTGGCCACAGTTGATTGTCCCACATATGATTGCCTTGCAAGTTTCACGGTGCATGGCCATCTTTAGTCTCTGCCTTTTCGCCTTACAAGCCCTTTTCTCTCCGACTGCCTGTGTTGCGAGGGCTTAGCCTTCACCTTGATATGTTACGATGGCCCCTCCGTCATAGCCCTGACTTTGCTCTTTGCTTTGCTTGTTTGGTTGGCGGATCTTCACAGCTCAGCCCGTGAGGTTTGCTCTTTAAATTGACATCCTTCTTTCTATTAGCTAACATGTTTAATCGACTGGCTGATGGAGCTTTCTTGTTTTGCGGCCCGTGAGCCTGTGCACTTGGCTTACTTGCATATCCCCTTTCTTTATTAGCCTCACTCTTTACTTTAACTATATGTCCTCAGGTCCTGTATTTGTCTCTTTGTCCATATATTTATGCATTTATTTACTTTATGACTTCTTTTTAGTTTTGTAGCATTAGTTTTTGTGGTAAAATTATTTTCATTTTCCATTGTTTCATATATATGTTTATCTCCTTATTTTGATTTTTCTATCCTTAATCCCTTATTTCAACTCCATTATTATTTGGTTATATATAAATATATACTTACATATATATGTATATATATACTATAGATAAATATATATGTATATATATACTATAAATAAATATACATATATATATATGTATATATATATATATGTAATATATGTATATATATATGTATATATAGATATGTATATACATATATATATATGCATATAGATAAATATACATATATATATATGTATATATATATATATATAGATATGTATATATATATATATATATATATATATATATAGATATGTATATATATATATATATATATATATATGTATATATATATATATATATAGATATGTATATGTATATATAGATATGTATATGTATATATACATATGTATATGTATATATACATATGTATATGTATATATACATATATATACACACATATATATATATATATATATATATATATGTATATATATATATATATATGTCCTACATTTGTATAGGTACTCCTTTAGTTACTTATTTCTAATTGGTTCCTTATTATGATGTGATATCCCTAATTTTATATAAACCTTTTAGTTCTAGCTCTTAGATCATAAGAGTATTTTATTAATTATCTTGAGTCTTTTTGGTTAGTTGGGCCATATTTAATTTTTTCTTGAAATTCCTTGTTTATATAATTTTAATTCTTTGTCTTTCTCACCTTAACTAACAATTTCTCCATCTTAACTAACATTTTATTGTTTATTTATAAAGGGACCTTATATAACCTTCTTGTCCCTTCCTAATCGTTTCTTTGTCCACAATCCCTTCTTAAAATTTTGCAAAATTTATCATTTATTTATTCATTAAATTTTAGTCATTACAAAATTTGTCATTTATATATTCATTTAAATTTAAGTCATCTATACATCCATGTAAAGTTTAGTCATTTTAAGTTTAGCCTAGTTGAAGAGACTCCATGTAATTATGCCTTAGCCTTGGCTTCCATTGTCTTTATACTAAGTATGATTTTATTATAACCACTTTGATGGTTTTAATAGTCTCACGGGTGTGGATTACCTCCCACAATTGCATTTTATTTTATGGTGATTCTAGTATCAAATTTTTATCATTTGTTGTAGACTTGGTTCATGTTTTAATATGTTATTATTCTGCTTTGGTTTATAAATTAAAAAGTTGAGATTGACTAACCTAAGGGAGTGCATTACCCCCCACTTCATTCTTTAAAGATGTGGACTACCCCCCTTATTGTAATACACACTTTGGTAGTAGACTAATGATAGAATTTTGTGACACTGATTGTACACATAACATGGTATTTGCAAAAATTTGATACTTGTGAATCTAGACGGATGTCATGGTTCCTAGGTAAATCAATAACACGCCAAGGAATACAGGCATTACCTATCTACCCAATTGAAACTATGATGTTCTAACACCTAGTTTTTCTTGGATGGTGGTAGCAGGTAAGTGGACCCTGACCTTGGAGCCTGGACTCTCGGAGGGGTCATTATGTATAAACCCTCTATACCACGTGCGTTCAAGGCCTATTTCTAAAATCCCTTATCCGTAAATTTTTCATTAATAAAATGTACCCCTTTTCTATACAAATGTGTAATTTTTTCTCAAAACTATTTTAAATAGTTCCTTATGTATATTTATTTATGTAAATTTTAGAAATAAAAAATATCCTTCTGTTGAACTCACGTGATAGGGTTACATATGATGAGTGACCCCCCTGCTACCTGACGGATTCGACACTTTTTACCAATTGTATACACATTTTATGTATACCCATAAGATGAGAAGTTTATTATCCACTCTTATTTGAGCATCGTGTGCCATGTTGTTCATAGGTTTTATTTTTTAAACACACACACACACACACACGCACGCACACACGCATGCACTAACACATGCATGCATGAATTCACACACACACCTCCTTCCCTCTCCCTCTCTCTCCCATCTCTCTTTGTCCCTCTCCCTCCTCCACCTCTCTCTCTCTCTCCCTCTCTTCTAGATTGACAATAATTTATTGATATTCCATGGAAGGTGATGGTAGGAAAACCATCCTCAGAGTAGATAGTGAAACAACTAAAGGAGGAAGATTATGTAATGTCACTATAAACTTTTAGTAGAGATGATTACTAAGAAGTTGGCTATACTAATTGATGGTTGCACAAGGTAAAAGCTATATAGATTTCAATATCTAGGGAGAAGGTCATAGGCGAGTTTAGATTAAGCAACTATGAAAATGCAGATAAGATTGCTTGGTACAAGTTTTTCATGGAGATGATATGGCTCTAAAACAAGACTATTAATATCCCTACACAGCCCATGCCTTGGACAAAAAAGGTAGAGAATTGCTTGGGTACTTGTGGTCTTAGTATGTCGATCCTAGATGAAGAAGCCCAATGTCTATAAGCGATTGAGATAACTCTTCAATATGTTATTTTTAGAGGGAGAGCACATAGTCAATAAGTATTGGATCTACCACCCTGCAACTGTGATAGCTATAGAATGTTGGAGCCTTTAGTGTGAATGCTCCTAGGGAGGCCATGAAGTAGGAGGAGGATGCCATGATAGCATTGCAAGAGAAATGGGTTGAGACAATAGAATGTGTAGCTAGCTAGATGGGTAAAGTTTAGATGGCCATACTAGACCCAAGGGAAGTACCTGAATAGAGGATGGAGTCAGAAAGGACCATTTCAATACATCTGACCCAAATGGAGATGATGGCCACAAGTGGGTGGATTGTCATATTCATTAGTCTATCCTTTTGTTAAAGTAAAAAGGAAGTGACCACCACTATGGACTTCAAAATAAGGCAAGGGAAGAGATTCTAGTGTTTTATACTCACCTTCTTGGTGTAGCACGATGAACACCAAGTCCTAAAAGAAGGTCCCATACTTTTTCAACTCTGATGGTGTGTGACCTTTATACTGAAGACTACCAATCTCACCATGGACATGCAACATCAAACTTATGCATGTTGCTGGCTCCCACTCCTTATAATTGGATGCATAAACAAATCAACAATAATAAAGTTGTGTCATTGTCCCTAGCTAAATGAAAATACTTTAAAGCATGACCCTAATGCACTGTGAAGTAGTTATGATTGGGCGTACAATATGGAAGGCCTACATCTGGATGCACGTATATGTTTGTATAGGTAAAGACATGTTGACTAATATGCGAGTGACTATCTTGTTACCGAGAGAAATTTCAAATCCATGATTCTACCTTTCCAATGTTTGGAGATGTCCTCTGCGTCCTTCCGAGATCCTTCTAAGGCAAAGTATAACACCCATGATTAGTGGATTGCATTGTGATCCAAGAATATTTCCTGTAGACTTAAGAAATGGGCATTCCTTATGCTGATCCTTGATGTTTTTTAGTAAAGTAAACTTGAAAGTACCTTGATATCTAGTATTTTCCATCTTCATAGTCCCTGTTTCAATATCATATGATTAACTATATCTCTCTTTCTCTCTCTTCTCACCCATAAACATATCTCTCTCAAAATTCACAACCTCTCTCTCTCTCTCTCTCTCTCTCTCTCTCTCTCTCTCTCTCTCTCTCTCTCCCCCTCTGCCCCTCTCCCCCTCTCTTTGTCTTCCTCTATCCCTCTCTTTCTTTGCCCCTCCTTCCCTCTCTCCTTTAACCTAACCCCTGACACAAACAAACAAAACAATATTTTGAAATACTTTAGCATGATATCGATCTCTCTCCTTCTCTCTCTCTCTCTCTCTCTCTCTCTCTCTCTCTCTCTCTCTCTCTCTCTCTCTCTCTCTCTCTCTCTCGCTCTAGGTCTCTTCCTTCTTCCCTCTGTCCTTCAAGCTACTCACTCACACAAACGAATAAAAAATTATTTCAAATACTTAGTTCATAATATGAGCTCTATCCTTACTCTCCTACACCTACCCCTCACACAAACGAACAAGATAAACTTATCAGGATATGATCTCTCTCTCTATCTCTCTCTCTCTCTCTCTCTCTCTCTCTCTCTTCTATACTAGAGAAGAAACAACTTTGGACATAGTCTTATGGCTTCAAAGATCATCTACCTCTATCTCTCCCTTCTCCCTACCTTTTACAATAAACATATAGAAATATTGTTAGATGAAAACTTATGTACTTAATAAAGAGACATTTTCAAAGTGAAATCTTCATTATGTTTAAAATATGTGTTCTTTCTTTTGAAGTTGATTCTTTATGCTTTAATAAGACACAAAAAGGGGCAAAAATGAAAAAATGCCTGTTTTTCTTCCTCCTTTCAAAAGCAAAGTTAGGTCCAATCTTTACTTTCTAAGAGAGAGAGAGGAGCAAGTGGAGAATGAATGGAAGAGATAATGGAGTGGGAAAGGAGTAAGAGAGAAGAGGGATGAATAGAGCTTGGATAAAATGTTTCTCTCTAAGAGTTGCAAGCGGAAGAAAAATGTAAACAAAGAAGAGGAAAATGGACTAATCAAGAGTGGAATGAAGATAGTTTGAAACGATTGCTAGAAAGTGGGCGGGAGTGCATTTAAGAGGTAAAACGATTAGGGAGAGAAAGAGGAATGAGAGAGTTGGTTTGGACGTCAAAGTTTTGGCCCAAATAGTTGAACCAAAAGGCAAACTTAGTTAGGGGATAGATGGATGGGAGGAAAACAAGGACTAGCATGGTCAAGTGGTAATATTTTATTATGAAGCACCAATGATGTTTTTGAAGGTATTTTGAGAAAAAATGGAGTTTCTCTTAGATTTTGGGCCTCTGTTATAGAGAAGTCGACATGGCATAATCTCCTTTATGGATTATGTATTCCATTATCTAAGCCTCTAATATTTTAATAATTCTCTAAAGGGTCCCTTTTTTGAGTCCAATTTTTTTGTGATGTGGCAACATTTAACGACAACCTCACACCTCAGTAGAACAATAGAGACATTAAATGCCGTTGTGACATGACATCAACTAGAAGAGTTGCCACCATGTGTATGCACTATTGTTGATTACAATGTCTTCCCTCTTGCATAAGATCAAGGAGAAGCTCCATATCAGTGGCGAGCACAAGGCAGGTGACACGAGCATGGCCATGGTGATAAAGACTCATTAAAAACATTGGTTCACACGAGAATGGATTTTGGGCATCAAACTCACACCAAAGGCATACAAAACACCCCATGTACACTAACCCTAAAGGAGATGTCCATAGCGATTCCAGCTATAGTAGCAGCAGTAGTGAAAGCAAGAGTGAAGGTATAGGGAATGGGCCTCAAAAATCGATTCTTGGGAGGAAACCAAGACCATCAATTGCCTCGATTTCTATTAAGATAATCGACTGGGGTTGATTTTTGGCTGTCGATGGATGGGGAAGGCAGAGGGGGACACATGCAACATTTGGGGTGGTCGCACGACATGTGTTTGGTGGGTGGGTGATCGAATCTCTAGCGGGTGCAGCACCGTTAGATCCTCCTTAGATCTAATGACTTAAAAGTGACATATGATGATTTGCGTAATTTAAATGGGGCTATGTTCATCCAACGATAGAAAATTGGCACAGTTGGTGAGCCGTTGCTCTACTCATTCCTACCTTTACTAGCTGGTCATGTACATAATGGAGCCAATCAAAATCTTAAGCACACATTCCCATTATGCAAAGAATTTGATGCAATAGCTCGGATTGTGGTTCCACTGACCCCAGCCAAAGGAGTAAAGCATCGCTTAATCTTTGTTCCATGTTGTCTCAATTCATTGCTCAAATGTTCATATTTTGCAAGTCGTTCAACAAATTTTTTGTGGCTCTTGATTGCATTTCTGGCTTTATCATCTTTCACCAAAAAAATGCACCATTGAATCTATAACTTGTTGGTAGTTTGTAGTTGGAAGCTGTATCTTACACTGCAGACTAGAGTCCCATGTCTCCTTGGCTATGTCTAAGTTGTTTATCTTGTGTTGGTAAAAGTTATAGAATAGCTTATACAGTTTACTTGAAGCATCTTAGCTGTGTGTCAAGTTGTTTCTCTTGGCACACTTGATACTTATTAATCAAGCCCATGACTTCAAATGAGTCAAGCTTTTGCAAGGTAAAAGTTCCTCAACATAACATGCATCTCACACAGTTCTACTTGAAGCATTTGAGCTGTATGTCAGTTGTTTATCTTGATACTTATGGGATAAGGTAAATCACGTCTAGTTTTCTTCTGGTAAGAGTTCCAAAACATTAGTCTTTTTAATGTCTCTTGTGGAAACTTGTTCTTTTCTTTTGTCTAACATTAAAAGATATGTGATATTTGGTATTCTAGGATGTACCAAGTTTTAACAAGTCACTGATTTATATAGTGAGAGTTAGAAGTGAAATAACATTGTCTATTAAAGTCAACTTTCACACCGGTCTAAATCACTTGTGCGTTTGCTCAAATTTTCTAGCCTCAACATCTTTGTCAGGGGAAATATACTCTAGAGAACTTACATGGCTTGAAAGGTATCTAGAGTTCTTAACATAATATTCTACTTGTTTATGTAGGATAAGTTATTCCCTATAAATAAATGTTGTATATTTTCATAGTAATGTGGATTTTGCTATTTCACAACGATTAAAACATTTGAGTGTAGTGAAGTTCCCTATGTACATGTCATCTATAGTATTGTAAATGTAGTCTTTCTCCAATGATGCATGCATTTTTTTTCAATGCGAATGAAGTATAAACGAGCTCCCCAAGAGTGTAAGACTCAAAATGTAGATACATGTATAGAGACCATGAATAAAAAACTCATAAAAATTATAAACCATGAAAGACATGAAAAGGCCAAGGTTGTGGCTAAGAACAACACAACAAGCCATAGGGGGAATCAAAAAATAAAAGGCTTGTTTCTCCATTCCCTAAGAATCCTTTATTGATGGTGATTTGGAAGTCCCCTTTGTCCTAGACAACATTAAAATATATAACAATGTCAGTCCAGATACTAGCCAAATCTGACCGGTGAACATGAGCATTGGTAAGAGCCTCCATGATACATCTAACCTTACATCTATCTTTCAACCACATCAAAGAAGACAAATTGGAAGGCTTGCCTTCATGTGCTTTGGTATCTGAAGAGTCCAAATCAAAATACCTATGGAGGTCAATTCCAATCTAATATGTGATTTCATATTTGGTGGTACACCAAACACATGGTGACTTGGTGATTAACTTCTAATACTGCTTCATTCTAGGAGGCTAGGGGCACCGCATTGCTCTTGTGAGAAGAAACCTAGTGAGGGATTTGTCTTTGACAAAGTAGAGTATTGATCAACAACATCATGTGAGTGCTTCTCACTACTGCTAAGCTTGATCCTAGGAGACATGCAAGTTATCCAAAGTGGTGAAGCTATTGATAGAATTAATCTATCACATAAAGAAGGAAAATTCCATTGACATCTTTATTAAGACTTTGTTAAAAGAGTGGATGGAACATCTCATGCAATGAGTGAGCATGGGTCGACCCTGAGTCATTGACAAGGGGTATTGAACATCACTACCTCACATGTGGGCCCCCAAATGAGGATAATAAAGATGTGAGTGATGATATGTATTTTGTCTTTAGAGTGAAGACAAAGTATAAAGGGGTGATTGAGACTTCAAAGCAAGAACAAATTATGAAGCTTGTATTGGGTGCCAAAAGATAGGATTCTTGGATTGGATTCAAATGATAAGTAAACCTTAGATATCTCCAATTGGATCTGGACAAAAGCTAAGTCTTAGCATTTGGTTACCTTATGAAATAGTCCTGATGAGGGAGGCGCAAATAATGGACACAGGGAGGTTGGCCTCTGTGTCTTGGGTAGCTCGAGGATCCTGTGGGGTATTCATATTTGATCCCATGCTCATGGATTTCTTTGTATGTGACATGTAGGCTTGTTAGTGTCCAATGTTCTAGATATGAATTGAAGTCCATGTATGAGCTTCCGTGTGAGTTGGTAACTCTATGCAATGTGAAGCTTGGGTATGGTTTGATGAAACTATGTTTGATGCGCAATCTTTAGGTGCAGGGTCAATTCCAAGTGTTTTTCCTAACCTCAGCCGCATATGAGAGTGAAATTCTACTATTGGGGTACTAATGGATGAGTCTTGGAGAGCTGCAGGGGTAGTTCACAAGTTCATGTTGTGTACTTGCTAAGTACATGCGTCTACTTATGAGATGCACTCCTGGTTGGGTTTGATTCTGGCAATGGACTACTCCAAATCTTCCTGGACTAAAAACAAACACTTTCACCAATCAACTCACATACTTGGGAGATGTCTATTTCCTCCTTGAATTTTGTTTGGTTTGTCCATAGGGTGTGGTCTAATATTCTGGTTCAATTTCTAGTTTACACATTGTGACTCTATGAATCCTTTGGGCAATTTTATGTGTAGAAGTGACAATTGAGTTGTGCAATCAAGTTCCTAGAGCATCACTTAGCTCTCAGCATGAGTGGATTTTGGAAAAATTTTCAAGTGATAGATGGTTTTGGATTGTTCTGGGGGGATCAAAACTGATCAACTATGTGTTGGGTTACTCAAGTTGGTGGAAACCTAGTCATGTGGACAACTTGTATCCTTAGTAAGTAAACGTCATGTATTTAGTAAGTCCACGGGTAAAGACTCAATTGGCTAGAGGATGGACTCAAGCCATTGGCCTTGCTGGCACTTGGGATTCTACCATGGAGTTTCAAGGGCTTTGTTATGACTGTGAGAACATGAGAGAGGATTAGACCTCTAGCTTTTGAGGAGATGGGTACTTTATTGCTGAGATAAGGTATCCATACCCAAAAGCAATAGGGAGGATGTGTGATATTGAGATGTGGACAAATGAGCTCCAGATGAGGAGTTGAAAACCTCTGTGAAGGTGAAGGAAAATATTAACTGATTGAACTCTTCCAAGTGCTTGGCTGAAAGTATTGACATAAGGAAGGATTCCATGGAGTGGCCGAGTGCTTCAGAGTCAGATGGATGCTTGGTTCAAAAAGGGGCATTACAAGACTACACAAGGAAATTGAATGTGACTCGATAAGGTACATGGTTTACTTTTAGAGCAAGCACACAAGCAAGACAACATTATGGTATGCACTTTATCATCGATTTGAGCCTTTATAGCATGTGTCTTAGGAAATGAAAGATTGGGAGGAAGGTGCCTTCCTAGAAGGCAGACGGGGAAGTGTGGGTGCTTCTTTAATTCTCACGAGTAGATTATTGTAAGATAATCTTGGACAAGGTGTACTGAAACTAGGATAGTACTTGCTTGAGAGCTCAATGGTGGCTCGTGGTCCAAGTTGTTGGGATCGGGCCATGATGTGTTAGTGAGAAGGGGTGTCGAAAAAGTCACCTACCCATTCTTAAGTCCCCATATGAGGGGAGCAAGAGGGAGGCTCCCATTGGATCCTCTGGATGAAGGGTCATTGGATCCTCTGGATGAAGGGCCAAATAGTGCTTCTCTACTACTCCAAGCTACTTCTTGAAGTGTTGCCTCAGTGGATGAGAAATGAGCCTCAAGGGCTTCCTTTTTATAGGGGATGAGAGCCCCTTAAAATTGGCCGATTAGGGGCTTATTTGGATCAAACCATTCAATCAACATTGGTCTATCAAACTAGTTGGAGCAGCTATTTACTAGCTTGCACATGTATGTTGAGCACACAAAGTAAAGAAGTTTTGGATTCCATCCCTAACACCACTGTGTTAGTACCTAGTCTATTCTACCTATCTTCCACTATGTGTAACCTCTATTATGGTTGTTTCTAATAGTCTCATATTATCAAGACAATCACAATAGGAGCAAACTCAAGGACGACGGCTGAGGGTTTGGATGTTCCATCAATAAAAAGCATAAAAATAATAAATAGGGGTAGATAAGAGACATTCTAGAGTAATGGGAGAAAATTTAGAGCTACTTGGAACCTCCCATGAAACATTTGAAAGAGGGGGGTGGCACTAACACGATTCAAAGTTTCATTCAAGTTTTAAACATGATAAAAACTTCATTCTATTTTAACTTTATTCCATTTAAGCTTCACTCATAGAATTTACATTACAAAACATCTTGGACTCAAAAAGGGCCCCTATAAGAGAGCCTTTGGGCTGATGACATGGAAGGATACGGTGAATAAAGCTGAGTAAAATATTGGCTAGTAGAGGGCAATAGATACTAGCAATGGCCAGCATTTCCTATTCCATTTTATTCACTGGACCAAAGTTTGATATAGACCACCCACATACCGCCTCAACTCCCATCATGTTTTTGAACTATAACCAAATTGAAAAACCTAGTTTCTTAACCAAACTTGCACCATTTGTCCTCAAAAATAAATCCTCTCATCCAACTACTACACTTCTCTCATTCTCTCATTTCTCTTCCTTTTCCCTCATTTCTAAGCACTATTTCTAATTTCTCTTGCCCCAACCCTATTTTAAATTTCTTCCTTGCTTTTGAGTGAGAAGCTTCTTTCTCTATTCTCCCTATCATGGGATGGACTCTCGCATTAAAATCTCGTCATTTTTCTTCTCTACATGCATTTCCCTCCCATTTCGCTTTTGTTTTTTCAAAAGTTTTAATATTTTTGGACGAGATTCACTGTTCCTTATGTTGGGTGCTTTTGTTTCAAATCTTTCCACTTCTTCTCTCATCTAAGATTCTCTTGTGATTTCAAACTATTTTCAGTTAGAAACTCAAGGCAATCAATGAGGTGTTTCTACCCTAGAAGGAGCTACTAGATGAGATTCTTCGAGAAAGAAAGAAAGAAGACTGAGTTTCACGCATTACACTTGCTTATGCATGAATGTGAAGGTTTGGGGTCTATCCAAGTACATTTCATGGAGGTTGAGGTGAGATATCCTTAGGAACAATGCAAGATAGTGACAATGATGAGATTTGCAATTTAATGATGCAATCTTGAAGAAACAGTGAGTACATACTTCATTTTGTGTAGTTGTATGGTTTGAAAAAGTTGAAAGATTTGTTTGTTTTGAAAGAAATTTTATGAAAAACAAGATGGAATAGTGCAACCATAAAAAAGGACATGCTTTCAAGCAAGTAAAAAGTTTCAAATGCATACACTCTTACTATTTGTAGTTTTCTACAAAAGATTTTTTGAAATAGATTTCAAGATGTTTGGGAGCATATAATTTTTTTAGGAATAAGCTCCATCACCTCAGTATCCTCTCAGGGGATGAAGTACAAAGAAACCCTATGTATCTATCGCATTCAAGTGGTATTTTCAAAACCCCTTATCTATGAGTTTTTCATGAATAAAAGGACTCCTTTTTCTTTGTAGACTTAAGGGGGTTTTTTTCAAATCAATTTATTCAACTCCTTCTATAAAATTATTTGTATAAATTTACCTTATTATTTTGACTTAAAGAACCCATTCATTTGAACTCACATGGTTTATTTACATATTGTTAGGTGAACCCCTCGAGAGTAGCTTGGAATATGAGAGGGTTCACTAGGGAGGTAGTTAACGATGTCAATTTCAAATGTGATTTTCGTTCTTGTATTGTAATTTACTAAGTCAAGTGTGCCTCTACATTTGCTAAATGCAAGTCAATTTATTTATTGTTTGTGGAATACATTTGTATGTGATATTAGTTTTGTTTTCTATCATTTTACCATGTATATTAACTAATGTTATTGACATTCATGGTTGGTTTTAGCATGTCTATTTTAAAGTTAGATTTGCTTTACATGAAATAATTTAACAATGTTTGTTGTATTTAAATGTATTATGTGTTATTTCCATGTAATCCACTAAGTTAATTGTGTTACTATGTTTTTCTAAAGTAAGGTCATTTTATTTGTTATTTTTGTGGTCTATGTATGTGATATTAGTTTTTTGAATTGTCATTTTACCATGTTTATGTGATGATGTTACTGAAATTTATTTTTTATGTTAGTATGGTTAATTTGGTTAACCATTATTAGATAGTCATGATCTATTTTAATTCTTGTTTCTATGGACACCGGCCATTATTTGTTGCTAAGTATATGTGTTTTTGAATCTTTAGATTTCAATCATTAGATTTTGAAAGCAGTTGGGATTTTATTTTTGCTTGATTGGATACTTTTTTGAAATATGTCATGTTTGTATGTTGTTCGCTGATATTAATCTTATGTTACATTAGGTGGAAAGTGTATGAAACCATGGAGGTCCTTAGGAATAAGAAAAACATGGACATCCATTTTCAAATTGATGTAGAGAATGCATGATTTCCAAAGAGGAATGAATCCTCCTTAGCAAGTGAAAGTGATTTAGTAACTCTTCAAAATCAAGGAAAAACACATATGGATTTGTGGTTGGATGGGAAGCTATATCCAATAGATCCACAAACTTGTTAGGCTTCTCCATTCTATGGGTTGACTAGCTTAATAAGATTTTGTGGAAGGGTGAGAATGGTTTGTTAGGATATTGTCAAAGATTGATCGCTCATGGAGCAAGTAGCCTTCATACTTGATATCGATCTTTGCTTAGTGAAAGAGACAAAAGGATTAGAATGTTAAAGGCTTGGAATAAGCATTTGGTATCATCTATGCAAGCTACAAGTGTTCAGATGGTTGCAAAAGAAACATGGTATGCTGGCATAGAGAAAAAAAATCAGGAACTCTAGGTAAAAGCTCAAACATTAGATGCTCAGTTGGGGGAGAGAACAATAAATGCATTTCACTTATAGATGCAAAACATATATTTGAACATCAAGATATTGAGTGGTGTCATGGACAACTCTGCCTGTATGATCTGGTGGAGCATTGAGGGCTTGATCCAAATCATGCTGGATCCCATAGTCACTTGCAACCTCTCAAAGCATCCCCTCTCAATCGTGCGGTCAAATCACACCCTAAAATGGTGATGCATATATGGTCATCAACCTCACCAATGTGTCAAATAGCCATCCTTTTCTTGAAGGGTCCTAAAAATGTGCTTGAAAACACTACCGTCTAGCCAGCTAGAGCTCTATGCCTTCATGTAAGGCAAGCCTAGTTGCATAGGGCATTATGAAGAGTGTGGCCATGCAAAAATTGCCACTCTGTGTAGGATTTGCATGATCTCCACTGGATCTCCTCAATAGGTGAAGCTATGTCGATGAATTTCTAGGTTTGAGGTGTTAAAAATCATAACCTTCATCTTGCGAAGGCTAACTATCAATTCTATCTCTATGCAAAACACCTCTCAAGCATCTAGGTGTCTTTGTGATCCTGCTGCTGCTACTTAGGAGGATAGAAGGACTATGTCATATGCATACAATAGTATTTGTATCATTAGATCCGCCTGATGTGATCTCTCACCACTAAGGCAGTCAATGACTATTACAATCTCATCAACATATAGCCCAAATAGTGCGAGTGAGAGGGGGAATACTTGCTTCACCCCTATCGTGCTCTCAACCCAAATAGTATCAGTGAGAGGGGGCATCCTTGCTTCACAACTATCGTGATCTCAACCCATCTTGATAGGTGTCCAAGGCATGTACTCTCCATACAAACTTAGCACCGCCCAAATCATGACATATAGAATCTACATGTCCTATAGTTGTTTGATCATGCGAGTTCATGGGACTGTGTCAAAGGCCTCTCAAAAGTTTACAAAGCAAGATTGGACTTTTTGAGATCTCGATCTCACCTCCTCAATGACTAGATCAAGAGTGGAATGTTATCTCCTAAAACCAGCCTATCTCAATGCTCATTGCCCGTGTCTCTCTATGTAGGAGTTGATCTCTCTCTCTAGTATTGATCGATAACTCTTGGTCAATGTGTGACCAATCATGAGAGTAAGGTAGTTCCTAGTACCATGGGAGCTCTTACTTTGTGTATCGGCACAATTGTTGTGGTACTCCAAGGGGAAGCCATGACATACAACAAAGTTGAACATGTGTGTTATGGTCGAGGCCAAGACCTCTTGTCCATGTGGAAAGTGCTTAGTCCATAGCCCCTCATGATCCTAGGCTTTTCGGTTGTGGAGCCAGCGTAATGCGGCTCTCACATTCTATGGAGTGAATAGAATGGAGGTGGTGGGTTAGGGAGAGCAAACATATTGAGTGGTGCTTGAGCCAAAAGGATGTCATAGAGGGATGTTAGATAGGTGTGCCATACTTCTAGGATCTATGATGGTTATAGGCAGCCTCCCCTCAGATAATAGCCCCCATGAAATGGTCGGATCACCTCCATGAAAAGATCAGATCACCTCATCCATCTTCAGTGAGAGGAGCCCCTGGCGCTTATGATGTGCCAAACATCATGCAGTTCACTATTTTTTATATCTTGTCATCCCAAGGCATGTTCTTGTATGAGGTAGGATCTCATCTCCCGTTATCATCAAACTAAGGTTCTTTGGCATCTTCCCAACCACAGCTAAGGGGTGAATTATAGATATGGTCATAGGGAATGATCTAGTGGCAGCATCATGGATCACTAATACTAGTGTGTTTGAGGCAAGAGCAAGGTCTACATCATCTCTCAAGGGAGTTAATAGCTTGCACGATAAGTGGCTCATGTATATTGCATCAAGGGCATGATCAAAATGTACTCGGATGTGAGTGAGGGCAGGTGGATCACGTACTATGTCTGGCAATGTAGTCAAGACTCAGTCAAGATACTAAATGAGAGGTATGATGGTCAGCAACAAGAGGAGGGGGGAGGGAGTATTAAGTTCTATGTCCATGTCACAAAAGTCAGGGAGCCATCTAGTAGTCTACAGTGTTGCTAGCCCCTCCATGTGGGAGACATGTAAACACTCTAGAAAATGGCCATTGGTAAAGACCATTGTATATGATCAAGTTTCGTATTGCTCCCATATCTAGTAAATGTCTCCCATACGTGTTACATGTGGTGCATCCTCTGAGTGTCTCAATATCCCGAGCTCTGCTAGGTGTACCTCTAGTACTTAGAGGGGTTCTGACTCAAAATCAAGTAGCTCCACTTGTTTGATCTTCGTACACTCATTGAAGTCACCAAGGAGGAGTACCTCTCCTTATCTAGAAAACTCCATGATGCCCTCATACATAATCTCATATGGGCTATGACCCTCTGTAGTAACCTCATGTGCATAGGATGATGTGTTTGGGGGAAAATAGCACACTGCAATAAAGAGTGCTTGTGTGTCTCGTGGTTGGAATTGCACCCACATATGTTGTGCATGCTCCTCCTTCCACATCACAGCCATAAAAAGCCTAAGGTGTGATCTAAATAGGACTACTACCCCTCTAAAACCTCTACCCCACTATCTCTCCTCATCTCTTGGATAAAAGCTGACTCCCAAGGGTATCCTATGACTATGGGTAGTCTTATTTTAGAACTCTCATGCGTTTTAGTGTAGAATATTATCTCTCTATCGTTGTAAGTCTCTAAGAAGTTGCTTAGGTTTGAGCAGAGGATGCCATTGCAATTCTATACCATTATCTTTAATCCATTTTGTCGCCTCCCCCATGGCTTGGGCACTATCATCAGTTGTCCCCATCTATTTTCCCTCCTCTTTCTTTCCTTTCAAGGATTATGACTTTTGCAACTCTATAGGCAAGCACTTTCCTTCTTCTTTGGCTGCTTTGGCATGTATCATACCCTCTCTTTGGCTGGCAGATAGGATGGCACAGCAACAGAGGTCAGAGCACCATCAACACCCAACATTGACACAATGATTGATCCCAACAACTGCCAACGGGTAATACAGCAACATGCAAAACATTCCCAATTAGATGGCACCGCACTAGCAAGCTTGATAAGCTGCCCAGTCACAATGCTAATTGGGACCTTACTAAGAAATTTCCCTACAATGTGGGAAAGTTTCAAGGGATGGATTGAGTCTTCACAATACTTCCCCCCACCCGAAGAAGAGGAAAAGGAAATTTCAGTAAACTTCGGTGCTAGGGATGACATAAAAAATGTAACCATCCCACTAGAGCATAAAGCCTTTGGTTAATACCCGGTAATAGTAGACAGCGGAGCTGGAGTAAACATTTTGGCAAGAGAGCTATATGAAGAATGGGGCCTACCTCAAATGCAGAAGGCCACATTTAACATCCACCTAGCTGTGGCCACATGATAATGAAGCCATTGGGTATCATTGAAAATGTGTCAACAAAAATTACTAGAGTAAGATTCACACTCCAGTTTACTATCTTGGATCTTCCCAAGCGCGCATCTGCATAGCAAATATTTTTGGGAAGACCATGGCTTCGGGAAGCGTCGGCACTCCATGATTGGGGCACCAATAGAATCACTATCCAAAATAGAGAAACCACTGTCAAGATAAATCTGGGAACAGGGGAAGTCAAACCCACTATTCCTAGAAATGTTGAAGACACTTCTTCCACTACAGCCACCAGTCATGCATCTCTTGTACCTACCAATGCACTAAAGCCCATAGAAGGGGATACACAAAGTGACATAAATAATTGGATACAGACATTGTCTACAATAGATAATTGTAAAACAACACATCTAATGTTGCTAGATGTGGATGCCCAAATGATACAACTAGAAGCACCAATCTGGGGCGATAAATTAGAAGCAGTGAAAATGCCAGTCTTCATGACGGGCATCGAATGGGACAGTGACCCTGAAGAGTTGATAATAGAAGGCTATGGTGCCGACATAGAGTGGGATATGGAAACAGAAGCTGATAATGCAACCTTGGAAGGTTAAGTATTTGACAATGACTTGGCAATCTTATAGGCACTCATGGCCATTGAATACCCCGAGATCGACCCTCTAGCACAATCCAATAGCAATCAATCCAAGGAAAAAAAGGAGGGTGTTTAGAGCTAAAGGGTCAAGATAGGGCACTTCAACCAATTCAAAAGAATGCAGACCAAAGTGATTGAATTGTACTCAACTAAGTTCACAAAAGCACCTGAGTCCCTAAATTTCAAATGGGATCCTAAAGGGCTTGAAGGTGTTTGTATGGCTGAAGAACCATTCCTTGGGAGTGTGACTCCTATTGAAAATCCATCATTGGTCTCACAATGCAAAAATCTTAGAAAGTTTAAACCAAATGTGAGAATGAAGAGTGAAATGGTGAATAGTAACAAAAAAGAAGAACAAGGGAACATGGGTGAATTGGACTAAATATCTTTCAGCGGAGCTAGCAGCCAAGCAAGCACCTCAAGTGCCATGAAAGCCTAAGGGAAGTTCCTAATTACTTCAAAAACTACACTGGAGGAGAGGCAACAACAGTAATGCCTAGGCTAATCAGGGAATCAGAGCTCAAAGAAACAGAGAATATTGAGGATACCCCAGTTTATGAAGGACCAAAAAAGACAAGGAAATTGAATCTTGCCTTGGACAGTGAAGAAGAAAAGCCTGTGTACATTGGTGAACATCTCACTCTAGAAGAAGAAAATGAATTGAAAGCATTGCTAATGGAATATAGATATTGCATGGCTTAGTCCTACAAAGAAATGAAAGGGATTTTTCCAGAAGTTGCAGTACATAGCATACCAATAAGAAAAGGATCAAAACCAAAGGTATGTGGACCTACAGGACAAATCCCAAGTATGGCACCCATGTCCATGAAGAACTAGAAAAATTACTGGATGTTGGTTTCATTTATGAGATCGAGCGTACCGATTGGGTGTCACCAATCGTGATTGTTCCTAAAAATAAGATAGGAAGATCATATATGTATGAATCTTAAGAATGTCAATACAGCAACAATCAAAGATCATTATCCCCTACCATTGACAGAAATAGTTTTAGAAAGGGTAGTGGGATCTGAAGTGTATAGCTTCTTGGATGGGTTCAACGGGTTCAACCAAGTACAAATTGCACCTTAAGATCAAGAAAAGACAGCGTTTGCCACAGAATGGGAAATTTTTACATACAGAGTAATGCCATTTGGCTTATGCAATGCCCCATCTACTTTTCAAAGGGTGATGTATACTACTTCAAGGAATTTCTCAACAAGTTCGTACTAGTATTCCTCGATGACTTGTGTGTACACTCAGGAAAAAAGGATCACTTGAAATGCCTTGAAGAAGTCCTTAAAAAATGCAAGGAGTATGGAATCTCTTTCAATCCTCTAAAATGCCAATTCTTGGTCACAGAGCGAGTAGTCTTGGGACACATAGTCTCTCGACATGGGATTGCAACTAACATGGATAAAATAAAGATCATCATGGAACTCCCCCCCCCCCCCCACTAAATTCCAAGGGAATTCAAGTCTTCATGGGACATGTCGGATACTATAGAAGATTCATACTGAGGTATGCCATGATTGCAAGGCCCCTATATAAGCTCCTAGTAGTCAACTTCATCTAGACAAATGAATGCAAACAAGCATTTGAAACCCTCGAGTGGAGATTGATCACAGCCCCTATTCTAATGGCCCCAAATTGGTACATAGACTTTCATGTACATACTAAATGTTCTAATTATGTAGTAGGGAGTGTGTTATGTCAACCTGACAAATAGAACAAAGACTACCGAGTATACTTTGTAAGTAGACAACCAAATGATGTGGAGGTGATTTACACCACAACAGAAACAAAAGCCTTAGCAATGATCTACAATGTGAAGAAATTTGGACACTATCTATTAGCTACTGACTTTATCTTCTATACAGATCATCAAGCCCTATTAAATCTTGTCAATCGACCATGTACCATAGGCCGGATCACTCGATAGCTTTTACTACTACAAGATTTCAATTTCAAAATCGTGGTGCGAAAAGGAGCTCAACATTTCATTGCCGATCACATGTCACGATTGAGGACAAGAGAAGAATCGGAAGGAATAGAAGATGATCTACCAGATGCCACATTATTTCAAATAGATGCTATGCCTGATTGGTGTGCAAACATCATTAATGGCAGACATCATTGGGTACTTAATGACAGGAAGATATTATTTCAAACAGATGTTGTACCTGATTGGTGTGCAGACATCATTGGGTACTTAATGGCAGGAAGACCACCTCCTAAAATGAGAGTAGTGGATGCTCAGAAACTAATTTTAAAAGCTGCACTCTATCAACTCATTACAGGATAACTATACAAGATGTGCAAGGACCAAGTTTTAAGGAGATGTGTGATGCCACATGAGATCATGCGAATCCTCAGTGAAGCACATGAAGGCATTGCAAGTGGACATTTCCAAGGGGAAGTAATAGCAAGAAAAGTCCTCGCAGGATATGTTGGTCAACACTTTGGTTAGATGTCAAAATCTGTGTCGTATGCCAATGAGCTACTAAACCACAACACAAAGACTTTAATCCCCTAACAACAGTCATTGTACAAAAACCCTTTGAAAATGGGGGATTGATTTTGTGGGTCCCATCCATCCAACAGCAAAAGGAACATAGGCATGCTACATCATTGTGGCCACTGATTACTTTGCCAAATGTGTTGAAGCTAAAGCCATTAGAAAGGCACATGCCAAAAGCGCAACAAGGTTCTTGTACGAGAATGTGATCACTTGATTTGGATGTCCCATTGAAATTTTGTCAGATAGAGGCACACATTTTGTCAATGAGGTCATCCAAGAACTCTTGTCTGGCTTTATGATGATCCATAGAAACAACACACCTTACTACCCCCAAGGGAATGGACAAGCCGAATCCACCAACAAAATTTTATGTATTGTCCTCACCAAGGTAGTAGAACCAAAGCATTTTGATTGGGCAGAGAAACTAAATGCAGCCTTATGGGCATACAAAACCACACTCAAGGTCAATATAGGAAATACATCTTTTCAATTGGTGTACGACCTTGAAGCTGTGATCCCACTGGAATTTATAATACCTAGTCTACGCATAGCAGTACAAGAACGTATGGGAGATCATGCATCGCTCTAGAAATACTTGCAAATCAAAATGTTACATGCAGTATCTCTTGATTGGACCAGACCAATAAGCACCAAGACTCTCCGAGATCTTTGCCAGAATATGGATGAAGAAGAGAGAATCTGTTCTGTCTCTCAGTGCATGCAAATCTCATACGGTTAAAAGTTGATGCAATACTACTATATGAATGCTTGATGGGAAGCCGCCCTCTTCGGGTACCCGGGCTCCTACCTTTACTGCAACAATCACCAGCAACTTCCATGGGATATAACTCCAAGAAAAATCCAAAATTAAAGCTATCAATGCCTACCAGAAGCAACAAGGATCTACCAGAGGAATATGTGGTCTACCTTCAATCTAATCTACCCTATGTTGCCACTCTCTATTTTGATCCTCACATCCCTCCCTAACTCTAGTACTATCCTCCATGTGTCTGTGTGTGTAGTAAAAGCACACCTAGTGCTATGAGGTGTCTAGACCAGGACATAAGTAATGATGTAAGTGCAAAGGATCCCACATGGGGGGTTCCTTTGATTTAGCTAGTTCCTATGATATAGGAGCTGATTGTCACTAATGTAGGCAAGGTGCCTATGATCTAGTACACCTTTCTCTGCACTCTATATAAGGGAGATTCTCCCTTTATTTCAATATACTTGATTTTGCCTTCACTTCATTTTAGGGTTTGTATGGTGTATTATTAAACTCCTCTCAATTTAATGACTCAGACAAATAAAGCTCCAGACAGTGCCACGACCTTATTGGGCTCAAATACTTCCAATCAAAGTCCTCAATGAATATAATCCATAAAATGGATTTTAAAGGAACTTCAATGCAGAGAAGCAAGACAAAATGTCATGCATAACTCCGGACATTAAAACATGGCATGTCAATGACATAGTCTGATGAGAATCCATTAGAAATCCCACTCAAATCGATAATATGGGACTTAAGAGAAGCATGCAAATGCACTTTACTTACTCTGGTAACACTAACACCACTAGGATCTTACATCAATCCCCACTAATGACTTACCCCTTAGATTTTTCTTTTCCTTTTTCTTATTCCTTCTTTAAATGGTCACAAGTACCTAACTCGGCTCACTCAAATCCTGAGATGCTGGTTCCAAAAGAATCACTCATCCATACTTCTAACAACCATTCCATAACAAGGAGCCACTGCATCCCTCTACTACAATGGACCAAAAGAAGATTTAGGCCCAATGCACACAAAAGACTACTTTGCATTATCTTCATTGATAACACTCTAACAACCATGAACGTTGCACAATCTAGAGGACTGGATCGAGATCAGGATGGGGGACATGTTAATTGTTTGGTTAACAATATGCCACCGCTGGTTAGTGATGTGATTTGATGGACAGTGGCGAGTCCATAGAGCCAGGATTGTGTCTTGGAGCTAGATGGGCCCAAGAGGATGGTAAAAGAATGAGAAGAGAGAGTGGTATGAAAAGATTAGGGTTGGCCCTCCCTTCAAAATGTGACATGAATAAAAGGCCAAATGGTTTACTTTGGTCTTCATTGTTGTATGCACAA
The DNA here is from genome assembly GCF_047967505.1 of Dipteris shenzhenensis. Classification (NCBI taxonomy): domain Eukaryota; kingdom Viridiplantae; phylum Streptophyta; class Polypodiopsida; order Gleicheniales; family Dipteridaceae; genus Dipteris; species Dipteris shenzhenensis. The sequence continues at coordinate 25,311,227 of NC_141604.1, forward strand.
GTTTGGAATACAAGCTCCCTCTTCTCTTCCAAGAGTGTCTTTGGGTGCTCTCTTGTTTCCCTTGTAGTGACTTTGTGGTTGCCACTCCATCCCCCTTTACTCTCTCCTTCCCTCCTCTCTCTCCCTCCCTTCTCCCCTCTCTTCTCTCCCTTCTCCCCTTTCCTTTTTCCTTTTATGGAACCACATTGCAATAATCCGGGAGCTACTTGAGTGACACATGCGGACGATTCGTGCTTTGCATTACTTTGGAGTAGCTTGGAGTAGAATCTCCATCGGCATTCCTGCAAGATCCCCAGGACACATAAGTCACCATTGAGACTACACAACGGGGAAACAAGAAACAAGGCTCACCTGTGAGTGGGTGCCTGCTCCAGAAAAAATAGCCTTTTGTGACTTTGAGGGGGGTTTGGAGGGCGAGGAGTCCGTGTCCGTGGGACGGCATACCAAGGTGGACACTAGCTCTATGCCAATATTCCGTGCCCATTGTAACATGAAGGAGACATCCACTCCCAACATCTTAGCACACTTCTGGAGTGGCCAGTAATGTGCAAGATCAATCCTGGCCTCAAACAACCAATCTAATAAACCCCTACTATCAAACCATAAGTGGCTCTCCTCGAACAATTGCCGTGGCTGCCTTGAGATGTAGTGAGAAATTGCAAGAACCTCCCTCGACTGTAGCTCTCACAACAACTGAGGCCCCTTCGACTCGGTAGAATGAATTTACATCAAGCGTGTCCTTGAATTGTTGGACATAAGCATGTGGAATCACAAGAGTCACTGTTTGGCAATTCTCACAGTCCGTAAAGTCAGCTCTCAAGCACATTGGGTTAGAGACATCTCTGGCTTTGCATGTGCCATACTTTGCCAGTAGCTTCCCTTGAAAAGCGAACTAGTACCGAAGAAACTCACAAGGGTTTCTTATTAGGAGAACGGGCAACAAGTTCCCGCTCGACACTACAGCGTCTCCACTAGAAACAATGGCTGTGGTGTTGAGTTGAGGTGCATGCGAGGGAACATGCAAGTTGCTGGATCCCCTTACTGGGCCGATAGAGCTAGTGTCGCCACTTGGCTCGTTCTTAATTATGGATTGTTTTCTAGCTACGTTTTGACACGAATACCAAGTATGAAGATGAACTATATCTTCTCAAATTCGCTCAAAATTTCCCTACCTATGCATGTCTACTTCACCCTCTTTTCCCCCTTTCTAAGTAAGTATGGCCTCTTGTCTCTATGTACAGACAAAGTGGTCACTTAACTTGAAAGAACAATAACTTCAGCTCTAAATACGTAGGTGACGTCTCCAATACATAGAAGGCACAACAAAATAATTGTGGAAATAGTAAGAAAGCTTTTTTAATTTCTCATAAACGTCAAAGGGTAGATATGTGGTTTTATTTCTTATAGACATTAAACCGTCAATCGAATAGCCTATGTTCTTAACCCAGGGCACATAGTCCACTACGTTCAGTCTTGCTCGGCATCACAAATACTTCTGAGTTATAGCAACTAATCCAAAAATAGACGAACATCCACTGCTGCAAAACAACTAGCGTACTTGCAACAGTAAGTTTAGAACCTGTGGTTGGAAAAGAAAATGCCTAGCTTATAAGTAGGTGAAAAAACAAACAGAAAGGAAATAGAGCTTGCGGTTTACCCTCGGCATATGCTTCCTTAGCAATGAGCTGTAATGTTTTTCCCAATGTCTTCTTCGAGACCTTGCGGATGCCGCTTTGTTTGGCCAGGCCACCTTCCTTGCAATTGTACTTTGATGGTTCTCCCATGCAAGGCACGGACCATTCTACATACACCGCAGGGATGAATTTCCCAGCACAACCCTTCAGCTTTGGGGTCGACCTCTCGAAGGAAGCTATAGGTTGATCAACAGTAGTTGCTGGCGTCGGTATGGTTGGACCAGCCGGTTCATCAGTCTTCAATTCTGCTAAAACTGTCTGTGCACACACATATAGACGACAACCAAATCTGCCAAAATCAAGGGACTCACGCTTTTCTATACCCGAAAAATTTTATGCGCTTATAATATTGTCTCATTAATCACGCAGAAACGAGTTCTTACAAATTGCAATCTGTAGTGCAACCTGAGTCGCGAGCGGCAAGATTTATTATGCTGGATTAGGTGCTCATAGTGTTGACCCATTTGATCAAAAGCAATCAACTATGGCAAACTGAGCAACCATGCTCTCATTGTAATGCACATCGGTAGCCTACGACAAAGGCCACATGCACTCAGGCAGCACACATACGCAAGCAGCCTATGCGACTCAACGGCGCAGAGACCTACGCTAAAAACACATTCGACAACTAGCCCTCTATGACTTTACAGACCAACGATTAGCAGCAGCCCGCACACCTAGTACAAACGCGGCGCATAGCGGACTTCAGCCTACTAGCACCCTACAATGCCAACTAGACCCAACGAGCAGCGAGGCAAACTAACAGGCTGTAGCAAACGAAGCAATGCCTTCAACAACAACAAACGACACTTCATTCAAAGCGGAGAGTCTATAATTGAATATCAGTGTTCAACTCGTAGCAAACATAACTCTCAAACGGTCTACCTTCTTCTGTTATCAAGCCTTCTAGATGCCACTCCATTATTTAGTAATGCATCAATATCTATTCTGGTTCGTTAACAGTCGTCACCTTGAGGAAAATTAGATAAAGAGACGAGACTCAAGATTGTATTCAAGATACAGGCTGGGAATCTAGAAGACCACCTCATAATCTGCCTCGTCTCCCGGTTAGGAGCTACAACAAAACTTACAATTGTAGGGCATAGGCAAGTCGTTAGTCGTACGAAGAAAATCTACAGAGGGCCGCAACAAAACTCCTACAGTCCACGAATTTTGACCTCACGAGCTGCATGAACGCACAATAGACATGATAGTAGCAAGCAAGTACGTCGTCGCTCTGCAACGACGTTACGCCATGATCTCGGTGAATTGGTGGACACGGTTTTGTAACATACCTTCGAATTCACAGTTGGTCTCGTCCTCGAAGTAGTCGAAGTCCTCAGCGTAAGTCAGTACAAGCTCTGTGAAGAACATGAAGATCATAACGATAAGGAGGAAATCAAAGAAACAAAGGTCGGAAGGAAGGAAGCCAGAATGAAATAACAAGAGACATGAGTATCACCTCTCTTGAAGGTGGAGCTCTTTGTGTCCATGAAGTCCTGAGACCTACCCATGTCGAACAACACCCACGAACTAGCAAGAACAAAAGTAGATTTCACGACGGTGCTTCTTCTGCCATAGCCCAGCCCATATTTATATGGCCTCAATAGGTTGTTTGCCTTCCCTCATACCTGCATGTCTTGCCAATAGGAGTCGCAATATGACACCAGACGAAGCCAATCTCTGTCTTCGTCCAGAATGGTTACACGGGTACAGTAGGCGGGCTGAAACACAGTCACACGAAGGGCAACAGGTTGTTTGCCTTGCCTACAGCCATGGCTTTTCAACAACAGTCGCAGTCCCACAGGAAGAACCCATGCATGGACTGAAAGGCATGCAAACGAAGACAAAGCAGGCAGGGTGATGCAAACACACCGAACCACCTAATCACAACCGGCCACGCGTACCCAGAAAAAAGCAAACACAAAATTCCCAATAAATTACAATTTTCATTTCCGCTGCTGCTGCCTCCACCCCTTACTATAGCCTACCCAAGGCAGGCCAAGATTTCTAAAATTTGTCATTCACTTGATAATTTAACGTCAATTTTCTCTCTCTCTCTCTCTCTCTCTCTCTCTCTCTCACACACACACACACACACACACACACAAAATTTTTTAATTAATTTCTACTTATGTTAATTTCTTCTTTAATTAATTAACTCATTCTTTAAATGCAACTTTAGTCTATTAGTACATTTCCTTTAAAACTGAGTTAACGAGTAGCATGACCCATCTACGATGGGTTAGAGACCCGCTCCGCTGGGTCTCAAGGAGGGATCTTAAGTGTCAAGACTCCCTCAATGGAAGGCACTGCTTCGCTTGGCTCTATACTCAGTTTACTCAATGATTTAGCTAGATAAGTAGCCACTGTATGGCATTGATTGAGGGGAAAAGCTTTTATAGATAAACTTCGCCCCCCCTCTCTCAATCCCACCACACACACACACATCCCTCTCTCCCCCACCCCTCTTTTCCTTTGATCGTCTCCCTCATGCACACACACATACACATGTACTAATTACCCTCTCCCCCCGTCTCTCCATTGGATTAGGGCCTCTTCCATTAGGGGCTTAAAAATATGGATTAAGCTCTTGGCCAATGAGGAGGCTCAAGCATTAAAAGAATGGAGGTTTCTTCCCTCTTTCTCATTGGTGGGCTAAATGGTCCCCACCCCAAGTTACTGGGATTACCAAAGTAAAAGACTTTAGGGAAAATCGTGGTTTTATAGTGATGGTTGGATCATGCTTGATCTAATGGTTGGCATGCCCTTTCATCTATTCACTCACATCCATTGGATCATGGATGATCTAATGGATAAGATTAAAGTGATACATCATTAATTATATCATGGACGTTGAATCGTGGCTTGATCTGACAGTGTGGGAAGACTATCACGGTGGCAGACTGGTGCTTGTGGGCACGTGGCAGCGCACGGGAGCATGTACTCATAGCATGGTAGGGAGTGTGGTCGCCCATAATAATGGCATTTTCGTGGATTGAGGGGAGCCCTTGGATGAAACCATCCACAATTGGCACGCTTACATGCGCCCTTGGCTGGGAGTATGGATCCTATGGTCCAAAAAAGGAGATACGTGCGAGCCCTTGGATCATTGAAAGATATATAGTGCACATTTGTAGCCCATAGTCTATGGTGATCCATTGGATCAAAATACGATCAACGCTCCAAACACTACAAGGCATAGGCCATTTTCCGACGAAAATACCGACGCTTTTTACATTAAATTTTTTTTTTTTCACGGGCGCAAAGGTCGCTATAAAAGTCATTAAAATCGTCGGAAAAGGAGCGTCGCTATAAACCGTCGCTATATAGCGACGCTGTTAATCGTCGCTATATAGCGACGATGCAAACGTCGCTATATAGCGACGATGCAAACGTCGCTATATAGCAACTCTGATAATCGTCGCTATATAGCGACACTGGTAAACGTCGCTATATAGCGACGATTAACAGAAGTTAAAAAAAAGGGTTAGTGGGGCTAAACAGGGCTTCCTTTTGGCCCTGTTTAGCCCCACTAACCCTTTTTTTTTTTTGTAATTACAAAAGAAAGTTTTTTATAACAAAATTTTCCTTGCTTGCAGGGTGATACAAAATTGTTCTTGTGAACGATGAGGAAGAAATGCATATACATATACAACTGTGTTTGAAACAAAATTACCCTGTGAAAGGGCGATACAAAATTGCTCTAACGAGCGGATATACAAAATGCTACTACCACTACTAATCCGAATCCGAATCCGAATCGTCTTGTTGGGCTGTTCCCTGGTCCTCGGCACCTGCATCTTCTCCCTCGTCCCCGACACCTGCGTCTTCTCCCTCGTCATCGGCACCTCCGTCCGATCCTTGCCCCTGTTGATCGCTCGTCTCTGATGATGGGACGCTTGAGCTTTGACCCTGAGAGTGAACCATATAAATCGAAAATTAGATTGGAACTTAAATTAAAAAGTGAGATTACAAGTAGGAGTAAACTTATACCGTGCGAGCAGCCACCTCAGCCCAATCGACTGTCGCTCCCATTGCCTCTTGCTCAATGAACCACGGCTTGGTTCCTATCCGAAATGCGCGCCGCGTCTCTGCATCCATAGGAAGACGACCCATCGCAGCTTGCTGTGGATCCAATTTACGAGAGTTAGAGTTAGCTAAAGTGCATGTAATATGTAAGTAAAACAAATAGAACAATACATTAAATGGAAAGAAGTAAACTTACCACGGTTGCCTCGAATGCATACCGTCCGCCTGCACCAAAGTGCGAAGTACCTACGACATCCAGCCATCTCTTTGCAGCCCTCCTCTGACCCTCGAACATTTCAGGATGGTCCCTATGTTGCTTCTTGAAGTACTTCTAATCAGCTTTGTCTGCCCAGCTGGGTTTAGCCAACCCCTTTGTAATGGAAGTACGCATGGTTGATCTGCGATGCTTTAGGACCAAACCCATGCGCTCGAGCATATAACTGTTATTAAACTCCACATTTGGCGGATTAGGATATCTTTGTTTTAACTCATCGATCACCGCCTGCTTCTTTTGGGCATCTTGATACCGCCAATCGATATTTATGCCGCTCTTGAAGTGATGACTCATCAACCGCCTCATGGCGGCCATCACTGCTTTGCTCTTTTTGTCTTCTATTATCTCTCCGGCAGATGTGATTTGATAGGAGAGATCCCCTTATGAGTAAGGGGGACTGACGGTAGCAGAGTCTGAAGGAGTGGAAGCTGCGCGACCGCTTCCGGATCGAGGAGTAGCTGTGGGAGTAGGAGAGGGAAAGGGACCTGACTGATACTGTGTCTCCGGACCAAGTGGAGACCTAAAGGAGCGTGAGTGTGCTAACTCGTCTACATCTCCTGAGTCAGCACAACATGAGCCGCCCATCCTACTCTTCCTTCCCTTGCAAGAGACATGCGCAGGTGATGATCCCGTGGTCGAAGGGGCGCGAGGGGATGGCTGGGCTGTACGTCCACCCGTTGGTGTAGGGGAAGGAATTGCGGAGGTCCTCTGAGAGAGCAGAGAGAAGAATCTCGCTGCCTCCTCATCGCTCATCTGCGCTACAAACTCGTCGGGAGTCCCAACAAAGCCATGCGCGGCTAGCAAAGGAGTCCCCTGAGGGGTAGTCGCAGTGCTACGTGGAAGAGGGGTCGGACCAGGGGTAGTCACAGTGCTAGGACCGAGAGGAGTCGGACCAGGGGTAGTCCTCGGGGTAGTCGCCTGAGAGGAATCAAAGTCCTCTGGAGCATATAGATCGTGAGCTCTCCTCCTGCGAGGCTGTCCGTACTCATCCGATGAGCGACGTGATCCCATGTCTAACATAGACACAAACACGAAAACAGAAAACAAATAAACAAACATGAGCATTCTCATAGGCATAGGCATAGGCAAGAAGAAAGAAGAGGGAAAGGAAAGAAGAGGGAAAGGAAAGAGGGAAAGAAGAGGGAAAGATAAGAGGGAAAGAAGATGTAAAGGAAAGAAAAGAATGAGAATGAGGAAATAGAGAATGAGAGAAAGGGAAAGAGATGAGGGAAAATAGAGAATGAGAGAAGGGGGAAATGAGAGAAGGGGGAAATAGAGTGGGAAATAGAGAATGAGCTTATGCAGAAATAGAGAATGAGCTTATGCTTCTCTCATTCTCTATTTCCGCATAAGCTCACGCATAAGCATGAGCTTATGCGAAAACTTAAGCATAAGCTCATGCACATGCATGAGCATAAGCATGAGAATGATGACTTTCCGCATGCTTATGCTCATGCAGAAAAAGAGAAGGAGCTTATGCAGAAAAAGAGAAGGAGAGAAGCATAAGCTTCTCTCATTCTCTATTTCCGCATAAGCTCCTACTCTTTTTCCGCATGAGCTTATGCTTATGCTCATGGGTGAGCATGAGCTTATGCTCATGTTTCCGCATATGCGGAAATAGAGAAGGAGAGAAGCATAAGCTTCTCTCATTCTCTATTTCCGCATATGCTCACGCAAAAGAGAAAGAGAAAGAGCTTATGCGAAAAAAGAGAAAGAGCTTATGCGGAAACTCATTCTCTATTTCCGCATAAGCTCCTTCTCTTTTTCCGCATGAGCTTATGCGGATGCTCATGGGTGAGCATGAGCTTATGCTCATGTTTCCGCATATGCGGAAATAGAGAAGGAGAGAAGCATAAGCTTCTCTCATTCTCTATTTCCGCATATGCTCACGCAAAAGAGAAAGAGAAAGAGCTTATGCGGAAAAAGAGAAAGAGCTTATGCGGAAACTCATTCTCTATTTCCGCATAAGCTCCTTCTCTTTTTTCGCATGAGCTTATGCTTATGCTCATGGGTGAGCATGAGCTTATGCTCATGTTTCCGCATATGCGGAAATAGAGAAGGAGAGAAGCATAAGCTTCTCATTCTCTATTTCCGCATATGCTCACGCAAAAGAGAAAGAGAAAGAGCTTATGCGGAAAAAGAGAAAGAGCTTATGCGGAAACTCATTCTCTATTTCCGCATAAGCTCCTTCTCTTTTTCCGCATGAGCTTATGCGGATGCTCATGGGTGAGCATGAGCTTATGCTCATGTTTCCGCATATGCTCACGCAAAAGAGAAAGAGAAAGAGCTTATGCGGAAAAAGAGAAAGAGCTTATGCGGAAACTCATTCTCTATTTCTGCATAAGCTCCTTCTCTTTTTCCGGCTGAGCTTATGCGGATGCTCATGGGTGAGCATGAGCTTATGCTCATGTTTCCGCATATGCGGAAATAGAGAAGGAGAGAAGCATAAGCTCCTTCTCTTTTTCCGCATGAGCTTATGCTTATGCTCATGGGTGAGCATGAGCTTAAGAATGAGCATAAGCATAAGAATGAGCATAAGCATAAGAATGAGCATAAGCATGAGCTTATATGCTTATGCTTATGCTTATGCATAAGCATAAGCATAAGCTCATGCTTATGCTCATGCAGAAAAAGAATGAGCATAAGAATGAGCATAAGAATGAGCATAAGCATGAGCTTATGCTCATGCGGAAAAAGAGAAGGATCTTATGCGGAAAAAGAGAATGAGAGAAGCATATGCTTCTCTCATTCTCTATTTCCGCATAAGCTCTTGCGGAAAAAGAGCTTATGCGAATGAGAGAAGGGGGAAATAGAGAAGGGGGAATGAGAGAAGCATAAGCATAAGAGAATAAGAGGGAAAGGAAATAGAGAATAAGGGGGAAAGGAAAGAGAGAAGGGAAAAGAGAGAGGGGGAAAGAGAGAAGGGGGAAAGAGAGAATAAGAGAAGAGGGAAAAAAGAGAAGGAGCTCATGCAGAAACTTGCGGAAACTTGCGCATAAGCTTATGCGGAAACTTGCACATAAACTTATGCGGAAACTTGCGCATAAGGTCATGCTCATGCATGAGCATAAGCATGAGCCTATGCTTATGCTTATGCTTAAGCATAAGCATAAGTATAAGCTCATGCTTATGCTCATGCGGAAATAGAGAAGGAGCTTATGCGGAATGAGAGAAGGAGCTTATGCGGAAAAAGAGAATGAGAGAAGCATAAGCTTCTCTCATTCTCTATTTCCGCATGAGCTTAATCGGAAACTTACGCATAAGCTCATGCTCATGCGGAAATAGAGAAGGAGCTTATGCGGAATGAGAGAAGGAGCTTATGCGGAAAAAGAGAATGAGAGAAGCATAAGCTTCTCTCATTCTCTATTTCCACATAAGCTTATGCGGAAACTTACGCATAAGCTCATGCTTATGCTCATGCGGATATAGAGAAGGAGCTTATGTGGAAAGAGAGAAGGAGCTCATGCGGAAACTTGCGGAAACTTGCGCATAAGCTTATGCGGAAACTTGCGCATAAGCTCATGCTCATGCATGAGCATAAGCATGAGCTTATGCTTATGCTTATGCATAAGCATAAGCATAAGCTCATGCTTATGCTCATGCGGAAAAAGAGAAGGAGCTTATGCGGAAAAAGAGAATGAGAGAAGCATATGCTTCTCTCATTCTCTATTTCCGCATAAGCTCTTGCGGAAACTTACGCATAAGCTCATGCTCATGAATGAGCATAAGCATGAGCTTAAGCTTATGCTTATGCTTATGCTTATGCATAAGCATAAGCATAAGCTCATGCTTATGCTCATGCGGAAAAAGAGAAGGAGCTTATGTGGAAAAAGAGAAGGAGCTCATGCGGAAACTTGCGGAAACTTGCGCATAAGCTTATGCAAAAACTTGCGCATAAGCTCATGCTCATGCATGAGCATAAGCTCATGCTTATGCTCATGCGGAAATAGAGAAGGAGCTTATGCGGAATGAGAGAAGGAGCTTATGCGGAAACAGAGAATGAGAGAAGCATAAGCTTCTCTCATTCTCTATTTCCGCATAAGCTTAATCGGAAACTTACGCATAAGCTCATGCTCATGAATGAGCATAAGCTCATGCTTATGCTCATGCGGAAATAGAGAAGGAGCTTATGCGGAATGAGAGAAGGAGCTTATGCGGAAAAAGAGAATGAGAGAAGCATAAGCTTCTCTCATTCTCTATTTCCGCATAAGCTTATGCGGAAACTTACGCATAAGCTCATGCTCATGAATGAGCATAAGCATGAGCTTATGCTTATGCTTATGCTTATGCTTATGCTTATGCATAAGCATAAGCATAAGCTCATGCTTATGCTCATGCGGAAAAAGAGAAGGAGCTTATGCGGAAAAAGAGCTTATGCGAATGAGAGAAGGGGGAAATAGAGAAGGGGGAATGAGAGAAGCATAAGCATAAGAGAATAAGAGGGAAAGGAAATAGAGAATAGGGGGAAAGGAAAGAGAGAAGGGAAAAGAGAGAGGGGGAAAGAGAGAAGGGGGAAAGAGAGAATAAGAGAAGAGGAAAAAAAGAGAAGGGGGAAAAATGAGAAAAAGAGAAGGGGGAAGAGAGGGTTCCTACGCCCATCACTGCAGCTAGCGCTTAAGGCGCTAGCTGCAGGCCAATGCAAATAACAAAAAGCTTAAATGGAAAGAAGAGGAAGCACTTACCTGTAAAAGTATGTCCCGCTCGGTGTAGTGGACTGGGCCCACAAAAGAGAGAGTATGTCCCGCTCGGTGTAGTGGACTGGCCCTACAAAAGAGAGAAAACAACCCATTTTTTCAAATAAGATGTTAGTAGAAAGAGGAGATCACAAAAGCAACTTCTTGAAAGGAGACAAGGAAAGAGAAGATTGAGGAGACAAGGAAAGGAGGAGATTGAGGAGAAGAGAAGGAAGAGAAGGAAGAGAAATACAGGAAGAAGAGGTGAGTTTCTTTCTTTCTTTCTTGAAATTTCGTTTTTTGTTTGAATCCTTTCTAATCAAGCATGAAAACTAGTTTAAAACTTTAGCAATACAAGTAGAAACACTCACAAAACCAAAGCTAACAAACAAACAACCTAAATTGTTGAAAGAAACTCACCTTTTGAAGAACTTTCTTTCTGGAAACCAAAGAGGGAAAAAGGAGAGAGAGGGTGCACAAGAGGTAGGAGAAGGGTGAGGAGTGGGAAATAGGGTAGGAGGTTGCTTGGAATAGATGGGAGGTCAGTGAAAATAGGTGGGAGGAGATTTTGGGGAGCTTACTTGAGAGATTAGGAAAGCTTTGAGCAAAACGCCGCGGGTTTCGGCGTTTCGGGTTTTAACCCACAGCGTCGCTATGTAGCGACACTTATTCTCGCTATATAGCGACGTTTTTAATTTAAAGCGTCGCTATATAGCGACGTTTTAAATTAAAATCGTCGCTATATAGCGATGGAACAGAGCGTTGCTATATAGCGACGCTTACTGTTTATTTTTTGGTGTGGCCTCTTGTGAAGCTCAAACATGCTATGCCTATAATTGTCAATATCTCCTCTTACTACATAGCCTTACTATATAGGACTTTTTGTTTCAATCCTTACTATATAGCGATGTCATTCTTTTTATATAGCCTCAAGAGAAGCTCAAATTAAAAATGCTATGCTCATAATTGTGTACATCTCCTCTTCATGCTTATGTTTTGGTTTTATAAGTGTAGATGGAAGGGACGAGTGGAAGCTCATCCGATGATGCGCCAATGCCCGGGAGCACGAAGTGGCTTACGGAGAGGTTATATTATCATTGCACTCATTGCAAGCGAGAAGTACGACCTCGGGGGGGTCACTCGTCATATGTAACCCTATCACGTGAGTTCAACAGAAGGATTTTTTTTATTTCTAAAATTTACAGAAATAAATATACATAAGGGACTATTTAAAATAGTTTTGGAAAAAATTTACAGATTTGTATAGAAAAGGGGTACATTTTATTAATGAAATTTTTTACAGATAAGGGACTTTAAATATAAGCCTTGAACGCACGTGATATAGAGGGTTTATACATAGTGACCCCCCTGAGAGTACGACATCAACGTCGTATTATCATGCACCACTTGCGGATGTATGGGGAGGAGCCGGAACCAGTACCCCCCGTTGGTGTTGCACATGTTGATGGATCATCGGTAAGTCAAAGCTATTTAAGTTCGCAATCTTATTGTATACCCGGAATTAGAAGATCTTCTATTTACACGAATGAGCTTATGACAGGATGACGAGGGTGACGAGGGTACACATATACCTTCTCACTTTCAATAAGACTATAGTCTCCCGGATGACGACGAGGGTATGGTCGACATGATGGATTCCATTTTTAGGGGCACTACATCCCACGTACACGTGATGTCAGAGTCTGAGGTGAAAATGCGAGAGTTGCAATCAACACAATTGTACGAGGGTGCCAGGATGTCTAAACTACATGCTTGTCTCTCAATCTTGAATCTACAAGTACAGTATGGGTGGTCGGCGGATACAAGTGTCTCGGCCTTAATGAGGTTAGCCCTTGCATTAATTTGATTGACTCATTATTTGGATATTGTTTGTTTTGAGAATCATCATTTGGATAGTGTCTTTGTCATAGGTTGCTCCAAAAGATGTTGCCTGCACCAAATACCATGCCCGCATCAAGAGATGAAGCGAAAAAGATGCTAACAATGGTGGGTATGGATTATGATACCATCCATGCTTGCCGTAATGATTGTATTCTCTTTCGTCGTGAGCATGGAGATTTGGCTAGTTGTCCAAAGTGTGGGGAACAACGATATAGAGATGACTTGTAGGGTGAGAGGATACCGGTAAAGGTCTTAAGACACTTTCCCATCATTGCAAGAATACAACACATGTTTCGATGCAAATCCATAGCGGAGTTGATGACATGGCATGCATCTCATCGATCCACTGATCACACATTAAGGATTTTCGCAGATTGTGCGGCTTGGAAGCACATAGATAATCAGTGGCCGGACTTTGCGAGAGAGCCACGCAACTTACATCTTGGGCTAGCCATGGACGGCGTGAATCCTTTCGGGTTACGCTCGATATCTTGGTCGACATGGCCCATAGTCGTGGTGAATTACAATATCCCACCATGGCTAACAATAAAAAAGGGACACCTCATGCTTGCACTACTTGTGCCAGGAAAGTACAAGGCAAAAAACATGGACTTGTACATGGCACCTTTGATAGAGGAGTTACAGATATTATGGAGAGGAGTGCAGGTCTTTGATATTTCCAGAGCTCCTAGGCATACCAATGATATTTTAGTCAGGGGTATCTTGATGTGGACCATGCATGACTACCCAGGATATGGAGAGTGCGCAGGTACGTGGTTATGTCTTTACATGTACAATGAGGGATTATGCTTTTTTTACTCTCTTTTGCACGCATGTCTTGTACTAACATATTCATGCACGCGTGCAGGGCTTGTTACAAGTGGGTACCATGCTTGTCCTGTTTGTGGACCCGCTCTGAAATCGCTTGCACGCTACTCCAAACACATGAGGAAAAATGTTTATGAAGGTCATGCTCGATACCTTCCGCTCGACCATCTCGCACGTGGAGGTCAGCTTGATCCACCACCATCATATTTGAAAGCAAGTGATTGGATTCAAGCTTGAAGGGAGAATGGAGAGGAACCTCCTCCTGGTATGAAGAGGCTATCGATCTTTCACGAGCTTCCTTATTGGGGTCAGTTACAAATCAATCATCTCTTGGATCCCATGCATATCTTTAAGAATGTGGGGGCTACCATTTGGGCACACTTGGTTGGTTCCAAGGACTCGAGAGGAGTGCGAGAAGACTTGCGTGCTATGAATAGGATGTCTCGTTTGTGGCCCCAAGTGCATGCTTCAGGAAAAGTTGTCCTCCCGAAAGCAACGTGGATCCTCTCTACGAGGGAGGAGGCAGCGATCAAGGCAGACATTGCCTCTTTTCAAACACCGATAGGGTACATGCGTTGCTTGAAAGGAGCATTTTCAAAGGACAATAAGCTTAGTGGCCTCAAGTCCCATGATTGGCACAACGTCTTACAGGTATTCTAAGTAGAATTAGTGTACCGATAATAGTGATGCATTAGCGTAATTATTATTATGTTATATTGTTGACATGATTTCATTGTTGCTTTGATAGTTCATCCTTCCAATTACAATAAAAGGGTGCTTATAAGAAGATGTTAGAAATGCTATATTCAAGATCTGTGGTATTGTGAGGTATGCTTACTATCAATTCGCATTATGTATTTTCTTCATGGACATGTGAAATAGGTGGATATCTCAAATATCTTACATATGCATGGACATGTGAAATAGGTGGATATCTCAAAAAGAGATCTCTATATCGAGCATCGAGAAGGCTAGGGTGGAATCCATCGAAGCTGTATGCTTGCTTGAGAAGCACTTTCCCTCAAGCATTATGACAACTCAAGTCCACTTGCTTGTGCACATAGTTGATGAGGTGGCTATAGCAGGTACCGTTCATAATCGATGGATGTTTTTTCTCGAGCGGTTTATGAAAACTTTAAAGGGGTTTGTAAGACAAAGAGCAAGACCAGAAGCAAGCATGGCAGAGGGATGGCTTGTGCAAGAGTCATTAGTATATATCACAGAGTTTCTTGCATCCACGGATCCTGATATGCCGCAAGCTTGGCACAACAAGGATGATGATCGCATCATTGGCGAGGTCCCCCAAGGAAAAGGGATTGAAAGAAAGATGAGCGAAGAGCAAATGGAGAAATTCAATAAGTTTTGTATCCTCAATAGCCCTGAGATGCAGAAGTGGATTGAGAGATATGAAGTGGCCAAAGCATAAAGAATAAATGCAAGGACGAGATTCAGAGTAATGTACAGGCGATCACAACCATATCCACGAGATCTGGCTCTTCTCCCTACTCACATGTCACTTGATTGGCTACAACTAGCTATACGTAAAGCCGAACGTGATGGAGAGACAATAAACGAGCGCGAATGGGAGTTATCATCTGGATGTATGGTGCATGTAAGTTTCTTATCTCTTGATGTAATTAAGTAATTATTTGTGGCAATATATGCTATAAAATAGGTGCATCTTCATTGTTTTAATGATGCTCTTTTACAGTACAAAAAGTACAGTGCATTATGGTCATATGGACGACATTTTCGCGTAGAACGCATCGATTCAAAGAGAGTCACGTATGATTGTGGAGTCATGGCTAACTTCACACAAGATAGCCGAGCAAGTGCTTCGGATACCAATCTTCTCTCCTCACAGTTGGATTATTGTGGAACCATATGCGACATCTATGAAATTGATTTCAGACGATTTACTATTTTCATTCTTGATGTAAAATGGTTTAGAACTACTTACAACGGTCCCCATGCAACTGTGAGAAAAGATGGTAGCGGTCTCTTTGCAATAGACTCCACCAAACATTGGACCGATGAAAGTGATACTTTTGTTCTTCCCGAGCACTGTGAGCAGGTGCATACTAATGATTTAATTAGTCGAAGCTTTCGTTTTTTAAGTCCATTGATATATATATAATTGACAACATTTGGCACGTGATTTTTCATCTTCAATATAGGTGGTTTTTCATCCGGATCGTTCTGATCCAAGATGGTGGTACGTGATCCAAGTTGCACCACGAAGTAAGCAGATTTTTGAAGATCGAGATGTGGATATGGAGATGCCACTACCAATGCCGGATCCAATTGATGAATCTAGTGAAGAAGATGTAGATCACCATATGAGGCAAGAGGAAGATGCGCATAATGACATCGCACGGGAGGAGGATGGAGATCACGATATTGACGAGGAAGACAACAATCGTCAAGATCAATCACCACACTTAAGCTTAATTGAAGAAGATGATCAAATACTTTTAGGTGAACGTACGATGCTAGAGTACGATGATGATATAGGAAATCAACTCGGTATAGAGTTGGAGATAGACTTGCTTGGCACCTTAGACTTGGCTCAAGATGAAACAGTTGATGTAAATGCTCTTATTTAATTTGATTTTTCTCATCTCAAACTTGGACATGAATATATGAGCTTCAAAGGCTTGATGTACATGCTCTCATTTTTTAATTCTCTATGAGCTCAAACATGTATGAAAATTTAAAAAATTTTGTCATTGGAAGAAAATAAATTTTAAGGCTAAAAAAAAAAAAAAACCTCTCTGTAAAACGTCGCTATAATATAGTGTCTCAGTGTCGCTATATAGCGACCTTTAAAAGTCGCTATATAGCGACTTTTACTAATGTCGCTATATAGCGACTCTTAGTAAAAGTCGCTATATAGCGATGATTTACGACACCCGATTTTTATACCGACGATTAACGCTAAGCGGGCGCTAATCGTCGGTACGTAAACATCACAATAGGATGCGTGTGTAGTAGTGAAAAAGGCATCGCATGCGAGCCACTAGATGAGGATCGAGATCAATGATGGAGAACTGGCACCATCTTCAATGCCATGATGATATATCAAATTCCCCCTTTACCACAAGTGGTCCATGACCTTTTCACCTAGAGATTAAGGAGTTAATATTTTTCTTACATGCTCCCTTATGAGGCCCTTTTTAAGCCCATATTTCCCCAAATGGGCCCCTCTCTCTCTCTCTAAATTATGCCTACTTTCCCTTTGTGACTGTCTTCGGCCTCATGTACATGGATTTATACCCATTGAGGGAGAGAGAGAGAGCGAGAGAGAGAGAGAGAGAGAGAGAGAGAGAGAGGACCCACCCACCCTTCAAACCAATCATTTGATCAATGGCCAATCTAACGCTTTGTGCATTGTTTCACTGGATACAATGTTGCAGTCTACCCCTCAGCACATGTCATCGTAGTTTGCCTCTTGCCACATGGCAACTATCGTGAGCCCTTCGATCTAATGACTTTTAACCATCGGGTGGAATTTGAGAAGATTTTAACCATTGGATCCTATTCATCCCGTGGCTCAAAACTAAAGCTGCCTCAATTACTTAGAACCAAACTCTCCTATGACCACCACATGGCACCTCTCCTAGTAGCATATGGCACATCTCCCATCTCCCTCTCCATTGGAGCTCCTCCTAGCACATGGCAACTCTTCCTTAAGAAATATTATAGATAGAAAAATAGACGAATAGAAGAAAAGAATAGAAAGATGATTATCCATCTTTCAAATCTATCTTGGGTTGTTGTCCACATGTTCAATTGACCTCATGTTCATTTTTGTGCCACATCAGTCCGCATCTAGCTCCTTTGTCCTAGTTGATTGCAATCTGTCAATCTTGAGCCTCGATGACATATGGTGAGGGGCAGGATGTAGCATTGTATCTAGTCAAATAGGAGTGTGCCCCTCATCCTACTCTACATGAAACTCATTCTCAAACCAACAATATTTTCCTCCCAAGAAGCCCTCTCAAAGGGAAGGATGCCACCTTCTTTTCCCCCTCTTTTGTTAGTGAGGTGCTCCACCATGTTGACGTCTCCTCCAACTATCCAAGAATCAACATCAGGTAACAACTCATGGACATTTTTCCAAAAGTGTTGAAGGGTTGGATGCATATATGTTAAGCACACCTCTTAGCCACTTTTTGGGTTAACAGTGGGTGTCATCGTTTGCTGTAAATACTTGAGCATATTCTTTGTATATATGTGGGATCATCATTTAATTAAAATAGTGAGAGCACAAAGAGCCTCATAATCTTGTAACCACTACTACTACAAAGTAGAGCCAATTAGAAGCCAATTTGGACCACTTTGTGGGTCATTTTGGACTTAATTAGGTCTAGTGGTGAAATTAGGGTTGGACCTCCCTTCAAAAGGTTTTGTATAAAAGACAATTTTTTGACTTTTAGTAATCATTATGATCTTGATGTGATACAAGCTCTCTATTCTCTCCAATCCTTCTTGTTGTTATGAGTGTATGAGTGCTTGATTTTCCATACTATTGCTCGTTGCCACATCCCCTTCCATTCGCCATCACATCCTCTCTCTCATTCACTCTTTTCTCACCCCCCTTTCTTCTCTTCTTGTGGATTGACATAAGAGGCATACTAGAGGCTACAGAGGTGAGAGCCATAGATCAGAGAGCAAGAAGAGATGCCTTCATGAATTATGGCTGGTGGTGTGATGTTGAGCACCTCGTCGGCACAATTTTGAGATGCCCATGACACATTTACGAGGTTAGTAGAAACCACCATAACCTTTTTGATGCCGTTGCCAGGGATGAAGAAATGCCGTTTGTTTTTTGTTCTCTTTCCTTTATTACTACCCATTGCTTGACCATCGAAAGGGTTTGGAGTTTGGGAGCTTGATGCTCAAGGAATCATTATTTGAGTGACTTGTAAGCATTAGAAAGGATTAAGATCATGCGTAGGAAAGGCTATAATGAATCTTAAAGGATGAGGATAGCCAAATTTCTCTCTAGAAAAGATCCAATCATACTTGCAAAATCAGGATCTAGAGAGAGAAAGACTAAATCTAGAGAGAGAAATACTAAAGCCTACACTTTTTGATGTCCCTCCCGGGGTCCCCCCACTTTATGTAGAGACTCAAAGATCCCCCCACTTTGTGTAGAGACTCCAAGGTCCCCCCACTTTGTGTAGAGACCCAAAAGGTCCCCCCCAAAAGTGGAGGGATTCCTATCCAAAAGGTCTCCTACAAAAGAGGTCCCACGACGGAGGTACCTACAGATCGCAGTATAAATATCTCTCGATGGAATGAAGCTCCCACTCTTTGGAGTTCAGTGTTCAAGCTCACTATTGTGTTCATGCAATTGATCTCCATTGCATCCATGCTCTCTTACACTATTGTCTTCTAGCATGCCATTACCCTTGCACTCTCTACCCTTGTACTCCCTCCTCCTCCTCCTTCCTCCTCCTCCCTCCCTCCTCCTCCTCCATCTCCTCCTCCTCCCTCCTCCTCCTCCTCCTCCTCCTCCTCCTCCTCCTTCTCGTCCTCCCTCCTCTTGCTTACTAAGGTCCCGATAGTGTTATACCGCAAGAAAAACAAACAAGAAAATTGATTTAAGCATGTTTTGGGTCATTAGGAAGAGTGCTTGACTTGATGGAAATCACCAACAAGCTAATAAAAAATAGTAAGTTTGTTGTTTTCTATTATTTGATTTGATAGAGGTAGGTAATTTAGACCACCCACCATCTCCCTAGCTAATCATAGATTCGAAAAAGAACATGTTTTGGAGTAGATCTAAGTTGAAAGGGTCGAGGACACTTTTTGGGCCAAAATTTGTTCAAGTCCTAAGCACACGGCGTGGAGTCAGCAAGTCCACATGTGGACTTAGGGAATATCTCACCCACTTGTCAGGTTGATTCATGGTAATCATACCTGGTCCCCCTCGCTAAACTACACATATTTCAAGACGTGTAAGAATCCTTTGACTATGGACTACAAAAATACATGTTGAATTTTGCAAACCATGTCAAAACTTGCTAAATTTATGTAAAACTAGTTGCACATCCAACACAACATCAATATATCCTCCAAATACCCAAGTTCTAAATCCACCATTGGATTTGTCAGCTTCATCTACCTGACAAACTTAGGTTTTCAAACACATCCACACCCTCCTACCCTTGAACACTTATCCATCTAAAAATACATCATCTGATGGAGATCCCAAGTACACATGTAGATTTAGAAACATTTCGACATGATTCATCCAAGGTACCCAAGGTATTTTCTAAGACTCTATTTGATCTCGGCAACTGATCTCACAACACCTTCACCTTAATGAGATAGTCATGGATCGTATCTCCTTCATCCATGCTCATACTGAACAATTGATGATTCAGAGCTAAGATTTTGTATCATGCAAGTCATTCAAAGTGGCCCACACCTCAACCAATGTGCCCACCATCTGAATGTGAGGAATCATTGCATCTGCCATTCTCCCTATGATCAATGCAAGGGCCTGGGTATGTTTGTCCTCCCATGTTGGATCTATAGGAAGGATAATGTTACCCACCCCATCCTCGACATCTGCGGGCATTGAATCCCCTCCTGTCGTGATCTTCCACAGCCTACTAGCCACCAAATGGCTTTGAATCTTTACCTTCTAGATAGGATAATATTTCCAATCGAGTTTCTTGGTCTCGTCAAAATTTGGAATTATCAAAGAGAGCGTGGTTGTATGAACAGTGACCATAGGTAATTGAGCACCTCCACCGTCAGTCCCATTGCCTCCACCAAAACTATTGGAACCACCTATCCTATAACCTTCACCACCAAAAATTTCTTGACATAGCTACTGGAAATCACCTGAGCAACCAAACAAGAAACCCTTCTATAGCAACCAAATAGACTCTATACACACCTGATGGAAACTGAGTCACCCTCCTTCATGCAAGGGCACAATACTCTAGTCATGGAAGTTGACTCCCTAGAGCCTTGAATCAAGGTCATCCTTCAACAAGGTCCTTGCCTTCAAGATCTACCACTTGTGAGCATCCTTATGGGCTATGATTCCATGTTAGAAATAACCATAACAGAGGGTACACGTAGTGGAAGATAGATAGTATAGCCTAGGAGCGTACACAATGACATTGGGGGTGGAATCCAAAACTTATTTACTTTATGTGCTCAACATACATTGCTGCTTTATGTGCTCAACATACATTGCAAGCCACTCCAAGAGAGATATAAAACCAACAAAATATATATTTGTCCAATGGAAACAATACAAAAGGAGCCGGCAATCCCACCAGAGCATGGTATTCTATCCTTACCAAAATCATGATGTCTTGCTACCTCCGTGGCACTTCTAAATCCCTAAGCCTATGTGCTCGTCATTGAGCTTTAGTAGACTTTCTCACCGTGCCTTGATTCCTGCTCCTTGCTACCCCTAAAAGATAGCCAAGGGTGCAGCCCCTTCCTAAGCTATGTCTACAGCTCTTCATCTCCCACTGAATCCTCTGGATAAAGGCCTAGATATTGCTACTCTATTGTTCCAAATTATTGCTTGAAGTGCTGCCTCAATGCATGAGGAATTAGCGCCCAAGAGTTTCCCTTTTAAATAGGGGCTACGAGCCCCCCAAAACTGGCCAACTAGGGCCCTATTTGGACTGACCCAACTAGCCACCTTCTAGTCTCTAAAATTGACCCAAGGGGGCACTTTTCTTGAGGTGTTGTAGGCCCTGCCTGGCACCATCGTCGCAAGTTGTCCTGCCCCTGCCCCAACCTATTTCAAGCCATTTATCCAGCCCATATGTTACTCCACATAGGAGCCTATTAGCTTTTCCCATCCTCCCTTAGTCAAGCCATCTCTAGCCCTTGAATTTTGCCGTTGTAGCTCCATACAGTCTGGTACAAGCCTCCATCCATATAGCTTCTCTTGTAGATAGCATTAGTCTCGGCTTGTACCAACCCTCCTATCGGGTCTCCTACACAATCCTGCTCCATCCAGTCATTGATCACCATGTGGCACATCCATACCTCCTCTATCCACCATGGTGGCTGCTAGGTATGCCTTGAGGTGTGTTGCCCACATGGTAGCCCACTCTTTTTGGTTTTCCCTTTGACTTTGCTACCCACACGATAGCCTAGGTGCTGCCCATGTGGCAACCACCTAAACCCTAAGTACACTTCCCCCATGCTCTCTTCATATTGGGGCTTACAGATGGTGAGGTGACTTTCCAATAGGGACATGGATTCCCTACTATTTCATGTTCAAGGAAACTCAAACGAGATAAGCAGTGGATAATTTCAATATGGT
Source organism: Dipteris shenzhenensis (assembly GCF_047967505.1). Taxonomy (NCBI): domain Eukaryota; kingdom Viridiplantae; phylum Streptophyta; class Polypodiopsida; order Gleicheniales; family Dipteridaceae; genus Dipteris; species Dipteris shenzhenensis. The sequence goes on from NC_141604.1 coordinate 25,332,944, forward strand.
CATGGTTGTGCACGGTTGGACCCCACATTGAATATGATATGAGAAAATTACTCGGGAACATACAAGGAATAACTTAAAAGATTGCAACACCATATGGAGATATGGAAAGGCATACATTATAATCTCTTCTTAATAGAGATCTCCCATTTATGATATTTCACCTCTCTTTTTTATGTCTGAAAACAATGTAAGCCAAAAATATTTGACAAAATATGTTGTCCTCCTTCCTACTACCTAGCTACCTAGCTATGGGACTTTCAAGGGGATATGTTATGAAAATTTTCAAGAATATTTGCTTTGCTTTTATCAAATGTCTTTCATCTTTTTAGTGTTGTTTTCCCTCTTTATTTCTCACAAATTATTCTATTTTTGCTTTATAGGCTTCACAACCGTACTATCAAAATAGAATAAGGTATCTTATTTTCTTTCTTTTTCATGTTGTTTTCGTTGTTGTATTTAAATAGAATGAATCCCCTTTTCCATTTTCTTATCTTGTATTCCATTCTTTTTAAAAGATGCGGGTTTCTTTTGGAAGGATGGCGAGTGGAGGATCAGTGTGGAGGGGGAATACGAGACCCTCTGACACTACCACCTCAGGCAGTAGTACAGAGAAGTCAAGGACATTACTCACCCACTTGGATCCAGGTAAGATGGAGACACTCTACGTGAATTCAAATGCAAAAAGCAACAAGTCTTTGACACACTACTTGCCTCCATTGAGATCTCCCAAGCTACTATAATCGGAGCTAGGGAGAGAGAGATTAGTGTCGACGTAGATGCTTGAGCTCAGTAATTGCAAGAAGTGGCACAGGGGATGCTAATGCTAACTCCTAAAGTTCCACCACTCTCCCCTTTTCAATTAGTAGCTATAATGAGATCATAATGGATACACGAGGTACTCTAGTCATGAACCGAATGCACACACTTTGCTTCTCTTCCTTCAAGAAGGTAATGGAGGACTTTCAAAAGTAGTTGGAAAAGAAGGTGTGGGTATCAACCCAATTGAGGGAGGAATTCCCAATGCTGCCGGAGTAGGAGTTTGGCTCCCTTGTCTCAAAAAGAACAAATCCGTAGGGCAGTGAGAAAAAAGGAAGGGACGCCTACTTCGGAAGACACCAATGATTGGAAAAATGTCAAGGAGATGAAGGATATGCCGAGGAAGTATCATGAATAGAAGCGATTAGCAGTGGCTGCTAGGAAGGGTAAAGTGGGCCAAGCAAGGCTTGATTTCATCATTTCTTTATGTGAAGCTATTGCTTCACTTCTTTTAGCATGTAAATTAGAAATTAGCTTCTAAATTGTTCAAACTAGCATGTATGTTTGTAATGTTAGTCCATGAAATTGTAAAGGGCATGTAAGGAGCAATACACATACACTACGAAAATGGCACAAAAGCTCTCATCGACTTGCTCAAAGAGAGTGGGCAATTCATGCCCTTATATGATCTAATCTCTTCAAACTACACCCGTTTATTTTCAAATGCTCAAATTGAACAACTAGAAGATATACTAACCTCTAAAATGTGTCCTTATTAAACCCGATTGAGATGACGAATTCTTGGTAGAGGCCCACCAAGACACCTAAGCTAGAGTAGCTTGAGGGGGAGATGAGGAGCAAGACAGAGGGGCTAGTGATGATCGAGGCAACGATGAGGATGATGGGAACTGAAGTTTATAGGATGTAAATATGTAGTAGGCTAAAGTAGGAACTAGGAATTGAGGAATAGGCAATTTTGTACTCAAACAATATAAACACATAGACAAAATGGCCACTATAGTGTAAACAGATTTTTATACAAAAGGGCAAATTAGGACTTAGCTCTCAAGAGAAACCCTTTCCCCAAATTACCCCTTATCCCAGATGTGTTGAGAAACACAAGACTAAAGAGAAACCCTTTCCCAGCCTTGACTATTCCACTTAGCCTTATGGCAAGCCCAGGCTTCCCAACTGTGATGCAACTAACAGAGGTAGGCACATAACGTAAGCAGCTTTTAATGCTGGCGCTACTGGTAGTGATGCACCAATACTTACAGTTGTCAAAATCTCAGAACGTTTTTTATACATAAATAGCTATTGTCTCTGGGTGTCAGGTTTCTCTCAGGAGAACACTACGGTGCTTTGTTGCAGAATGCAAGCGTCAGTGGTGTCAACATTAGGCAGGGATAATTTCTGATAGCAACTCTGTACGTAATATGTTCACATCCACTGAATAATTTAAATGGGAGGGAAATGAGAGCAGAAATCCACCTGAGACAGTTTTCATGGGGTTGGTGTTTTCAAGTATCTCACTATCTGATTCCTGTATTTGGCAAGCCACACAGTCATCAGTTAACTGGGCCATATGTGTCCTTACGGCAATCCTCCTACAGTAGTTATTTGATTCAAATAGTAGACATAACAATCCAGACATCATCAAAGCACCAGTCTGACTTGTGTTACCTCTATATACAATTAACGATGTTTGTTACAAGTTGTAAATATAAGTTTAAAAGCAACAAGCACCTATCATGGCAAGACATCCGAAGCAAACAAAGCATCAACTCCCCTACCAAATTAACTGTTGAAGGCTAAAAGGGATGAACATAAAAAAGGCTCATGAAAAAGGTACTATTTTTCGGTCATCTTCTCTACAAGTGTCTTTCTCAAGGGCCACCCTTTATAGGCTACAATGCCCACGATGTATAATGTACAAATAACATTTGACCAAAATCACTCCCAACTGTATGAATGTAGTTTTGAGGCACCACCTGATTAGCATCACTAACCCAGCCTTCCCACCTAGGGCATTCTTGAGAGGACTTTCTTTAACCTTCTGTGATAGCAGGCAAGCCATATGAACGTATGAAACAAAGAAGCCTACATCTGCATTAGGATCAGAGCTATTTAGAAGAGACATCTGTCAAGCAGTTGGAGCGAGAAAGATCTGAAGGCATGCAGACCATTGCTCTTTGTTGCAAGTGTCGCATGCTCTGCTCCATGCTCAACTGCACCATCTCAGTTAGCATTTTCTTGGCAGTATCAGTGCCTGGCTCTCCATTGTCTACATGAGCTGCAATGTCATAAACTATGCTCTCCAACATAGCTGAAGCTGAAGCAGACCTTGGTGACTGGGGACTGTCCCTCAACAAGCGGAGGAGGTTTTGTGCCTTTTCCTGAGCTCCGACTGTGCCCTGGACAGTGAGCTCCAGCAAGCCTGGAATAGCCCCTTCCTGAAGAATAGCTTGCCTGTACTTGCATCTGCTGCTTTCACACATGGTAAGCAGTGCGCTTACAGCATGTTCTCTGCTCTGCAAGGACCCCTCTTCCAGGACTTCCACTAATGCCAATATGCCTCCCTCTTCATTGGCAATGGCACACCTACCTTCCTCAAAAACTGTGAGCGATTCTAAAAGAGCAGTAGTCTTCTCGGCAACTTTGGAAGCTTTTTTGCATTCCTTCAACAGCGTAATAAGAGGATGGACAGCCCCTGCTGCCAGAATCGGTGCCAGATTCTCTGGGTAGGTAGACAGATTGTACAAAGCCATGACAGCATCCACCTTCCCTTGAAGACTTCCAGATGTAAGCATCTCCACAAGAAGTGGCGTAGCACCCGAATGCCCGATCACAAGCTTGTTAGCATCTGAAGCAGAGAGTGTCAGGACTGCAACTGCTGCTGACTCTCTCAAATTTGCGTTTTCTGATTGCAGAAGTTCCACCAAGGGAGCAATCGCTCCTGCCTTCACAATCCTTATTTTGTTCCTGCAAATAAGAAAATGAAATGAGGTAACTGTTATCTCTCGTAGATCAATCCGTTCCAACAAAGAAAGTGCAAAGGCTTGACAAAAGCCCAAGCAACACAGTTTAACCCTGCCCAGATGAGAATCTTTAATAGGTCAAATAATGAATCTGCTTCCCAGAATAAGGAAGGGTTGAAGATTGATTAGATATACGAATCATTATGCTCATAAAACGCACGCCTGTCGGAAAAACCGTCGGACCCTTTAACCCTTCGAACGGACACGCACAGAAATGCAAATACCCTCGAGTTCCTGCGTCTTCTAATACACGAAGAAACACGAAGAAACAGACCCTCCCACGCCCAATTCCATATTCAGAAATAATCCTACACAAGAAGAAGGCTTCCGACAGCTGAGTTTTGGGTCCGGTTATAGGAAGCTTGAAAACGACGGTTGGATTTTCCAATCAAAAATTTGCAACCATCGACGAGAGCAACGCAAGCTTTAATGGTAAGCATACCTCTCATTCCGAACTGCCAGGTTCAGAAGCGCCAGCATAGCTGCTTCTTTGGCTTCCGCATTTGTAGATTTAAGCATCGAGACTAAAGGGATGATCACCCCTGCTGCAGCTAAATAAGCTCTGGTTTTGGCTGAGGTCTTCGCCAGCTTCCTGATTTCCTTCGCCGCTCTCAGCCGTGCCTCTCCAACGCCATAAAGAAGAGCCCAAAGGATATCCTGCAATCCTTGCTTGGTATTGCCACTCAACGAGTCCAAGTCCAAAGATTCGAACTCCTGCTCCAGCTTGTCCTCGTGCAGGGCCATACTAATGACGCGTGCAGCAACAGCCCCTGCACCCGGTGCAGAAACTCTGGCAATCCTGCACACAGAACGTCCGACGCAGTCCCCAGAGTCGCGTTGATCGATCACGAGCGACAGCCAAGGGAATAAAGCGAACGCCTGCTGGTGATGAAGTTCCCCAGCGCGGTGTGTGGAGAAGCGCTTCGAATAGGGAGAAGAGGAAGCGCAGAAGCGAGTATAACTCAAAGGAAAAGCTACGATGTGATGGCAATGAGCAAAGAAGGGAGGAAATGGAGGGGATGGGGGGGAGGCAAAGGAGGGGGGGAAGAAGGAAAGGAGGAGTATGAGAGAAAGCTATTGGAGAGGGGGAAGAAGAAGAAGGTGAGCTATGGAGGAAAAAAGAGCAGAGCAAGAACAGAACAGAAAAGAAAACAAAGCTGATGAAAGTTTGGATCAACAGAGAGACAGAAAAAAGAAGATGAAGAAGATGAAGAAGCTTTTCTTTCTTTCTTTTTCTTGCTTTCTCAGATGACACCTACCAACAGAATCACACCCTTGCTCTCTCTCCACACTAACATTTTAAATCAAACCCTCTCAGGTTTAGGACAAGGAGGAGGACTCTTAAAATCTTTACCCCCTATCAAGTTAAGATTTTGGGTTTCTTAATCGGTTATTTACACCGATCCTCGTTTTTAGAGGCCATCCATTCTCACTCCCGCTCTCGACGTGACACCAGATATTTGGATCTTTTGCATAGTGTGCCATCGGCGAAGCTACACGTCACCATCAATTCAAAAAGAAGCATTGAGATCGTTTGCTGAGTAGGAAAGCTAATGTGCCATAACTTTATAGGTCGAAACTGACCTATGTGACACCTCCCGTAGGACCTCAATGCTCAAAACATTTTTTTTTAATAAAAAGGCTCGGGGCTATTACCATATGCCTTCATTTTTGGGGGGGTTGGGGGGTTTGGGAGAACTCCTCCCTTGGTCCTTCACTCATAGCTTACCCGTGCTCTCGTCGCTCCTTCCACCACTTTCCTCCCCACTCTACCTCATCACCTCACTCGCACTCCTCTTTACCATTCTTCGCCTCCTCTCTATTGTACTCCCCAATGCCCTTCCCATGCAATGCTATGTCCCATCCTCTCCCCAACAATAATGCCAGGCAAGGTAGCAAATCCACATCGAAATGCCAATCGTAGAGAACTATCTTTGTAAGATGACTCCACGTCGGCCTCCTTCCATAAGCTCCATACATATGTCATCAGATCTCTGGTCAACAACACTACTACCCTCACTCGATGTCACATCAAAGCACAACCTTTAACAAGGCCGTTGCTGCATCGTAGGCAAGATGGAGTTGTTTCTTGTTGTCTTGTCATGCTTCAGAAATTAACTTAAATTCAAGTCTTGATTCCCAATGCTGGTGTTGTTTCTTATTGTCTTGTCATGCTTTAGACATAACTTAAACTTCAAGTCTTGATCCCCAATGTTACGCTTTCCCCTCTAGATCAAGCATTGACCTATGGAGCATTCAATTTCGATGTGGCTTAATACCATTGTCCTTTTCCTATTAGAGTGACAATTTTCCCTAACAGGTTTGTTGGGCAACCAGTTTACCTAGCACATGTTATTTGACTCCACAAGGCCAATGCTTGCAATGTAGGCACAATGACACAATCTCATTACCTCACTATAAGGCCTACATTCATTTGGATAACTAAATTCTAGGCTAGATTGCCTACCCATATTTTAGCATGTTTATAACCATTTTTTTAGCCCACCCTACTACTACTAGTTAACATTTAAGCTTTTTCTAGAGTATTATGTGGTTCCCACCTACTCTTCATGGCACCGACCTCATGTTTTCCCAACAATATTTTTCATTGTGTTCCTTTCTTGCTCGGATTGACGGTGCCCCTTACAGATCTTTTGCTACTATAAACTTTTCTTGTCCATCATGCATTTTCTACACTCTCTCCCATCCTATTCTTAGATGTTGCTTTCCCAACCATGTAAGAGAGTTGCGAGACTCATATATTTTTTGCTATAAACTACAACTCTAATTATTTGACTTAAAAATTTGTGTTGCACATGAAAGTGAACCTTTCAAGTTCAAGATCCGTAATGCATATAAATGTCATATAATTAAATGGATTTTGGGTTTCAAATGCCAATAATATATTCACCAAAAGTATGGATGACAAGTAGACAAGGACCATAGAGATAAACCTTATTTCCTTACAAGTTTCAATGCTTTGCATTTGTCCCTTTGGCCCACATGAAGGTTGATCTCATGTAGGTTCCATAGCACAATTCCCCCAAGTGCCATTTGCACACAGATTCTCTTAAGGCACCATTCCAAAATGATAAAAACAACCTTTCCATGAAGTTGCTTTCAAGAAACGCATGCCTCCAATCTGCCCAATTGGTTATTCATTGAAAAATCAAGATATTAGGATGTCCACTTCTACATGGGTGCATGCCTCAACCACCCTTGGTTATTTCATCTCATCGTAAAACAAGCAACCATTTGAGATGGAATGGCCAACTTGCCTACTTGCCAAATAAATGTGACTTTATCAACTTCCATGAAAAGCCATTAACTAGATGGATTATCAGAGCATTGCTGTTAAACTTGGAATAGGTCCCCCCAACACGAAAAATTTCTTACAATGTATTAATTAGTTGTAAATGGAGGAGAGGAGGGAATCTAGTAAAGGGGGGGGAGGGTGGGGGTGTTGAAATCCCCAATCTTTATGAAAATGTATGCTTGCACAAGAGGAAATGTCCAAAACCAACTTGGATTGGTAACCATGTAAAGTAGATCAATCATCTCACACTGATAGTTAAAAGAAATTTTGGCTAAGTCCATCAATGTATGTGGTCATTGAGACCTCAATTGTTCTCTCTATTTAGTAACTCGCTTCTTTATCACAATGTATTCTCCTTCTTCTTTTTTAAATCACAATGTATTCTTGAAAAGTGTGTCTTCCATTATGCGACACAAAATGTGATAGCATTCATCACCTCTCATTAATATGATTATTTTTCAAAATATGTTTCGCCCAATATGCTTCTATAGAATGTCAAAGAATTTTTTTGATTGCATGTGGATTTTATTTGGAATTTTGTCTCTCTATTGTTATAAATCATGCTTAATTCCAATTTGTACATGTTGAGTTATGATTTTTGGAAGATCTAGGGCCCATTTAATAGCCATAATTGGAATCCAAAATGGATCTTTCATTGCGTACATTCATTTAATAAGCAATTACATATGTGTAATAGATGTGCATAATAATTTAAGAAAATTTGCGAACTTGAAAGGAAGATACAGGGACATCTCATAGGAAGGTTAGTCAAAAGATGCTTCTTATTGCTCATTAGAAATGCTCACTTTAATGTTTCTTTCCCTCTAAAAAGGAGTTTAATTTTGCCTTGATAATTTAAACTTAACAAATATTAATAATTATGAATTGAAAGAACTACATTGCGTACATTCATTTAATAAGCAATTACATAAATATGCGCAATAGATGTGGATAATAATTTAAGCAAATTTGCGACCTTGAAAGGAAGATATGGGGACATCTCATAGGAAGGTTAGTCAAAAGATGCTTCTTATTGCTCATTAGAAATGCTCACTTCAATGTTTTTTTCTCGCTAAAAAGGAGTTTAATTTGGCCTTAATAATTTAAACTCAACAAAAAATTTTAATTATGAATTGAAGGAACTATTGGCATTCTTGAGAATAGGGAAAATGCAATGCTTCATGATTTAAAATAATTGTAACAACAATAAGAGGTCCTGCAAAATCAAGATACTACAAAGACTTGAGGCTATCATATCAGGTCATGTCCAAGTTAGCCTCTTACAAGATTTTTTGGACAAAGAATACCATATGTTATTTTGTGTACTAGAAGCATATAATTTTAAAGGGTAAAATTTATACCTTCAAACGGATTTTGGTCTACTAATAAGAATACTCAATTTTTTTCACTTTAAATGAGCAATATTTAAAAATCGTGGTTTGCAGCTAGGAAACACATTTCTTACAAAACTTTAACTTGCAATAGGATTCTCTGCCAATAAAAATACTCACTGAATTTCACTTTAAATGAGGAATATTTAAAAATCATGGTTTGAACACATTTCTTACAATACTTTAATTTGCAATAAAATTAATTTATGGTCTCCGTCTGGACCTTTCATATGAGCAAGTTCTTGCTTTTATATTTTTCTTAAAAAGATGAGACTTCAGGACTCGCATGGAACACATTTTTGACAAAATGGATATCAAAATTTGGTTAAGTTCCTTATGTATGATGATACTTGTGATTGATATTGTTGGTTATCATGGTCAATATTTCATATATTGAATCATTGGTATTTTATTAATTGGACTTTTTACTAACCCCATTTTTCCCTACATATTTGATAGTTTTTGGGTTTACCTTTGCAACTTTTCTTTGATGGCTCATCACCCTCCCTTTTCACACGATGACTCAGGGTGCTATTGCTAGTTGGCCCTTTGGGTTATCAACTAAGTGCTTTGGATATTATGTATTTATGGTCACCCTAAGGTTATGTGACCTACTGTCTAGATGGTCAATGCCAAGTGCTTCCCTTTTGTTCTTCTAGACTTGACTTTAGCCCTTATATTCTTACTTGTTGAGCTTTTGGCTACCTCTTCGTTCATATACTTCATCCTTTGATTGAATGATAGAGAAGTGCTCCCAAGTTGACTTATAGAAATGCTTGAGGCCTAAATGGCCTCTTCATTCTAATCAAATACTTCCTTCTTCCCCTCTCACCACACTCATCTAATTCTTTCTCCACAATTCTGGGTGGCCATTAAAGGATTGCTACCACTGAAGCATAGGATGCTCAATTGTCAATTGATTTCAACTAGCAAAATGTTGTTGCATGGTTTTGTGATCATTTAGGGAAATTCCTTTCATTTATATCTTTTTCTACTTATGCCTTGACTACCCATTTAATAGTGCCACATACGTTAGAGACACCACATTCAACTTATATTTGGTCTAGGGATATTATGAGCTGAGCTTTCTTCTATGTGATGGACTTTTGATTTGGCTTAGATGTTTTGGCTTGAGAAAAAAAGTGTTGGGCTTGACATATGGTTGGCTTAGCCATTTTTGTCAAGCATTGCATGCTTGTAACTTAACAAAAATGTATGGGTTGATAGTTTGGTGCACGGCACCACTTCTTGCATCTTCTTTGGTTTGGTAGAGCATTAGGTCAATAAATGGTATTCATTAGGATGCTTATGACTAAGATAAGCCCTTGAATTATTATAATATTCGAAAATGTCTAGACTTCTTTTGATAAATGAAATCCCATGCTTCCTCTCATAGTACTACTTACCCTTGATATGGGGCAGAGAACTTTTGATATAAAGACAATTGTTTCTATTTTTGACATGATATTATAAATCCGCATTTTACCCCGAAAAAATTTTGACAATGTCAAGCTCTTTGTATTAAAATGTGTGTCCCTATGTTGATGCAACGACCAGCTAGCTACTTGCTTTGATGAGTTGCCATCTCTAGGAGAAGACCATGGCAAATTTGTTTCTTTATTTTGTGTTACAATAACTAGGCCAAGTATACCTCTAGGATGTTTTTTGGCTTATAACTTGGTCTCACCTAATATTTCTTTGTCATTAACAAGCGTATGTAAATTTATGACTATCCATCAGCCATTCCAATACTTTGCTAACTACTCGATCTACTTCCATAACTTGTGGCTTTCTCTAAATTTTCAACTCTCCTTGAGACCAAAGCTTGAATCCCTTAGCTCTTTTACTATGTTCCCACAAGCAATGGGATGATGTATCAACCATTGGTGATGACAAGGTTTTGAATCTATGATGTTTTGATGATCGAATGATTGAAATTTTTATCAATTTTTGATGTTCTTGCCTTTACTCCAAACTTTCCATAGTAGGTAATTTCATGGCTATATTAATTAGCCATTTCATGGTCTTTTACCTTTGCTACTCTAAAGCTAGCTATCATTTCTCTGCTATCTTCCATAACCAAATTATAGCATGTTATGGGCCTGTTATGGGTTGCCCACCCATTTCCCATAATCATCATTAAGAATACTTTGTGGTATTAAATGTTTGACACACTCTTGAGGACCCATTTTGTTCTTGATCTATGGCCTTAATATCATTTCAAGTTTAAATAAATGAATACGCTACATGCATTTCTATGTGTGGGTGTATGTGTGGTTGTTGTTGTGTGTGTGTGTGTGTGTGTGTGTGTGTGTGTGTGTGTGTGTGTGTGTGTGTGTGTGTGTGTGTGTGTGTGTGTGCATGCACACATGCACAAATGTGTGTGCATGCACATTGTGTGTACATGCGTGTGCACATGCGTGCACGCACATGCACACACACACACACACACACATATGCACATGCACGCACACATGCACTTTTCTTTAGTGAAAGTACACACACACACACATAGAGTAAATGGCCAAGAAAGAGCATCGATCCTTTGTCGATTTAAGCACATCACATGGTATGGCAAAGCAAAGGCAAGGGAATGGAAGTTTAGGTGGGGACGAGAATTATACATCTTGGGAAAAGAATGGGAAACACTTGGCTCTATCTTCTATGCAAGCAGAGTATTTATTAGCATGCATGGCATCATATGAGTCTTCATGGGCTCACTTGGATCCTAGAAGACATGAAAACCTTCTAAAGTGATGAAGTTATGGAGAAGTACTGCAACAACCAAAGCTGCATAACAATCATAAAAAAACCCAATGTTCCCAAAAAGGCAAAAAACACATTGAGGTTCATTACCACTTTACCAAGGAGCTAATTGAGGATGGGCTAGTAGAGTTGATCTACTACTAGATGAAGTAAAATGTTACTGACATCTTTAATGAGGCTCTTTCTACAAAACAAATGGAGCATCTCATACAACACTTGGGCATAGGTTCACATCAAGACATGAAGAGGGGCTGCTAGAGTTCACTAACTTGTAAAAACGGGGTGCTAGATATCACTAGGGCATAGATCAATGAAGAGGGGGTGCTAGAGATCTCTGAATGCAAAAAGGAATCAGTAGCTCAATGCTGATCAGCATAGTCACAATGGTTAGCCATCATCTCTTTCAAAGTGATAGGATCATGATGGAGTACTTCAAGTTTCCAACTCCAACATTGTGAAGAATTTGCGATGGAAACCTTCCAAACCTAGGATGTGCTTGTCAACAAATGGATGAGGGCCAAAGAACCTTTTATACTAGATTAACATGCTTATCAATGCCCAACTTGAATCAAAACAAAATTCCCATTCTTTGTTAATGAACATGAGTTATGTTGGTTGTTTCCTTTCAATTTTACTAAGCGCTAATGAATAATATTACCAACTACTTCCTACTTGAATCTTTCATTCAACATCACGTGAGACTTAAGATGATGAGGACAACAAGGCAGGTGATATATCCATTAAATATTCTTAGTGAAGCAATTGACAAAGTTGATATTTGACTTTCTCACCAAAGGGGAAGTATGGAGATCGTATTTAGCCTTCTTACCAAAACTGAAGCACAAAGAGGTTCTCATCCTTCTCAACAAATCCAAATGACTTGCAAGCTACCTAGATTAGGAAAGAGTAGGAAACCTATTGGATCTGGATGTGAATTAACCTTGCTATAACAACCTAGATGACAAACCATAGCATTCATTTGAGTATTGACTTAATATTAGAAATTGAGAGGAATCTCTTTGTGATTATAGTAGTGAGAGATTTACGACATCTGTCTCATGGATTGACACCACCACCATTTGCAGGATGGTAGTCATAAAGGGAGCTCAATTCAATAAAGAAAGTGTGACTAGAGGGACAACATAGCATTTATTGGGACTATTATTGGTGTTGTTGGGAGATCATGTTGTTGTTGCGAGATCGTGTGGGAGATAAGACTTAGTGGTATGCAAGAAGGCACATGTCCATCGTTTACGAACAAAGCTTACTATACCTAGGTCCAAAGCCAAGATGAAGATGATGGTGTAATATAGTCAAAAAATCGAAAAGTCCTCAACCAACTTGCTAATTTGGGCTTAGAATAGAGAGTCAAAGCATCTCAAGGAGTTGCAAAGTTGAGTGAGCACATACTTCCACTGAAGCCTCTAAGGAGGCATATAAGATCTACACACCCCATCAAAGTTGTAGTCAAAGTGCTATTGTATACTTTGACAAGCTCAAAAGGATTGAAGCTCCTTGATGGGCTCAATAAAGAAAACATGACTAGAGGGAAATCTTATTGATCAATGTAGAATTATTGGTGTTGTTGGGAGATCTTCTGGGAGATAAGACTTAATGGTATTCAAGAAAGCACAAGTCCATTGTCTAGCAACAAACAAAGATTACAATACCTAGGTTCAAAGACAATATGAAGATGATGGTGTAATGTAGTCACAAAGGTGAAAAGTCCCCAACCAACTTGCTAATCTGGGCTTAGGACAGAGAGTCAAAGCATCTCAAGGAACTGCAAACTTGAGTGAGCACACATGCTCCCACTGAAGCCTTTGAGGAGGCATACAAGATCTACACACCCATCATAGTTGTAGTCAAATTGCTATTGTATACTTTGACAAGGTCAAAAGGATTGAAGCTATTTGATAGTAGCTATGTGTAATATAGAAAAGAATTAGTCTAATATTTGTTTAATGAATTTGGAATCGTTCTTAATGTGCATTCTTTTGTCTATTTTGGTTAATGAATTCAACACTATTTCTTATCTTGAGTTGTTTTTTCTCATGATGTATTGACAAGTGTATGGGTAATTATGAGTAAATATTTTCTCCAGCAAAAGCGATGACAATCTAGCTAGTGATTGCCACTGTTGCATAGTAGATAATTTGTTGATTTACCAAACTATATAGTTTGACCAAAAGTCTATGTGATTACTAGAAAGTAACATCTAAAATTCAAACTATTGAAGTCAAAATATGGATTGAAAGAAGCAATCCCTAAAACAATAGAATGGTCAAATTGATGCATTTTTTGCACCAACTCTGCTCTAAAACTTTTTTGCTAGATCCACCACTTTATCTCCTCACAATGTGAAGTTTAGTGATCATTATTCCCAATTTTTGTGATCTTCTCATCATAAGCCCTTATAAATGGTTTTGGTATATTCAAACATGCCTCAATACTTGTGCCTTGGGATTTTCTATCAAAGACATAGGATAACTTCATTATATATTTCAATCGAATTCAATGATGTGATGCTTCTCCAAATACATATCCAAAGAAGTGACATCATCTTATAGGAACTTTGATATACTTGACCATTACATGGACACATTTGAATTATCTAGTTAGAGCTCTCATTGCTACCATGCAAAAACCTAACAAGATTCACATTCTTGCATTGCACAACATTAATAGATAGTCAAAGGGACCATTGAACTTGGTTTGTGAGTTGGATTCAATTTCTATTAAAATTTCAAATGTGGGCTACAATAAAATTTGATATCAAAGATCCATAGCTTGATTTGTTTTCTCACTTGCTTTCATAGCCATTTCTTAACAAAGCAAGATCTTGAATTGTCTTCAACAAAGGGTAATATCCCACAATAAGAAAAGCATCTATCTTGTGAAGCCATTGTTTTAGATATTAAACTCCAAATTTAAAGTTCCTCTTAGGGGGATCTGGCATCACTTTTAATCCAACGATATGAGAAACATGTCTTGCTAGAAGTGTAATCTTTCATGGCTATACCAAGAGTATGGAGGAGAGTAGGACTTAGCTTCTACCTAAACCTCTTACTTTTTTTCCCCGTCCACCCTCATTTTATGAAGTGACATTTATGATGATTGTTGAGAATGTAAAGTGCAATTTATGTGAACTAGAGGTGGTGTGTACAAAGAGTTCTAGAAGTTGTTTAGTCTCACAATATGAGGGTTGGTGTGAACAATCTAGTATATTTATGTTTATAACTTGTAAGTCATATTTTATAATGATAGAGAAGTGTGCATAGTTTGACATCATGGTCTATGATGACTACCTGCATCCTCTTCTCTCGTATGTCCAATAGTTCTCTCAGCAATCTTGTGTAAGGAGACTAAAATTCAAGCTTTACATCAATGTTAGAGAGGCATCTACTGGAACAACATGAGACACTAAATGCCCACCTCATAGAGCTTGAGAAACTTGATAAGACAAGAAGAGTAGCCCCAAATTGGCCTTATTTTGGATAAAGGAAATGCAATTGCAACAAACCCCTTGTAATGAGTTGGACACTATAAGTCCACTTGCATCTAATGATGTTCTTACCTAGAAGCAATTTAGCTGTTATCCCATCCTTGATTAACCATAATGTCATTGTATTCTTGAACATTTCTACTTGTGTGGTGGGTCTTATGTAACCTTGTCATATCTAGATCGGTATGTGATTTTTGTTATTTATGCCATGTGTGCAAAGTTTGTAGTATATGCCACCAATCACACATGATCACACACTTTCTTTTCCCCTATAGATCTTTAGACTTGTGTAGAAGAACTTGATTTGTGGTCTATCTACATTTGTAGTCATTTGAATGTTGTTAACACATTGTTCACCTACTAGTTAACATAATGCATTAAACTTGGCTAAACTTCTCAGCTTATGATCCTAGGTTTCCTCTAGAGTTTTGAGAGCTATTCATTGAGGTTTTGTACTCCTTGCATCAATCAACCTTGTTTTTGCATGCTTAGCCAATGGGAAAAACCCTTCACTATTAACATTTATGTTCTACATCATCCAAAGGGTTGTTCTTGAAGATAGAGAAATGTACGTTATCCAAAGCGTTGTTCTTGAAGCTACCCAAAAACTAAAATGGAATCAATACACATGAAAGTAGGGATTGGGGCTACCTTAAACTTGCATGCCTCTAGATTGCAAAGGGATGATAACAATGGATAGTTCTTCCATTTGGGAGCCCATAGTGGTCTAAAAATGGAGAAGTTCATCATTAAGAGTTGAAACCATGACGTGTCATGCTTTTGGACAAATTTTATAATCCAATAAGATAAAAGATTGAAGGCCACTTGTCATTGAATACTAACTACACCTAGACCTACTTAACTCTTTAGCTTTGTCAGGTCCATTTGACTAAGGACATATTTCCTTTTCCAGTAAATGCTTCCTAAAGACAGGACTTGCAAGTTTTGATGAATTTTCTTAAGGGTAGAGGAGAAGAACATATCATGACATGTAAAATATTGACATAGGATAGATATAATGATTCAACACTAATCTCTTCATTATCAGATTGTCTTGATAGTGTCTCCACTTATCCATCTTTATTTTGAATCTCTCTAGAAAACCAGATATCCAATATGCCTTTTTAATTAGAAGGATTGAGGCATCTCAGCATTCATGCACACTTAGTTTCTAACATGTTTAGACAACACTTGACATCAAAGATTGCCTCTAATCCCCAGTTGTAGTGTTTGAATCAAGAAATTTAACTCCACCCTATCATAAGCCTTGTCAAATTCAAATTTAGGATGGAAATGTCGTGGTGCATATTTTGGCATATTCACAACCCTCGCAAATATTTATCATATCTTCTAAAAGGTTATTCTCATTAATAATTTATTCCTTTATATGTGTGTGTGTGTGTGTGCATGCACGTGCATGTGTGTATGTGCATGTGTGTGTGTGCATGCATGTGTGTATGTGCATGTGCATGCACGCACATGCACGTGTGTGTGTGTGTGTGAGTGCACATGTGTGCATGTGCATGTGCATGTGTGCATACATGCATGTGCACGTGCACATGCATGTGTGTGTGTGCGTGTACATGCATGCGTGCGCATGTGCATGTTCGTGTGCATGTGTGTGTGCATGTGCATGTGCGTGAGAGAGAGAGAGAGAGACACACACACACACACACACACACACACACACACAGAGTATTCCACCTGTCCATCCTTAATCTAAGTGATAAATTATGATTTGGCAAATATATTCCTTAGCAATAAGAACATTGCAAAGAAGGTCAATATTAGACAATCCATTGATATGTTGGGATTGACAACAATGGACTTGCAAAATCCCAATAATGCAATTGAAAAAAGTTGGCCTTCAACTTGAGAATAAATTTCTATCTTGAAAAAATACTTATTGATGTATGAAATATTGGCCTTCAACTTGAGAACAAAATCCTATATTGAAAAAATACTTATTGATGTATGAAAGACCACATCCAAAACTTGGAATTGGTGTTCTTTCCTCAAAAGCTATTGTTGATATCCTAGAAAAACACTCAGCAAATTCTCCCTTCGATCTTATGAGAGTTGCACATAAGGACAATTACTTATCATTATTAGAGCAAGTAGATACATTGCCTACAACTCATCAGTTTGAAGGACATGACTCACATGAGGTTGGCACAATAATGCTCCACAATTCATCAAGATTTATCGAGCACCAATTTGTTACATCCATGGATGGTTTATATGATTGTCATGGATTCACAATTGAAACTGCATTATTATAGCTATAGTTGAGCATTGCTAGAGGTCTCTAGGTTCTAGGCTCCTCTTACAACTATCTTTAGGAATCAATTTTATAAACTCCCCACTAATGTGTTTGGATTGTTAAAGTGTAGTAATGCTTTCATACCCAATTAAAGAAGGTCCAAGCAAGATTCCAAAAGACTTTGTAAAGTTCTATGGTTAGCCCCTTCACCTTGGTTTTCCATCATCCATGAAATCAATTCCTTGAGAGTTAGAGGGACATCCAAAGGAAATTGTCAAATTTTCTCTATAACCTTGGCTAGCCCTCATCACCTCTCTACTTGGAGCTATTGTTGTGGACAATAGATACTCAAAGTGTTGGACAATTTGCCTATTGTCTTCCACATCAAGCTTTCTTCTCAATTCACGTAGCACACAGACATAGAGGCAAGTGGGTCAGAGATCCTCAAATGTTAGATCCTTTACATTTTGTGAGTAAAATCCTCTTTTGCTAGGAGTCATGTTCTACAATATATTTTAATTAGAGTAGATATTGTGAAGCATTTTAGTGAGTTTGCTACCTATCAAATCCTGAGCTACTTTTTTTTATAATACTTTCATATGAACCTAAGAAATTGAATGTGTTTTTTCCTCATTAGCTCTCGTAAGCATGAGTTCCCTAACATTTAGTGATAAGTAACCTAGGTCACCATTGCATTGGCGAGCATGCGTTTTGTAACAAAGTGATAAGTAACCTAGGCCACTACTACATCCATGGCCTGACTTTGAAACCATGGTGAGCACTGAGGACAAAAGCAATTGGAAACTAGACTTACTATTTGGAAATAACCTTTCTGATTGAAACTTAGCTTTGTATTTGGAAATACCATTTCAAAATGGTTGAACCAATGCCATGTGAATAAATAAAAAGACTCCCTTCCATTAACAAACATACTATGTTAAGTACTAAAAAAGTTACCACCTAGAGATTTGGAACCAATGCCATGTGAATAAATAAAAAGACTCCCTTCCATTAACAAACATACTATGTTAAGTACTAAAAAAGTTACCACCTAGAGATTTGGAACTTCATTAAGGCCAAAGATTACCGAATTGATTTGCATAATGATATAACATCTGCATGCCTTAGATATTTACATATGGTACTTTTTAAAAGAAAATCATGTATACATTTGGTTCACCAAGGGAGAAGAAATTAATTCTAACGAGAGCTTAAGAGAATGTAGAAAAACTTTATAATAGCTTCAAGAGAATGGACAAAGAACAAGATTGCATTAGAATGTATTATCATCTACATTCCTAAATAGTGAGGCCAGCTCATGCACATCCTACCTCCTTACTAGAATTTTATAGTTGTTAAAACATCTCTCTCTCTCTCTCTCTCTCTCTCTCTCTCTCTCTCTCTCTCTCTCCCACACACTTGAAACACACATGCATGCACACACAGGTACATTAAAAAACACACTCTGTGTTGTGTATTTGTGTACACGTTTGCATGCATGCAGATGCATTGTGTGTGCACACATACGCATGTGCATATGTGCACATGTGTGTGTGTGTGTGTGTGTGTGTGTGTGTGTGTGTGTGTGTGTGTGTGTGTGTGTGTGTGTGTGTGTGTGTGTGTGTGCGCATGTGCGCATGCACACACACACACACATATGCACATGTACATGTGTTTGAGTTCTCATAAAAATGCATTTTGATGCGATTGTGCATGCACGAATGCAGAGAGATGCATTTAAGTGCACGTATCAAAATAATTAGTAGAGCCTTTCCAAGGACCATCTATCTTATGTGCAATATAATCTAAGTATCATTAATAGAGCCTTTCAAAGACCTATGTCCTTTATCTCATCTAATATAAATAAGGTTTACTATTTAATAGGGACCTTTATCATATCTACTCTAATATAAGCATCATTAAATAGTCAAGGGCCTAGCCTGGTGGTTGAACGTGTGTGTGAGTGTGGGATGTGTGTGTGTGTGTGTTCAATCCCTAGCCAGCCCCTATGCCTACTCATCCAAGCCTTATGCCCCTCGATAAGAATATGGGTTGAGGGACTTTTATATATATATATATATGTATGTATGTATGTATGTATGTATACAGAGAGAGAGAGAGAGAGAGAGAGAGAGAGAAGCATCATTAAGGAGACACGAAAAGAGGATTGCAATTGTGGAGTGGATGATGAGAAGATCATGGCCTTAGATGAGAAGAGGATGAGGTGAAGGGTATGAGACTAGTCTTCTATGATGGCTTAAGAATAGGTTTAAAGTTCTCTAGATTGTTTTACTATTCTATGGCCAAAACCATGCAAGGTAGACTATGTTAAATAGAGCCTTGTATACTTGAGTGAACACCTCTAGGTGAAACCTAGGTGATATCTTGCAAGTATCTAGCATTGTAGATTGGTGCAACTTACTAGTGACAAATGGTGCAATTTGTTAGTGACACTCCATTGAAAGTATTTTTATTGCCCTGAGAAATATCTGATTTTTGAAGGTGTGTATCCGTATAGTTCTCGAGACATGGCATGGAGATGTCAAACTTTAGGGGGCTAGTGTGAGGGTTGAAGGGAAGGTGTATCTATGTTTACTTGGCCAACACTAGAGTGTTTTATGAAACTCTAAAATCCTACGAAGTCATGTGGCACATTCTATGCCGTTTGATGAACTGGCTTATTATTAGCTACTTACAATATACTTAGCAGCTGGCCACGCATTCTAGTTTGTTATGTTTTGAGTGCCAGCTTTTTCTTGTGTGAGGACTAACACCCACTAGACAACTCATGAAGCCGCCGACCTTATGTACTCGGTGCCACCTTAAGTGTGGACTCCTTGCTTCGTAACTAACTTGAGAGCGAAGAAAATAAGGGAACCAGGCATGCGGGGACTTGCCTCAGCCCTTAGCCCACCATGCTAAAAGTGGGGGGTGAGCAAGAGCTGCCATACCCATACTAGGAAGTTAGAGAAAGCAAATTTTGCATTATTAATACGAGCCAAATCATTCACCTTGCATGTGAAGGCGAGACTCGAGTCTAGTGCTTAAAAGATTAGGCATGAAAGTTTGCACCCGTCGGGAAAAGCTCGCGGGCAATGATGATTCGGGAATTGGGCGAGAGCTCCGTTGCTTGAGATATGAGAAGGAACTGGGGCCGGGGCAGTCGGACTAGGGAATCAGGGATGTTGGGCACAAAAGTCTGCGAAGAATTTGGGACGTTATGTTTGAGCTGCCGGCGTTAAAAGTTGTGAGCGCATAGAGAGGAGATCGAGGTAGGAAACTGTGTCACTTGAGGTCAAGTTGGAGCGCGACGTGTTTGTAAAATATGTATATATGTGTGATGATAGTTGGCGAGGGGATGCGATAGCAGGCGACGTGAGGGGTGGATGCAAGTCTTTGTTTACGAATATGTGGAGCGAGTATCCACCTCGGTTCAACAGGGAGAGAGAACGAGAGAGATCGATTGAAACGGACAACAGAAAGATACTTGCAAAGTTTCCGGCAGTTCATCCATCACAACTCCGATGCTTCAGAAAACTACCAACTCCCACGTTTCTCACTCCTTCCTCCACACTCGGGCTCGTTGCTCCATGCTCTCTACTCGCCATAGCTCAGCTTCTTCACGTCGATTCTCTCTCAAATCCCGCCAACTTCCTTCCTCATCTTCCTCCAACTCTGCTTTGTACTGCCCGTGCTTTTCATTCCCCATGATATTTTGGCGGCTTTCGTTGCAATTGGAATGACAATTTGCCCCTGAGATCGACATTGGCCCCCGCAGGGATTCTCTCCCATACCTGTTCACCGAAAAAAATCAGGCGATCCTGCCTCGTAGAGACAAATCCGCTTTTTAGAACGTAGAGTCGTAGGCGGGCCGCGGCCCCTCCACGCTGCAGTACTCTCTCTCCCAGGTGCACAAATTTTCAGCTGCAGAATGACGGTATGTGCCGTGCAGTTTGGACCGCCGTCTGACACGACTGTGTACCAGTGGCCATTACCCATATCGGACAACGAGAGTCCACACTGCAAACGTCTGTTCTCACAGCAACAACATCAAATCAGGCAGTGGTTGAATGGTCGATATCCGTTGCAAAGGTGGGTCACAGGAAATCGGATCCAACGATACACGCAACAAGCCAGTGTTTTTACTAATATTTCACCTCCTGAGGTTGAGATCCTCAGAGAAAACGTGCTCTTGCCCCGAATTCCCGATGGACACATACGATCACACAGATAAGAACAAGGAACCCGACATTTAGAATAGGATACTTCAACAAACAATCCGAGATTGCATCACTGCCTCCATCGAAAGCGTACGTGAACCAAAAACCATAGAAAAACGGAGAGTGCACCCCTTGCTACCACGCAGAGCCACGTCTGGCTGGGGCATGCTTTGCCGAGCAGGCCCAGGTTGGAATGGCATCAAGATGCGGCCTGATGAGATGCAGCAGTGTGGCGAGAGGAATTTGCGAGAAATCGCAATCGCCCACTTGGATGGCGGGTGTTGAAATTGGTGCTCGACGTCCAAACAAATTCTAATTCAGTCGTATTAAGGATCGCCACTCGTTTCTCTTCGCCATAGTCACTCATCGATTAACTCCTCCTGCTTCGCCACAGCCACCGATAAGTATGTCAGTCGATGTTGTGCTGTTGCTGTTTTAGATTGACAAAAATGTTTCGCTTGAATTTGATAATCCATAGACGGCTGATTTCGATGTTCTATTATAAACCAACAACTTGAATTTGTGCTGTTGCTGTTTTAGATTGACATAAATGTTTCGCTTGAATTGGATAACTCATGGACGGCTGATTTCGATGTTCTATTATAAACCAACAACAAAACAATTTTATTTGTGATGTTGCAATGTTGTTTTGTGATGACGTCTTGCATTTTTTACCATTCAACGACATCTGTATGTCCTTATAACTATTGTAAGTTGGATTCTTCTTGTTGGTCACGCTGACATGCTATACTTTTAAGGGAATGCTTTAAAGTTTATGGATGCATTGACCACCATCCAAGGTTGTCACTCATCTCTTTGGATTCAAGGGCCTCTAACTCTAGGGGCCCTGCCCCAATACCGTGAGAGGACTTCCACCACCACCACATTCAACCCCTTCGATTTTCGAAACTTGAGGGGAAGGGCCAACCCATGCTCGTTCCCATTGTAAGGACAATGCGCATGCAAATAATAGCTATAAGTACATGCTCCTAATGATATCGAGTCATCATTTTTGCTATGAAATTCACACAACAATGTAGTAAATGGAAGTAAAAGCATGCAAATAATAGATACAACTACATGCTCCTTATGATATCTCATCATTTTTGCTATGAAATTAACACAATGGTGCAGTAAATGGAAGTAAAAGCAACTCAATAGGTCTAAACTTATGATGTTGACAAGTGAGTTAAGGAGATAAAGACTTCAAAAGGAAGACACTATCATCGGGTAACCCTTATTGTTGACACTTTATAAAAGTATAGCTTGCCTTTAACATGCCACACCTTGGCCCCCATGAAGCTAGCCCCTTATCATAGTCTAAAGTTGAATCAAAGAAACAATATACTATCTTATAATTGTTGCATCTAAGGGCTTCCATACTATCTAAATATCATAACTTATTACTAAAGTGTCAAATCAAAGATTAATAACTCAACATTGCATCTAAGTGCTCCTGTACCTTCCAAAAAATCATAATTTATTACACAAGTATCAAATTAAAAATTAATACACAATGTTGCATATATAAAAGCTTTAAGGAAAAGAGTCAAACAAATGTTGAGATTGGAATTAGGGGCATAATGTCAATTAGCAAGAATACTTTTTTTAATACTCACTTGATTCTTAAATAATAAGAATTAATTGCTTAAGCATTAAAAATGAAGGTTGATCAATCTCATTGCATCAAAAGCCAAATACAACTTGAAGTAAATATTACAATTGTGTGTGTGTGTGTGTGTTTTTCCTAGGCTGTAATCTATCCTATCATTATCTACTCTTCCAATCCATTGTCATGTCAAAGCATAAGGGCTTATATGATCCAATGCTCTCATTAAAATTCAAATGACATTCATTATTTTCAAAAAAATCAAAGTATTGTAACACATCCTTGTTTGATTGCAATGCATAAATAAATAGGTCTTTCATATTTCGTTATGGAGTGGTATCTTATCAAGACAGTGAGATGTATCCCTCAATAAACATATCACATACAGACATTAAAAGTCATGAATCAAATCAAAACATCATCCTGTATTATTCTAAACACATCTAAAGCTTATATATTTAAGCCTCTTTGCATACAGTTTCAAAACTAACATTCTTTGTTTGAATAAAACCCTGTAGGAGCATCGAGGGTAGATTCCAAACTTTTAAACCAGTGTAAACTGGGAGTTCTCCTAATAGCAAGTCTGATAGTAAATTGAGAAATTCAAAAAAACAAAACATCAGTACTAGTGGCCAAAATAATGTCAAAATGCCACAAACTAATCCATGATCATTGTGTAAGGATCTCTCATCCTGGTTAGTTGTAGGATCTTCAGTACATGTGCTGAGCAGTATCTTCCATGAACCTATGGGTAAAGCACAGCAACACATGAATATCAGACTATGAAAATCATGTGGAGTGGGACTACAGGCTTCACTGCTAATGCGCAATTGTTATCTACATGTCCTACCCAAAGATTCACAAAAGTAAGACTTGAGCAGTACACTAGTATACTTCAATCTAAGTAAAAAGTATGCTTCACTTATGATGACAGGCATCTATGCATTGGATTGTATGGTCAGAAGGCCGAAGTAAACAGGTCGTCATGTAATGGTGTTAGAAGGTCTATAAAGCTTAGAGATAGCTTACAGCACCCGCTTTTTCAGTTGGGTTAGTAGGGAAGGAAGTGAGAGAGTATCTGGTCGGTCTAGATTGAGGCCTTGTAGGTCCTCTTTTGATGGCTTTCAATCTGTATAAACAGGCTTCAACTACGATTGTTAACTTTATCTTTTATCATACATAGCTATAATCTAATGTTCAAAATATATTATGTGCATCTTCACTTTCCTGCTTTCAATTAAATGAGATAGCCTTTTCATTTATCACAACAACACAAAGCACCCGTAGATGTGCACACAGACGCGTTTTCTTAATTGAAAAAAAACTTACGGGCGCATTTATTTGTGCATCTATATGTGCGTCTATAGACCCGCATCTATCAGCACGTCTATATAACAGACAGACGTGCTTTTAGATGCTCTGTAGAAATTTTTAAAAAATAGAAAGATGCATACATAGACACACTTATAGATGCTCTACAAAATCTTTTTTTTTTTAATAAAAGCAGAATTTTGTGGGGTTGAGCAGAATGCTGTGTATGTTGTGTATGCTATGTGGTTACAAGAATCCCATTTCCACATTGTGTAATTCAATTCTTACAGCCAACCGCATTTTAATTAGCATAGCACATCTATAGCCAACGATTACGATTCCGAATAAAACATTACAACTCCAAAACGTTTAGTTCACAAGGCATTCATTGATAGAACGTTGCACAAGGAAATTGAAAGCCAAAAAAATAAAAGGAGTATATATTAATTCATAGCCCAAAAAGTGCTTGTATATACATATAGCACGAAGCCAAGCCACGTCTTGTGGCTTCAAGTACAAAAAATAAGATGAGTGTATATACAAGAGAGGCACGAAGCCAAGCCAATGGCTTCAAGTACAAAATAGGGTAGTTAGCACTACTTCTATGACTAATCTAAGTTCTCTGTATCCTTGCTCCCTTCTTCCTCATCTTCTTTCTCCTAATCAGTCCTAGGGCCCTATAAACGAGGGACAACATGTATCAATCATAAAAAATCAAATCTTTATTTACAATATTGACATTATTTAATTACTTTTAAATTCCTGGGGGGCTCTCCAGTAGCCCGAATATACTGTTCCTCAGTAATCAACCTGTCATCATAGAAGTGCCTCCATGTATCTCCTTTGCGATGGTGGCGATGGTAGGCTGTCTCGACAGCAGTAGGGTACCTACCCATGATATCAAGCTATAAGATGACACAATTTACAGAGGGGTTAGTACAAAGAAACAACCTCGAGATCAACCACATAAACACAATATAATTTGAGATCGATACTTACAAATTGGGCCTCCCATGATTCAACACCCCCTGCTCCAAAATGCACGTTTCCATATTGCTCCCTTTGGATCCTTCGTGCCTACACGTGCTACAGACTGGGGTCCGCCTTTCCTACCTTCATTGCTTTCTTCCACTCATGCTTGTGAGCAGTGTGGGGCTGGCCCCTTGGTGGTTGACCTCCCAACTAGTGTCTGTCTCTTAAGCGAAGATCTTTTATTGGCAAGTATCATAACAATCTTTGACTTTGCCCATTTACTTGTGAACTAAACATTGGGGGGATTGGGATACCTAGAGCAAATAGCAGTGATGGTCTCATCAGCCAACCTTTTTGGCTACTCTTTGTAGTGAATAAAGAAATCTCTATAGTTGTTAGCAATTACAAAGTGCATGAAGATGCCTCCTGTCTGAGTGATGTCATAGAAGATCGTACCATCACCCTATGGCATGTTTGCATCATCTGAATCATCCCCGCTCCCACCACTACACCCCCCAAAGCATTGTGCCATGCATCCCCCACCACTCTCCCTGCTACTACGCCTGCTACCCTATCATGTCGAGCTAGTACGTTGGCCACCCATAGCTGGAGAAGCGACTCTCGACTGCACAAGAGTACGCTGGCCACTCGTAGCTGGAGAAGCGACTCTTGACTACACACGAGTATGCCGGTGGCTCTACGAGGTAGAACGTCCTCCTGACCATAAGAGGGGAGAAGGGGCTCGGCTCTGTAGCCTACTGGGCTATCTTGACTCCACTGGGGTAATCTCAGCTGGTGTGGGATTGGGGTGGTTTTGAGTCTGTACTACCGACTCCTAGGGGGTGTGTAGAGTACTCGTCATGTATGTGTATAACTCCCCAGGAGTGGGAGGGTGCCCCAAATTGTTATATAACTCCCAAAAGATGGCATCCCGAAGATCAAGTGAGGCTGAAGAGCTTCCTATCCACATGATAAAGTGAAGAAAAGAAAAGAAGAAGATTACCATCGAGCATGCCCTCTTTCCATCATGCAAAAGAAAAGCATGACATTGAGCAAGCATTTACAAACTCCTGCATTCTTTGAATTAGAGTGATAGAAGTCTGTATCTGCTTGCTCAATGTCAAGCTATTGAAGCTTCACGTGGGGAAAAAGAGAGAAGGAAAGAGAGGAAAAAAGAGAGGGGAAAAGAGAAGGAAAGAGAGGAGAAAAGAGAGGAAAAGATAGGAAAAGAGAGATAAAAAGAGAGGAGAAAAAAGAGAGAAAAAGAGAGGATAAAAGAGATTTAAAGGAGAAAAGAGAGAAAAAGAGACGAAAAGAGAGGAAAACAGAGAAAGTGAAAAGAGAAAAAGTGAGGATAAAAGAGAGAAAAAGAGAGAAGGAAAGAGAGGAGAAAAGAGAGGAAAATAGAGGAAAAGAGAGGAGATAAGAGAGAAAAACAGAGGAGAAAAGAGAGGAAAAGAGAGGAGAAAAGCGAGGATAAAAGAGAGAAGGAAAAAGAGAGAAAAAGTGAGGATAAAAGAGAGAAAAAGAGAGAAGGAAAGAGAGGAGAAAAGAGAGGAAAAGAGAGGAGAAAAAGAGAGGAGATAAGAGACTCGAAAAAGAGAGGAGAAAAGAGAGGAAAAGAGACGAAAAGAGAGAAGGAAAGAGAGGATAAAAGAGAGAAGGAAAAAGAGAGAAAAAGTAATAGATAAAAGAGAGAAAAAGAGAGAAGGAAAGAGATGAGAAAAGAGAGGAAAATAGAGGAAAAGAGAGGAGAAAAAAGAGAGGAGATAAGAGAAAAAAAGAGAGGGGAAAAGAGAAGGAAAGAGAGAAGAAAAGAGAGAAAAAGAGATGAGAAAAAAGAGAGAAAAAGAGAGGAGATAAGAGACGAAAAAAGAGGAGAAAAAAGAGAGAAAAAGAGAGGAGATAAGAGAGAGAAAAAGAGGAAAAAAGAGAAGGAAAGAGAGGTGAAAATAGAGGAAAAGAGAGGGGAAAAGAGAGGAACAAAGAGGAAAAAAAAGACCGAAAAAGAATGCTCCATCATGTATGCCCTCTTTCTTTATCCCGCGCCCTCATGCTTCAGTCCAATTTTCCTCTTTCTTCGACTTGCCCTCATGCAATCACTTATTTCCATCATTCATGCAATCCCTTATTTCCTCAACAAATGCTTAAGGGAAAGAGAAGGGGAAGGGGAAGGGAAAGCTATCGTAGCGCATCTACAGGTGCGACTGCTTGTTTTTCCAAATATTAGACGCGCTGTTAGACGCATCTATAGATACGCTCCGACAGATGACTTATTAAAAGAAGCTGAAAAGGACATGCGCCCGACCCCAAAAAGAATAACATTAGTACCAAAAACATCCCTTCCCCATATACAACAAAGGACGAATCCAAAGAGATCAATTTCTAAAGAAGACCAACCGCCAAGAAACTTACCTTGGATAGAGGTATGGAAGCTTCTTGTCCTTCTTCAAAGCTACTTCTCTTTCTTCTCTTCCTTGTTCACCCTCTTCTCTTGTATGCTTGGGGATGACTGTGTAAGCTTGGAGATGAGTGTGGGTGCTTGGAGATAAGTGTGGATGCCCAAAGCTATGTCTGTTAATAGGAAAGTAAGCTACACAACTAAAAGTATGTGAAGGAAAGCAAGCGCGCTAAAACTAGGTTTGAAAATTAGCTCGTAGTCTGTGCATCTATCAGTGCGGCTACACTATGTGTTAGACGTGCCTATAGACGCATTCCACAATACAGACGCGATGTTAGACGTGCTTTTAGATGCTACACAGAGTTTTGACATTTACAACTCATGCAAGGACACATTTTTTAGGTTGTTTATCTATAGGATGTCTTTATCTTCATTAAGTAGCTCCAATGAGGATGAATCCCTCCGTATCCACCATCGCAAAATGTGGTTGGAGTAAAATATCAAATGTATGTGTGATTGATGTCGAGGAAACATGTATCGTGCACGCAGAATTACACTCAATCACATCTCAATGTATGGAGAATGGGATGCAACCGTAGACATGGTAAGTGTTAAAGAGTTAAGGTTGATTGAGATACCTATGGGTGTTCATGTGCTTGATATATGATCCTTTTTTAATTTTATATAGGATGCAGTACCACACCTTCATATGTTGCCCTATACTCGTCATGAGGAGGTGAAGCATCGACGATATGAAGTGGGATCTTTAGGAGGAACCATTACGGATGCATGGAGTGATGATGATAGTAGCCCTCCACCATTACCTCATGAGGTCATGGAGGAGGAGGTGTTTGATGATATGGTACGGGATTTATATGTCCATCAGTCCTCAGGTAGGGATGATAGCATGGAGCAGGATGATCTTTTTACTGTAGCATCGACTCCACTATTTGAGGGGTGCACATTCTCTATTCTACATGCCTCCCTTGAGTTAGTAAACTTGCAGACCATCTATGGATGGAGCAATGCAAGTTTGAATGCATTACTCAAGTAAGCTTTAAAGTCTATTTTGCAAATATGGTGAATTATGCTAGTGGATTAATAACTCGAATGCTTTTTCTCATTTATGGTCTTCACATGCAAGCTATTGTATAAAATGCTTCCAAGGGAGAATAAATTACCGACCTTAAGAGATATGGCAAGGCAACATGTGATCTCTCTTGGAAGATTATATTACAAGTGCATCCATGCATGCGTCAACGATTGTGTTTTGTCTCGTGGACCACATAAGGATGCAAGAAAGTGTCCTTCTTGTGGAGAGAGGCAAGATATAGAGCAGATCTCAAAACTTTGGATGTGCCTCGTAAGGTTTTGTGACATTTTTCCATAATCCCTCGCATCCAACATATGTTCAAGTGCAAATCCATTGCAAAGCTCATGTCATGGCATTCCTCCCATCAATCAACCAATGGCAAGTGGAGAACTCCCGCAGACACTCCTGCATGGAAGCATATTGAAGACACATGGCCAAGCTTCCACAAAGAACCTAGGAACTTGAGACTTGGATTAGGTATGGACGGTGTGAGCCCATTTGGTCTCAAAAGCACCTCTTACAGTGTATGGCTAGTGATATTGGTGAATTATAATCTTCCACCCTCTATGGTGATTAAGAAAGGGCATGTTATGTTATCCCTTCTAATTCCAGGGAAAGATAAAGTCAAAAATCATGATGTTTATTTAGAGCCTTTGATTGATGAGCTAGAGATACTTTGGAGAGGTATCAAGGTGCATGATGTGAGCAGGCCCCTCCCTCGTCACGAGACTTCAACTGCAAAGTAGTCTTGATGTGGACGATGCATGACTTCCTAGGCTATGGTGAGTGTTCAGGTAAGCATTGAACTTTTAATTATGAGTAGGCAATCGATGTGGCACCCTGAACCCACCTTGAACTCTTAATTGCATCTATTATTCAGGTCTCACTACATCGGGTTACCATGCATGTCTTGTTTGTGGTCCTTCGCTAGTTGCCTCATGGGCAGACGCATTAAATAAGATTATCTATGAGAATCACCATCGATTTCTCCCACCTAATCATCCTAGATATGTCGCCCCTTAAGGGAAACATAAAGTCAAAAATCCTGATGTTTATTTAGAGCCTTTGATTGATAGTTTGGAGAGGTATCAAGGTGTATGATGTGAGCAGGCCCCTCCCTCGTCACGAGACTTCAACTACAAAGCAGTCTTGATGTGGATGATGCATGACTTCCTAGGCTATGGCGAGTGTTCAGGTAAGCATTGAACTTTTAATTATGAGTAGGCAATCAATGTAGCACCTTGAACCCACCTTAAACTCTTAATTGCGTCTATTGTTCAGGTCTCACTACATCAGGTTACCATGCATGTCCTGCTTGTGGTCCTTCGCTAGTTGCCTCATGGGCAGACACATTGAATAAGATCATCTATGAGAATCACCATCAATTTCTCCCACCTGATCATCCTAGATATGTCACCCCTTGGAATGAAATCCCCCCATATTCAGTCACTGCAGGAGATTGGATGAGAATTTGGGACGGTTCCATGACTCCTCCACAACTTGGCATGAGCCAGTAAGGGTTTGTAACTATTGTGTGCTATATTGAATGGAAATAAAGATTGCACGCTAACACCACCTTTTGTTTAGATACTCCATCTTTTATCAACTACCATATTGGTCCCACCTCAAGATCAATCACCTGCTTGATCCATGCATATCTTCAAGAATTTGGCATCTACCATTTGGGAACATTTGAATGGGACATGAGATTCCGCATGCATAAGGGAGGATGCGTGAAGCTTGGTCACAAGAGAGGCCAAATTGGCATGTCTTTTTACCTCGTGCACCATGGAGGTTATCAAAGCTAGAGTGTAGGCAGTGAAGCAAGCTATCACTACAATTCGTACTCCCACTAGATGCATGAGGTGTTTGAAGAGGGGCCTTCACAAAGAGCAAGAAAACAGATGTAGAGCAATTATATGGCTTGAAATCTCATGATTGGCACAAGATGCTCCAAGTAAGTATTTTATGTGCATAATATATTTTTCCTTCCAAATTTATGAGTGAATTAGAAGCAACTAATCAACCATTCCTCGTGTGTTCAGTTCATACTATCTACTAGCATTTCTCATAGTGCATCGAAGGACATGAAGGATGTGAAGAGAGTGGGAGAGAAGGAAGGAGTCTCACTTGCAGCTTTCTCACATACACAATGGGGGATATACACAAAGCTGGAGGCTGAAAATAGTTTTCCTCTTCTTAGTTGTGAAAGCCAAAAGAACTCTAAGTACAAAAGAATAGGTGAACCCTATATGTGGGTCTTAAACCAAACTCAGCTAACTAAGGTGGCATACTAACTGAACCACTAACTAGAGTACATAAAGATAGCTATCATCCAGCTATTATTCATGGGCAGTGTACCAACTGCATTTGCAACTAATAAGTCGGCGACATAAATGCACAACGATCACCCTGGCGTATCACGAGTGGAGCTCAATATCTCAACACCCCCCCTCGAGCTCAATCCCAATTCCTGCACACCAAGCAAGTCTCTGAACTTATGCAGCTTCTCTATGCCCAATGCCTTCATGAATATGTCAGCTACTTGATCCTCCATGCTGACATAAACTAGATCAATAAAACCTATTAGAACCTTCTCATGCACATAGTGATAATGCACCTCAATGTGCTTTGTTCTAGCATGATAGACTAGGTTATTTGCCAAGTGTATACTGCTCATGTTGTCACAATAAATGACAACTGGCCCATCTATAAACTGATGCATATCATAAAGTAGCTTATGCAACCAAGCTACCTCACATGCAACCATTGCTGCACCCCTATACTCAGCCTTTGTGCTCGACAAGGCGACTGTAGGTTGTTTCTCGCTGCTCCAAGTGACTGCAGCACTCCCAAAAGAGAACACATATCCACTAGTAGATCATCTATCAAAAATACTACCAGCCCAATGAGCATCAGTGTATCCATGCAACTGTATCTGAACCCCAGTCTCATAAAATAGTCCATACTACAATGTGGACTTCATATACCTCAGTATGAGTCTAACCGCATCCAAATGCAATTTCCTTAGAGCTTGCATAAACCGACTTACCAAACCAATAGCATAGCTCAAATTTGGCCTGGTAATAGTCATATAAATCAAACTTCCTACTATGCATATGTGCATAGTAGGGTCCTCCAGAAGCTCACCTGTATCTGTGCTCAGCTTCACATTCTGCTCCAAAGGAACTAAAATAGGCTTACATCCTGTCATCCCATATTTGGATAGCACGTCCAATCCATACTGCCTCTGCAAGAGCCATATCCCACTTGTGGATCTAATCACCTTAATGCCCAAGAAGTAACATAGCTCTCCCAAATCCTTCATCTCAAACTTCTGCTTCAATAGCATTTTCACATGAAAGATATCTTCATCACTATCACGTGTGATGATCAAATCATCAACATAAATGACAAGCAGCATAACACCTCTCTATTTTTCTCACATAAAGTGAGAAATCTGCCTTGGAAATCTAAAAGCCAATAGTGACAATATATTGTCTTATCTTGTCAGACCATGCTCTGGGTGATTGCTTCAAGCCATACAAGGCTTTCTTCAACCTGCAAACAAACTCAGGATGAACAGCATGAACATAACCTCATCATTGCTCCATATAGACCTCTTCTTGCAAATCACCATGCAAGAAGGCATTCTTTACATCCATCTGATGTAAAGACCATCCCTTTGATGTAGCCATAGCAATGACTACTCTTACAGTTGCCATCCTTGCAATTGGACTGAATGTTTCTTCATAATCAATTCCATATGTCTGTGCATACCCCTTGACAACTAATCTTGCCTTGTACCTGTTCACAGAACCATCTGCACTGTGCTTCACCTTATAAACTCACTTGCAGCCAATTGCATTCTTATCTTTAGGCAAAGGCACCAATTCCCATGTAGCATTTGCTTCCAAGGCATCCATTTCTTCATCCATGGCTTTCTCCCATTTTTCTTTTCCCATAGCTTGCTCAAAAGAAGTGGGTTCTGGTTCATGTATCACTTTGACCATATAGGCATAGTGAATGGCTGTAAATCCATCATATTTCAGCCTATCCATAGGATACCTAGCTCTGGTAGACCTGCACAAAATAGGGTCACTACCAGGTGCTCTAAAAACATCCCTTGTCTTCCTTACTCTAGGTGTAACAATAGAAGGAATACCCAACTCATCATCAAGGCTCTATTCTGAGCCACTGTATTCACCATCCACATAAGAGTGACCTGCATTCACATCCACCATGGGCTGATCTACTTTCTCTTTTCCTTTTCGTGATACTTGCATACCACTATCTGCATTGCTTTGAGGAGATCCTCCTGATCTCAATCTGCCTGTCCATGGTGAAGTATGTGAACCACTGCTAGAGGACACTATAGGTCTGCTAATATTTTGTGATTGCTGCTGTGAATTTGGGCAACATTACCATTTTGTGCATCTAAATTATCAATCACATTTATTGGTTTATACCAGCTACTCATCTCATCAAAAGCAACATCTCTGCTCATTGTAAACTTATGAGTAGAAAGGTTATAGCATCTATACCCTTTCTACTGTAGAGAATAACCAATAAAGATGCACTTCTCAGCTCTTGGATCTCAACTCATCTGGCACATGAACATAGGCAATGCAACCAAAAACTTTCAAATGAGAAATATATGGTTTCCTACTAGTATACCTCTCCTATGGCATCATGCCATGTATTGCTGTAGTGGGAGTCGTGTTCATTATGTAGACTACTGTAGCAACTGCTTCAGCCCAATAATAATCTGGCATGTCTTTTTCGTTAAGCATGGCATGAGATAACTCTCCAATATGTCTGTTTTTCCTTGCTGCAAGTCCATTTTGTTGTGGGGTATAACTGCATGAATATTGTTGCTTTATGCCATGCTCCTGTAGGAAACTTGCAAACTCATTTGAGAGGTGCTCTCCCCCTCCATCTGACCTTATGCATTTTATTTGTAGGCCTGTTTCTTTTTCAACTATAGCTTTAAAAGCTTTGAAATGCCCAAACACTTCACTTTTCTTTTTCATAAAATACACCCAAACTTTTCTGCTGTAGTCATCAATAAAAGTGACAAAGTAATGACAGCCTCCAATAGATGCAAATTTAGTAGTCCACACATCATAGTGGATTAATTCCAATGGCCTCTTACTCTCTTGAACATGTTTAGGAAATGGTTTCCTTGCCTATTTTCCAAATTGACAGGCTTCACATACCTTATGCATTTCTACAACCTTGAACTTAGGCAATCCTGCAATAATATTTTGGGCCTGCATTAATTTAAGTCGTTGTACATTAACATGACCAATGCGTTTATGCTAGATATCAATATTTGCAACTACACCGGTCCCATGTGCAAACATTGCTGCACTCAATTCAAGCATGTCTGCATCCAATATAAACATGCTGCCCTTCTTCTTCCCTTTTGCTATCAAGCGGCCTTTATTTTTCATATCCTCAACAAAGCATCAATGAGGATTAAATCTAACTTGCAAGCCCTGCTCAACCATTTGACCAATAGAAACTAGGTTCTTGGTGAGATTCGAGACATGAAATACATCAGATAGGTATTTCTTTTTTCCATCCTGCATAGACAAAGGAATTTTACCAATCTGCACAATAAGATGTGCAGTATCATCACCAGTCTCCACAAATCCTGGTCTTTCCATTTCCTTGCATCTCTACATGACCTGTCATGTGGTTTGACACACCTGAGTCAACATACCACACATCACTACTTTCTTCTGCACTTGTCACAGAATTGGTCATGTGCTGCACCATAAACAGATGCTCATTTCTATCATCACTCTATCTACTAGACGATGCATAGTTGCCTTACTGCAATTTTCCAGTCATGATGTCATTCTGCTTTTTATAGCAGTCTTTAACCATATGACCCATTTTACCACAGTAGTAGCATTCAACATTGTTGTTTGCATTTTGGCCTCTTTGCCATCCACCATGACCTCTTTGGCTCCCCCTGCCTCTAAAGTTACCACGTCCTCCTCCATAGGACTGGCTTTCTTGAATTTGTTGCATATTCTAATTTTTGCCATGGCCTCCAAATCGGCTTGCTCTACCTCTACCTCTACCTCTTCCAGCATTTGAGTAGAAGACAGCTTCTTTTGAAGTTCCTCCTAAAGAAGATTCACCACCATTTCTCTACTCTTCAGAAATTAGAAGAGCAATTAATGTGAAGATAGTGGGAGAGAGGGAAGGAGTCTCACTTGCGGCTTTCTCACAATCACAAATGGGGGAATACACACAAAGGTGGAGGCTGAAAACAGTTTTCCTCTTCTTAGTTGTGAAAGCCAAAAGAACTCTTGTACAAAGAAATAGAAGAACCCTATATGTGGGTCTCAAACCAAACTCAACTAACTAAGGTGGCATACTAACTGAGCCACGAACTAGTGTAGATAAGGATAGCTGTCATCCAGCTATTATTCATGGGCGGTGTACCAACCGCATTTCCAGCTAACAAGTCGGTGACATAAGTACCCAACGGTCACCTTGGCATATCTCGAGTGGAGCTCGATATCTCAACACTCCCCCTCGAGCTCAATCCCAAATCCTGCACACCAAGCAGGTCTCTGAACTTGCACAGCTTCTCTGCGCCCAATGCTTTCGTGAATATGTCAGCTACCTGATCCTCTGTGCTGACATAGACTAGATCAATAAGACCTAGTAAAACCTTCTCCCGCACATAGTGATAATGCACCTCAATGTGCTTTGTTCTGGCATGAAAGACTGGGTTCTTTGCCAAGTGTATACTGCTCATGTTGTCACAATAAATGACAACCGGCCCATCTGTAGACTGATGCATATCATAGAGTAGCTTATGCAACCAAGCTACCTCACATGCAGCCATTGCTGCACCCCTGTACTCAGCCTCTGTGCTCGACAAGGCAACTGTAGGCTGTTTCTTGCTGCTCCAAGTGACTGCAGCACTCCCAAAAGAGAACACATATCCACTGGTAGATCGTCTATCAGAAATGCTACCAGCCCAATCAGCATCAGTGTATCCATGCAACCCCAGCCTCATAAAATAGTCCATACTGCAATGTGGACTTCACATACCTGAGTATGCGTCTAGCCGCATCCAAATGCGGTTTCCTTGGAGCCTGCATAAACTGACTTACCAACCCAACAGCATAGCTCAAATCTGGCCTGGTAATAGTCATGTAAATCAAACTTCCTACTATGCGTCTGTACATAGTAGGGTCTTCCAGAAGCTCACCTGCATCTGTGCTCAGCTTCACATTCTGCTCCAAAGGAACTGAAATAGGCTTACAGCCTGTCATCCCATATTTGGACAGCATGTCCAATCCATACTGCCTCTGCAAGAGCTGTATCCCACTTGGTGATCTAATCACCTCAATGCCCAAGAAATAACGCAGCTCTCCCAAATCCTTCATCTCAAACTTCTGCCTCAATAGCATTTTCACATGAAGGATATCTTCATCACTATCACCTGTGATGATCAAATCATCAACATAAATGACCAGCAGCATAATCCCTTTCTCTGTTTTTCTCACATAGAGTGAGAAATCTGCCTTGGAAATCTGAAAGCCAATAGTGACAAGATACTATCCTATCTTGTCAGACCATGCTCTAGGTGCTTGCTTCAAGCCATACAAGGCTTTCTTCAACCTGCAAACAAACTCAGGATGAGTAGCATGAACATAACCTGCTGGCTGCTCCATAAAGACCTCTTCTTGCAAATCACCATGCAAGAAGGCATTCTTTACATCCATCTGATGTAAAGACCATCCCTTTGATGCAGCCATAGCAATGGCTGCTCTTACGGTTGCCATCCTTGCAACCGGGCTGAAAGTTTCTTCATAATTAATGCCATATGTCTATGCATACCCCTTGACAACTAATCTTGCCTTGTATCTATTCACAGAACCATCTGCATTGTGCTTGATCTTATAAACCCACTTACAACCAATTGCATTCTTGCCTTTAGGCAAAGGCACCAATTCCCATGTAGCATTAGCATCCAAGGCATCCATTTCTTCATCCATGGCTTTCTCCCATTTTTCATTTCCCATGGCTTGCTCAAAAGAAGTGGGTTCTGGTTCCTGTATCACTTTGACCATATAGGCATAGTGAATGGCTGTAAATCCATCATATTTCAGCCTATCCACAGGATACCTAACCCTGGTAGACCTGCGCAAAATAGGCTCACTTCTAGGTGCTCTCAAAACATCCCTGGTCTTCCTTACTCCAGGTGTAACAACAGAAGGAATACCCAACTCATCATCAATGCTCTGTTCTGAGCCACTGGATTCACCATCCACATAAGAGTGACCTGCATTCACATCAAACATGGGCTGATCTACCTTCTCTTTTCCTTTTCGTGATACCTGCGTACCACTATCTGCATTGCTTTGAGGGGATTCTCCTGATCTCAATCTGCCTGTCCATGGTGAAGTATGTGAACCACTGGTAGAGGACACTCCAGGTCCACTGATATTTTGTGATTGCTACTGTGCATTCTGTGCAGCATTACCATTTTGTGCATCTACATCAATCATCACATTTACTGGTTTATACCAGCTGCTCATCTCATCAGAAACAACATCTCTGCTCACTGTGAACTTACGTGTAGAAGGGTTATAGCATCTATACCCTTTCTGCTGCAGAGAATAACCAATAAAGACGCACTTCTCAGCTTTTAGATCCAACTTGGACCTCAACTCATCTGGCACATGGACATAAGCAATGCAACCAAAAATCTTCAAATGAGAAATATCTGGTTTCCTACCAATATACATCTCCTCTGGCGTCATGCCATGTATTGCTGCAGTGGGAGTCCTGTTCATTATATAGACTGCTGTAGCAACTGCTTCAGCCCAATAATAATCTGGTAGATCTTTTTCATTTAGCATAGCTCGAGACACCTCTCCAATATGCCTGTTTTTTCTTTCTGCAATTCCATTTTGCTGTGGGGTATGACTGCATGAATATTGCTGCTTTATACCATGCTCCTGCAAGAACCTTGCAAACTCATTTGAGAGGTACTCTCCCCCTCCATCTGACCTTAGGCATTTTATTTGCAGGCCTGTTTCATTTTCAACCATAGCTTTGAAAGCTTTGAAGTGCCCAAACACTTCACTTTTCTTTTTCATAAAATACACCCACAGTTTTCTGCTGAAGTCATCAATAAATGTGACAAAATAGTGACAGCCCCCAATAGATGCAGCTTTTGTAGTCCACACATCAGAGTGTATTAATTCCAATGGTTTTTTACTCTCTTGAACATGCCTAGGAAAAGGTTTCCTTGCCTGTTTCCCAAATTGACAGGCTTCACAAATCTTGTGCATTTCTGCAACCTTGAATTTTGGCAATCCTGCAATAATATTTTGGGCTTGCATTGATTTTAGTCACTGTATATTAACATGACCAATGCGTTTGTGCCAGATATCAATATCTGCAACTACACCGGTCCCATGTGCAAACATTGCTGCACTCAATTCAGGCATGTCTGCATCCAACGTAAACATCCTGCCCTTCTTCTTTCCTTTTGCTATCAAGCGACCATTATTTTTCATATCCTCAACAAAGCATCCATGAGGATTAAATCTGACCTGCAAGCCCTGCTCAACCATCTGACCAACAGAAACCAGGTTCTTGGTGATGTTCGGGACATGAAATACATCAGACAAGTATTTCTTTTTCCCATCCTGCATAGACAAAGGAATTTTGCCAATCTGCACAATAGGATGTGCAGTATCATCACCAGTCTCCACAAATCCTGGTTTTTCCATTTTTCTTGCATCCTGCATCCATTCAGCGTGACCTGTCATGTGGTTTGACGCACCCGAGTCAACATACCACACATCATTGCTTTCTTCTGCACTTGTTACAGAATTTGTCATATGCTGCACCATAAACAAATGCTCATTTCTGTCATCGCCTTGTCTACTAGAGGATGCATAATTGCCTTGCTGCAATTTTCCACTCATAATGTCATTCTGCTTTTTGTAGCAGTCTTTAGCCATATGACCCATTTTGCCACAATAGTAGCATTCAACATTACTGTTTGCATTTTGGCTTCTCTGCCATCCACCACGGCCTCTTTGGCTCCCCCTGCCTCTAGAGTTACCACGTCCTCCTGCATAGGACTGGTTTTCTTGCGTTTGCTGCATATTCTGACTTCTACCACGGCCTGCAGATCGGCCTCCTCTACCTCTGCCTCTACCTCTGCCAGCATTTGAGTAGAAGACAGTTTCTTTTGAAGTTCCTGCTGAAGAAGATGCACCCCCATTTCTCTGCTCTTCAGAAATTAGAAGAGCAATCAACTCCTCAAAATCAGGAAAGTTTTCACGGACGGCAATGGATGTCCGGAACTGTGCATAATCCTTTCCTAGACCATTCAAGGGCACAGAAACCAAATCATCATCATCCACTGGCGACCCAATGGAAGCAAGTGCATCTGCAATTTTCTTCACTTTCATGTGGTAGTCATTTATGCTCAAATTTTCTCTCTGCACATTGTGCAACTCCTGTTTGAGTTGCATTTTCCTGGCTTGCGTATTTGTGCTATACATTTTTGCCAAAGTATCCCATGCCTCCTTTGGCGTATTTGCATCCTGAATATGCACAATCATGGAGTCCGAAATACATATAGATAGCCAGTACATAACTTTCCTGGCTCTCTCATGCCATCCTTTGAATGCCTGCATTTCCTGTTGACTGGGAACATTAGGAAGAACAGGTTCTTCTTCATTTCCTGTAATGAATTCCCAATAGCCTTTTCCCATCAAGAAATTCGTCATTCTAAACTTCCATGCCTGGAAGTTGTTCTTATCAAGCTTTTCAGTGACAATCTGTGAAAGAGAATCAGATGCCATTA
Source organism: Dipteris shenzhenensis (assembly GCF_047967505.1). Classification (NCBI taxonomy): domain Eukaryota; kingdom Viridiplantae; phylum Streptophyta; class Polypodiopsida; order Gleicheniales; family Dipteridaceae; genus Dipteris; species Dipteris shenzhenensis. The sequence goes on from NC_141604.1 coordinate 25,372,449, forward strand.
CAGAACACTGCAAAATATTATGTCACTGCAAAAAACACAGCTTTTGCCTCACACGGGCAGATCTGCAAAACTGACGAAAGTGGTATTTCACCACACAGTCACTTCCTAGTGACGATTTTGCATCAACAGGCAACAGGCATGAATCTGCAACTCCCAGTATCTCTACACACAGGCATACGATGCAATTTCTGCGGCACCTTTCCACCGACTAGCCGCGCAGTGGTCGCACAGCAAAAAACAGGGCCTTTTTCTGAGTGCCTGCGAAGAACTTCCGCCTTCAAAACGGGCCCCGAAACGGCCTCTCCCACAGCATATACTGCGCTCTCGCCACACCGCGAAGGGTGTCTCAATCTGAAACAGTGCACTCCTGCACTTCTAGCTGTGCTACCTGCAGAGATTTGCTCCCAAACTCGAAATAGGAAAGCACCACTTGTCCTCTTACCAAGACACCACGAACTTGGCTTGCTTTCTTGAGCTCCTTACCACGAACAAGGCTCTGATACCATGTGAAGATAGTGGGAGAGAGGGAAGGAGTCTCACTTGCGGCTTTCTCACAATCACAAATGGGGGAATACACACAAAGGTGGAGGCTGAAAACAGTTTTCCTCTTCTTAGTTGTGAAAGCCAAAAGAACTCTTGTACAAAGAAATAGAAGAACCCTATATGTGGGTCTCAAACCAAACTCAACTAACTAAGGTGGCATACTAACTGAGCCACGAACTAGTGTAGATAAGGATAGCTGTCATCCAGCTATTATTTGTGGGCGGTGTACCAACCGCATTTCCAGCTAACAAGTCGGTGACATAAGTACCCAACGGTCACCCTGGCATATCTCGAGTGGAGCTCGATATCTCAACAATTAACTCCTCAAAATTAAGAAAATTCTCACGGATGACAATGGATGTCCGGAATTGTGCATAATCCTTTCCTAGACCATTCAAGGTCATAGAAACTAAATCATCATCTTCCATTGGTGACCCAATAGAAGCAACTGCATTTGCAATCTTCTTCACCTTCATGTGGTAATATATTTTCTCTCTGCACATTATGCAACTCCTGCTTGAGAGCTGCATTTTCCTGGCTTGCGTATTTGTGCTATACATTTTTGTCAAAGTATCCCATGCCTCCTTCGGCATGCTTGCATCCTAAATATGCACAATCATAGAATTTGAAATATTGATAGACAGTCAGTACATAACTTTTCTAGCTCTCTCATGCTAGCCTTTAAATGCCTGCAACTCCTGTTGATTGGAAACATTAGGAATAATTGGTTCTTGTTCAGCTCCAGTAATGAACTCCCAATAGCCTTTTCCCTTAAAAAAATTCATTATTCTAAACTTCCATGCTTGGAAGTTATTCTTGTCAAGCTTTTCAATGACAATCTGTGAAAGAGCATCAGACACCATTACAAAACACTGCAAAATATTCTGTCACTACAAAAAAACACAACCGCTGCCTCACAAGGGCAAATTTGCAAAACTGACAAGAGTGGTATTTGACCACACAGTCACTTCCTAGTGACGATTATGCATCAACAGGCAATAAGAATGATTCTGTCACTCCCAATATCTCTGTGCACAGGCATACGATGTAATTTCTGTTATAACTTTTCACTGACCTGCAGAAAAAACAGCAAAAACAGGGCACTTTCCTGAGTGCCTACAAAAAACTTCTGCCACCAAAACGGTCCCCGAAATGGCCTCGAATCAAAAAAATAATTTCACCATGGGCTTTGCCCTCTCCCATAGCATATACTGCCCTTTTGCCACACCGCGAAGGGCCTCCCAATCTGAGACAGTGCACTCTTGCACTTTTCGGCTATGCTACCTACAGAGATTTGCTCCCAAACTTTAAAAAAAAGAAAAGCAACATTGATCCTCTTACTAGGACACCGTGAACTTGGTTTGCTTTCTTGAGCTCCTTACCATGAACCGAGCTCTAATACCATGTGAAGAGAGTGGGAGAGAACGAAGGACTCTCACTTGTAGCTTTCTCACATACACAATCGGGGAATATACACAAAGGTAAAGGCTAAAAACAGTTTTCCTCTTCTTAGTTGTGAAAGCCAAAAGAACTCTAAGTACAAAAGAATAGGTGAACCCTATATGTGGGTCTCAAACCAAACTCAGCTAACTAAGGTGGCATACTAACTGAGACTAACTAGAGTACATAAAGATAGTTGTCATCTAGCTATTATTCATGGGCAGTGTACCAACCACATCTGCAGCTAACAAGTCAGTGACATAAATGCACAACGGTCACCCTAGCATATCACAAGTGGAGCTCGATATCTCAACAAAGGATTATGTTTACAAGATGGGCAAGCTTGTGAGGTACTTTACATGATACAAAACGTCAAGCATATCAATGCTCCATGCAAGGTTTTCATATTGCTAATATGGTGTACTTTTTCTTTTCTAGGCATGTGAGCTCAAAGGAAATAGATCCCACCACACTCGAGAATGCTCGAGTTATGTCAATGAAGGTGGTTTGTTTAGTGAAGGAGATATTTCCATGTTCTATTCTCACAAGCCAACTACATCTCATAGTGCATTTGGTGGATGAGATTGCTATATGCAGTACTGTACATGCATGATGGTTGTTCTTCCTCGAGTGCTTCATGAAGACCTTGAAGGGTTTTGTGAGACAAAATGCAAGGCCCGAAGGTAGCATGGCTGAGGTTTGGTTGGTACAAGAGTCACTTGTATATATTTTTGAGTTTCTTGTTGATGTGGATAGCTCTCTCCCATGACTATGGAGAGATGATGAAGACCTAAGGATGACCTCTATTGTGCCTCAAGGGAAAGGAGGAGCAAAGTAATAGACACAGAGTTGCTTAATAATATCAACCTTTATTGCATGCTTAAAAGTGATGTGATGAAAAGATGGGTGACAAGATACAAGGATGTAAAGGCAAGAAGACAAGGAGAAAGGGCCCTCTTTCGTACACACCATGAATCTCTTGTGCAATACCCTCAACATCTAAGAGCACTTCCAAAGGATATTCATGTGGATTGGCTACTTGACGAAATGGAGAGAGTAGAGAGAGACGAGGGGATGCATATCATAATGGAAGAATGGGAGTACCTAGGGGATGCATGAGCAAGGTGGATATACAAAATGTTATGCATAAGTTAGGAGCTTTCAACAATTTAGATTGCTTATTTAATTGATTTTGTCTTTGTATAGTGTACTATGTTCAATGCTATATGGTGTGAGGGCAAGCATTTTTGAACACAACGGATTGATGATAAGAGAAAGACACAAGATTGCAGTGTCATTGCTAGCTTTGAGGGAGCCAATGGAGCCATGGATGATTATTGTGGCATAATCCAAGATATTATTAAGCTTGACTTTCGATGCTTCTTTGTGTATGTTTTGGATGTCAAGTGGTTTAAGAACATGGTGGAAAGAGTCCCTAATGCAATAATCAAATGCCATGCAAGTGGCTTTGTAGCTATTGACTCCACAAAGTTTTGGCAAAGTAACACTAGTACTAATGCAACAATGTGAACAGGTATTGTACACACATATAAAAATACTTACTTTTAAATATTTGATACCTTCAATGCAAGGAAAATAACATGATTGTATTTGTGTTTGAATTATGTTATCTACAACATCAGTGGATAATAATAGGTGGTGGCATGTCATACCTATTACACCACATTCCAAAGTGATGTATACTATATTTACTAATATGGAGCATATGGAGGATGCCATGGAGGTGAACATGACCGTGATATGAGATAGGAGATACAAATATTGAGGCCATTACCTGTGAGGATGATCCTACCATTGGTGATGCTGATTTCGATGAGCACATGAGTAGCATAAGTAGTAGTGGGCTGAATGTATTTGTAGATCTCAACACTGGTTTGGCTTTTGAAGTAGATAGTTTGGCAAGGGTTGACCTCATTAAGGATGAGATTGAACTGTAGCCCATCATTGATATTGGCAAAACTATTTTACATATTGTCTCATTCTCCTCACCTCACTTAATTTTTGTATATGTGGGTTTGCCAAAAAGGATTGATATTTTTATTAAAATTATGTGCTTTGGTAATCATGGGCAATGTTTGGAAAGCAGTGATGCACATTTATCAACCTACACCAAAATCTCACTTTCTGTATTCTTTGTTTTGCATCTAAATCCGCGTCTAGTTCACAGTGCAAACACACTAATAGATGCGCTATTAGATGTGCCCATATTTTCACTATTCTAGCTGTGCCTATAGATGCGCTTGCTATTTTGCACATCTATCAAGCACGTCTATAGTTGCATTGTCTTGTTATAGGAGCATCCATCTAATCCTCTACACAGGGATTATCCCTTGGAACTGAACTGGCTTCGAAATCGAAATCTAGACATAGCTTTTTCTCACTATTTTCTAAAAGAAGGGCAACCACACTGTCTTAGTAGATTTATCAAGTCCTGGGGGTAGTACTCTGTTGCCCCTTTGCATAAGCATGTAGTCCAACTACGCCTGGTCTTATGCACCGAGTATAATTGTTACGTTTCCATTTCTCCCATCTTCCAATCATTGGGAGGGTGTCCTCTCCTCGATGCCCTATCATATCCCCTATAGGATAGTCTTTTGGAATGCATATGTTGCTGTCCTCAAAGAGTATCATGGTCAAGGGGATATAATCTTACGAATATACAAGTCATTCTGGGAAGAATACACACAGACGAACGAGAAAACGTTCAATGTTATACACTTATACATATGTGCAGTGCCATGCATAAGCTCCATACTCAAGGTCAACGAATCAAACTTCATGCAAGCTCTAGCTAGCACTTACACAACTATATACAGCTAATACATGATCTGTATAACCGGCCTTAGTGCTGTTCAATTTGTGTTGATCTTTAGTCGTTGCTACAAGAACTTGCATGCTTCGATTTTGACTTTGTTCTACAGAGCCAAATACTTCAGTGTTATACTTCTGTAAATCCCTAGTTCTAGGCGAGAATAGAGATTCATATGTTAGGAGTATCCATGTCGCTTACATTACGCTAAGTCGTGAGCATGCTACTTTGCCAGTGTAATGTCTTAATAGCGAGATTCTAAATTGGATGTTAATCCTATTGTTCTTCCATTCTTGGGTGCTTGTGTAGCTATTTGTAGAGCTTGTGCCAAATCACATAGAGAAAGACAAGTATCTGACTCGGACGGTAACTGTATGACTCCTAGGTCTAGCCACAATCATTGTATCCAGGTTCTTGGGAGGTATTCTTGGTAGGACTAGCCATCTCAGGCTCATGGTTGGTCGGTCCATGAAGAGGGCTACTTCCATGGCTTGGAAGCGCATCGCCTCTCCATGGTTCCGAAGGCACAACTCTATCCTTGCCTTCCTTTTCTACAAACGACAACCCTGATATATCTGTAGGTGACAAAAAGCCTCGAAACCCTGCATACTAAGAATACCCTGCTCTTCCTGTGAAAGCCATGGGAAAGAGCCAACATTTGGTGCAACTGTCGAGGAGACTAGCGTCTCAAGTAACAATTTAACATATGCAGGTATGTGTACAAAACAAACTACTTCGATTTTTCATGAACATAACACTCAAGGGCAAGGAGAGTAAAATTTTTTCCAACTCTAGCCAAACATATCAACCCCAAGCATCAACCTTGGGTTACTACCTTAAGAAATTTTCTTTATTTCTTAAAAAGAAGCCACTTGATAAATAATCAGGCTAGGTAGTGGACATAAATGTGTAGAGCTTGCAATTTCAATCATTTCAGCTTTTTATAGAAGAGCGATCCGAGCTAACCATAAAAAATTATGGCTCAGGAAGAGTTTAGGGTTTAACCCTAAACCTACACCCATTTCCTATAAAAACCCACTCCACCCCCTCATTCTTCATCTTTCACATCTTGCCTCCATCCTCTTCCCCATTCTGAGCACTATGCAAGACACTCCTCCCTCTCCATCGACCACCACCCTACTCCCATCCTCACATGGTGAGTTACTTCGAGCCCATCTCGTAGCGATAACCTAGCCATCCACCCATCGTCCATTGGTCCTCAACAATCCTATTACATTGAGGAAGACTTGGAGAGCGTTCAAGTGACCATCTCTTCCTCCCTTTGGATTTTCGTTCATCAAGTTTTTTCCCCCCCTTCCCCTCCACCCCCCCTTCCACCACCACTCCCTCCCCCTCTACCACCATCCCCTCCATCCACCCCCCCTTCCCCCCCTCCTCCTCCATCTCCAACCCCCATCCACCCCCCCCTTCCCCCCCTCCTCCTCTATCTCCACCACCATCCCCCTCTCCACCCCCTCCCTCCACCACCACCACCACCCCCTGTCCTCCATCTCCTCCCCCCCCTCCCCCCCCACCCCCCCTTCCCTCCTCCACCACTACCATCCCTCCATCTTCACCCCCCCTTTTTCATCTCCTCCACCCCCTCCTCTCCAACCCCTTCCCCCCCCCCCCCCCCTCTCTCTCTCTCTCTCTCTCTCTCTCTCTACCCCCCTCGCCAGCCGCTCCCTCCCTACCCTACCCTACTTCTAACTAAAGGGCTTATTAGCCCTTCTATTAAGCAAGGGCTTTAAGCCCTTGCAAGCACAACGCTCACCTCAAGGCAGCGCATCCGCAACTGCCCATGCGGCGGTGCAGTCGCCCATGCGACGGTGCACCAGTGGTGGTCTGCCCGAGGTAAAACTGCCCAAATAGGCGACGATGCTCGCCAGGAAGGTAGCGCTCGCCCTGCCCCACCACCCATAACTCCTCCACCCATGCCCTGCAGTGCTGCAGTCTACCTCCTCCCGGTTGTCTCCTCCATCCCGCCTCCTACCCTCCTTCCTCCATCACTCCACCCCTTCCATCCTCCTAACCCCCTCTCCTCCATCCTCATAGCCCCCCTCTCCGGTCGCAAGCCCCCCTCCCGGCAGTCGCCACGTGACACCCCCCCCCAAAAAAAGCCCTAACCTAACCTTACATAGGACTAACCCTAGTTAGGTTACTTTAAACGTAGGCTAGGTTAGATTTAACCTAGGTTAGTTATTTGCAGTTAGATTATCCTAACTGGCTATTTAGGTAGACTAATTGGACAAGCAGGTTAGCTTAACTAACCTTGGTTAGTTTATCTAACTGTAGTCAGTTTGACCCACACTTAGGTTAGGCTAGATTAATCTAGGTTAAGGTAACTCACAGTTAGAGCAACTAGATAGGCTAGTTATACTAACTAGAAGTACCTCAGTTACTCACCCTCAGTTACACTTAAAGTCCATTCACACCAACCTTAAGACCAAGGGAAACCCCCCCCCCCAAAAGGTCCATTTTCCCCCTTCTTTAACCGCTCGTATCTCGCCCGTTTGGAACCCAAATTGGACACGGTTTGAACCAAGATTTTACACATAGAAACAGCTATGGGGCATTTTTCCAACCCATTGCACACCATTTAGGCATCCCTAGCACTCGTTCATTTGCACCCCCGTGTGGGCCTCGTTTTGCACTAATTTGCTCATATCTTTACGTCGTGACCTCCGATTGACGATCCATATGCACCGACACATTTCCCTACACACGTGGGACAATCTTAAGCACATTATTAACACAACGGTACCTACAACACTAACACCACTCTAACCCTCCAAACAAAACTACATCAACGCCCGCACTTGTGGTGGCAAAGACACCCTTTGCAACTCTTGCCCAATCTACATATGCGTTCTGGACAATGCCTTTGACTCCAACGCTTGCCAAATCAGCATACAACTCTGCTGCAACCACTGCCTCCAACAATCCTTTACCCTGATTCCCCCCCTGAAATTCAAGAAATCCCTTTAACTCCTCCACACCACAACATGGCTGGACGCCGTCGCGAACGATGATGGGGATATCGACCCCAATGCAAAGGCTAATAATTTCTTTGATCATAGAAATAATAACAATCAAGGTAGGCGCCCCTTGGGAAAATAGGAACTTCCCAACTATAATGGTAGGAGAGATCCAACCCGATTCCTCCAGCATTTTGATGCCACATGCCGAGCGGGTGGAGATCAATCCAATGACACCAAGGTGGCTTGGTTTTGCATGGCCTTAATTGATGAAGCATCTGAATGGTAACTAGGCCTTCTAATGGAAGAGCAAGCGACATGGGACCTGCTTCAAACAGAATTCAAAAGGCACTTTCAAACAGAGAGGCTACAAGATGATCTCGCTCTCCAACTAAGTAAGATCGAACAAGGCCGTCGAGAAGATGTGCACACGTATATAGGCAAGATGAAAAGATTAATCGCCAAATGTGACCCACGCCCCGATGCAAAGTACCTCATGACCTGGTTCATTGCAGGCCTAAGGAAGAAAATCTGGAAGTATATGAAAAAGATTAGCAGCTATGAAACGTTCAGTGCTGCTCATGCAACAGCCATTGACATCGAGGATGGGATGACCGACTCTGACACTAGCAGTGATTGAAGATCTAGTGTACGAGATAAGCGCTCTAAAAAGGGCAAATCCAAGTCCACTGCTGAATCATCAAATGAAGATCACCTAGAGGCCATGACCATGAAGCTAAAAGAAGACATGGTGCATTCCATGGAATAAAAGCTTCACTTATCTTAGCCGCCAGCTCAGACTTATCCACGGCGAGAAAATGTCTGGTGTCCACACTGCATGGCCAATCATACAGCAAATGAGTGCCCGGTCCTAAGAGTCGGGATCACTGCATAAACAAATCCACTACCAAGGTTATAGTGCCATATCTGCATTGTCGGCGGCCATGATAAAAACAGTTACATCTTCAACATGTGCAATAACCCGCCTCGACCTCAACAATACCAAGCGGTGCCCATGCCAATGTACAAGCAACCAGCACTTGCACAAGCACCTCCAGCTTCGAGGCTAAATCCTATTCCTGTTTGGAGACAAGTCTCACAATTACTCAAAAATCCGAATCCATGACCATATCCAAGAGCACCAAATCTAGCTCCTCAACAGTTCCAATACATCAATTACAAGCTGAGAAAGTAGACTCGCTATTTGAGTATGAAGCAGAGTACCCAATGTACTATGTAGAAGGTGCATAGGGTCTAATACCAGTCTAAACAAATCAAGTTTGTCCCAATACATATCGAGCACCAATCAAGTGCTATGGGTGTGGAGAAAATCATCGAATCACAAAGTGCCCTCATCATGGTAGCCCTGCTACTTTCCAACCACTCTGTAGAGATTGTGGCATACGACATGTCTGTATGGATTGTCCCATGAAAAATAAGATCCCACAACAAACAAAGGTTAAGCTTGATGTCCCAATCGGCATCAAACCCAACAACATAGCTCAAATCTGGCCTGGCAATAGTCATATAAATCAAACTTCCTACTATGCGTCTATACATAGCAGGGTCTTCCAAAAGCTCACCTGCATCTGTGCTCAACTTCACATTATGCTCCAAAGGAACTGAAATAAGCTTACAACCTGTCATCCCATATTTAAATAGCATGTCCAATCCATATTGCCTCTACAAGAGCCATATCCCACTTGTGGATCTAATCACCTCAATGTCCAAGAAGTAATGCAGCTCTCCCAAATCCTTCATCTCAAACTACAAAGCATCCATGAGGATTAAATCTTACTTGCAAGCCCTGCTCAACCATTTGACCAATAGAAACCAGGTTCTTGGTGATATTCGAGACATGAAATACATCAAACAAGTATTTATTTTTTCCATCCTACATACACAAAGGAATTTTACCAATCTGCACAATAGGATGTGCAGTATCATCACCAGTCTCCACAAATCCTGGCCTTTCCATTTTCCTTGCATCCTACATCCATTTTGCATGACCTGTCATGTGGTTTGATGCACTTGAGTCAACATACCACACATCGTTGTTTTCTTCTGCACTTGTCACAGAATTGGTCATGTGCTGCACCATAAACAGATGTTCATTTCTATCATCACCCTGTGTACTAGAGGATGCATAATTGCCTTGCTGCAATTTTCCAGTCATGATGTCATTTTGCTTTTTATAGCAGTCTTTAACCATATGACCCATTTTACCACAGTAGTAGCATTCAACATTGTTGTTTGCATTTTGGCCTCTCTGCCATCGACCATGACCTCTTTGGCTCCCCTGCCTCTAAAGTTACCACGTCCTCCTCCATAGGACTGGTTTTCTTGAATTTGCTACATATTTTGATTTTTGCCACGGCCTCCAAATCGGCCTACTCTACCTCTTCTAGCATTTGAGTAGAAAACAGCTTGTTTTGAAGTTCCTCTTGAAGAAGATGCACCACCATTTCTCTGCTCTTCAAAAATTAGAGTCCTCAAAATCAGGAAAATTCTCATGGATGACAATGGATGTCCAAAATTGTGCATAATCCTTTCCTAAACCATTCAAGGTCATAAAAACTAAATCATCATCTTCCACTAGCGACCTTATAGAAACAACTACAGCAATCTTCTTCATCTTCATGTGGTAGTCATTGATGCTCATATTTTCTCTCTACACATTATGCAACTCCTACTTGAGCTGCATTTTCCTGGCTTGCGTATTTGTGCTATACATTTTTGTCAAAGTATCCCACTCCTCCTTCGGTGTGCTTGCATCCTAAATATGCACAATCATAGAATCTGAAATACTGATAGACAATCAGTACATAACTTTTTTTGGCTCTCTCATGCCAGCCTTTAAATGCCTACAACTCCTGTTGATTGGGAACATTAGGAATAACTGGTTCTTGTTCAACTCTAGTAATGAACTCCCAATAGCCTTTTCCCTTAAGGAAATTCGTCATTCTAAACTTCCATGCTTGGAAGTTGTTCTTGTCAAGCTTCTCAGTGACAATCTGTGAAAGAGCATCAGATGCCATTAAAGAAGTAAAATATTATGTCACTGCAAAAAAACACAACTTCTGCCTCACAAGGGCAAATCTACAAAACTGACGAGAGTGGTATTTGACTACACAATCACTTCCTAGTGACGATTATGCATCAACAGGCAATTCTCTGTGCACATGCATACGATGTAATTTCTGCGATAACTTTTCATCGACCTGCAAAACAGTGGTCGCATAGCAAAAATAGGGCACTTTCTTGAGTGCCTGTGGAAAACTTCTGCCACCAAAATGGGCCCCAAAATGGCCTCGAATCAAAAAAATAATTTCACTGAGGGTGTATATTGCCCTCTCAAAAATGGTAGCATATATCGCCCTCTCACCACACCGCGAAGGGCATCCCAATTTGAGACAGTGCACTTTTGCACTTTTTGGTTGTGCTACCTGCAAAGATTTGCTCCCAAAATCGAAAAAAAGGAAAGCAACACTGATCCTCTTACTAGGACACCACAAACTTGGTTTGCTTTCTTGAGCTCCTTACCATGAACCGAGCTCTAATACCATGTGAAGAGAGTGGGAGAGAAGGAAGGAGTCTCACTTGCAGCTTTCTCACATACACAATGGGGGAATATACACAAGGGTGGAGGCTGAAAACAGTTTTCCTCTTCTTAGTTGTGAAAGCCAAAAGAACACTAAGTACAAAAGAATAGGTGAACCCTATATGTGGGTCTCAAATCAAACTCAACTAGCTAAGGTGGCATACTAACTGAGCCACTAGCTAGAGTACATAAAGATAGCTGTCATCCAGTTGTTATTCATGGGCGGTGTACCAAACCGCATCTGCAGCTAACAAGTCGGTGACATAAATGCACAACGGTCACCCTGGCATATCATGAGTGGAGCTCAATATCTCAACATGCTCCATTGAAATTGTGTCGAATAGAGGCACACATTTTGTTAATGAGGTAAGCCAAGAACTCTTGACTAGCTTTATGGTAATTCATAGAAAAGCACCGCCAAGGAAATGGACAGGCCGAATCCACCAACAAAATATTATGCATTATCCTCACCAAGGTAGTAGAACCACAACGTTCTGATTGGACAGAAGAACTAAATGCGGCCTTATGGGCATACAGAAGGAACAACACTCAAGGTGAGTACAAGGAACACAACTTTTCAATTGGTGTACAGCCTTGAAGCTGTGGTCCCAGTAGAATTTGTAATACCAAGCCTATGCACAGCAGTACAAGAACACATGGGAGACCATGAATCCTTGAAAAAAAGACTCTATCATTTGGAGAAGCATACAAAGAGAAGAGTAGTCGCCTACCATGCCATGACAACAGAAAAATATAAAAGAAAGGCATGGTTTGATAGAAATCTTAAAGCTAAATACATCAAGAAAGGTGACTTGGTCTTGTTATACAATGCCAAAGTATACAAGGGGAAAGTGAAGTATCTAGGTCAAGGACCCTACTGAGTAAGAAAGATGAATCCCATCAGAGTTGTGCTGCTAGAAACATTGGATAGAGTCCAATTCAACACAACAATAAACGAGAGCCGACTGAAGCACTACTACTTCAACACGCAAGCCATCCCTGACAAAAACAAAGATTTGGGAAACCCAAGTCTCCCTTAGTTAGGATTAGATCGTATCGCGAGCACTCACTTGCATATGTACGTCTTCGCACATATAGGTAGCATCAATCAATTTTAACCTAAGGCTTAGAAGTGATGCCTGAGTTCTGGCGAAAACAGGCATCTGTGGTCCAGAGTGATAGCTTCAAGGAGGATTCAGTGCATGACCAAGAAGAAGAAATGCCACCCCAGTCACCACCGGCCTACACAACCATTGACGAGGCCCAGTCACTGGAACTTGTTTGGCCACCTACATCGACTTATGCTCTTTCCAAGGAAGCAACATCTTACTTAAAGCAAAGGGGCCTAGGAAGTTTGCATGAGAGCCTAAAATCCTTGGAGGACAGTCCTACAATGACCACATACATCAGGGACTTTCTCCATTCTTACCACTCCAGCAATGCATAGGTTGGCAAGTATGGTACCATCACTATACGTCAGAGCCCACCACTCAACATTATTCTCGACAGTATAGTCATTCAAAGGGCTTTCTCAGTCCCAACACAAGGTGCCAAATACCCTACACGGCCTACTAATGCTAAATTTCTCAAAGTACAGCTTCTCCTCCCCAAGGGCACACTGATCCATAGGGATGGCATATTACTTTGCACTATCCTTAACCATCGCCTCAGGGAAGTAGCACAATTCCTATCCACAATCCTGGGGGTTAAGTGTGCCAACCCTTCCACTCCATACGTTTCTTTTGCTGAGTAGAGCACTAAAGCAAGATTGGATCCAACACTTAGTCATCTTCTTTACAAAAAAATAGATGGTTCATCAGGCCAAAAATGTAAAATTCCACACTTATTGGCTATAATCATCAAAAAGAGCTACAGAAACGAGAAATGACTTTGCCCCAGTCACCAAAACCAATTGAGGAGTTGGACATTCCCTTCTCACCAGTATGGGAGCCGTCACCAACTTCTCCTACTACCACATTGGCAAGTGCAGATGCCTCAGAAGAAATACCTATTCTGGAGGTCGGAATTGAGGAATTGCCCCACGAGATGCTACAGCTCGGTTCACAACTGCAACCAATATATCTCCAATAACACCAACAACTAGAGCCTGAGGAAAGATCGGCACCAAAGCCTGAGGCTACATCTGCACTAGAACTGCCCACTAGAACTGCCCATTGACGCCATGCCAGTCGATGAGCCACAAGGGGAGCTAGTGCCAGATCAACACTATGACTATTGTACACAAGTGACTTAAATACCATTGGAACAACCTCCCACAAGTACTACAAAATCATCAGGATGGCTACATGGGCACCACTTGTATCAGCAGTATCACCAATCCTCATCACCATTTGTCATTCTCCAACATCAAGCTAGCCAAATGATCCAAATGTCATAACTATTCACTAGCTTGGCCAATGAAGAATATGCAAGAGAATTGGATAGACAGACTGCAACAGAAATCAAAGACCAATTCCAAGCAGTCGCCATAGAGGTCAAGGCACTTCGGTGCAGATCGATGAGAAGGAGGTAGAAGAAGTGTGCATGAACCAAGCTCTCAAAGCTCAAGAGAAGGCAGTGAGGGATGTGACCTCCAACCTCCACCAAAGTCAAACACAGCTAACAACAGTAGTACAAGCAATGGCAATCCTACAGACCTACTATAACTCCTTGACCTCCGCACATGCTCAGTAGATGGAGATAGTGGCACAAGCTCGACTCACTCTAATTCACAAAGAAGAAGAGCTCCAGGATTGCAAAGACAAGCTTGAAGACATGAAACAAGTTTTGGCAATACGTGCCTTCAGCATTGACGAGCTTATAAGAGAATGCAGAATCTCAAAGGACCAACTTGCTATCGCTAAAGAGGCCAGCACTTCACAAGCACAAGTCTTGGATGAATGGTCCAATACCACTAAAGACATTCCTCAATAGGCAAAGGTCACCTTGCAAATGAAAAAGCTTAAGGAGGCAAACCTCATAACCTCACTTACCCTTGCTGCTAGCACCCTTTTAACCTTTCCCGAGCTCCATCCTAACATATATTCCCTCCATCATCTCTTTCCTCATGCCTCTCACCATTTTCAACTAACCCAACAATCATAGACTTACGAACCCCTCACACCTAGCTCTTTCCCTTCCCTTGCTAATCCTACCCTTGAGGATTACCAAGCTACTCAAACCATTTTCCCAATTCTTCCCCCCCTCCCCTCTGCTCCCCTTTCCACAACTAATACTCTTCCATATTTCTCCCCCATGTCCCCAGATTCTCTTCCTATCCCGTCATCACCTACAATACTACTTGTGCTTCCATCAGCAGAAAATGACACAGTATTTGATTTTGAATATCAGGATCCAGATAATCCAATTTGTACTCCCATGCCAAGTTCCAATGATGGGTATGATTTTGATGAGATACCACTTCCCAGTAAGCCCATCAAGGAATTTTGGAGCAAATATCCTAATATGAAAACTTGAGGTGGATGGACCCTGGACAACTTCCCTACCAATCTTCGTTAGCATCAAATTAGTGAACGTTGGATAAACAAGTTGAATCCACAACCTGATTGGCACCATCCCAAGCTCTTTGATGTAATCTTCTTGAAAGAGTACCTACTTGCACCTCCATGTCTATGAAACCCATCCCAAGTTCTATGCAGTTCCATGACATAAAAGATGGGAAGCCAACATACACACTTTGGATGAAGGTCACACCATTAATTGGCCAATGATCAAACCATACTCTGGTGTAGAATGGAATATCCAAGGCACAATTATCTGAGCACTTTAGCAGCATGAGCAAATAATGCGCAGTAACATTGATCGCTTTCTTTGCCTAAGTCCTGTCTTCTGCAAAACATTGGAATACATTCTAGAGGTCCCATGTTACCTCGATGGCCATTTGCCTCCACTCAATTTCAATCCCAATGAGTGGGTCGATGCTCAGATTACAAGCCGACTCTATCAAAGAGTGATCTTCTTAGAAGCACACCACATATCTCTATTCGAACAAATGGTGGATATAGGCTACCTAGAAACTGATCAAAAATTGTATGGTACCAAGGCTTTACAGTGGGATCGACTGGCACGACACAAGTTCCATAGCCACTGGACTAAAGACATGGCAACCCAGCTACGTGCTCACACTAAGCCATAACCTGAGGATGGGTAATAAAATGGATCCGAGAGTATGTTGTCTCTGTGCCAACATGAACTTAGTAGTACAGAATGTGTGTGTAGAGTAGCGGCAAAGCTCCGCTTGTACTTGCATAAGGGCTAGACGATGATGTAGATGACTGCCTATGCTATGCTAGGCTACCAACAAAATCTAGCAGGTGGATTATGTGCTCTTAGCAGTGATAGTCACACAAACTAACATAAGAGACGAAGGGGAAAGGAGTGAGATGGTAGAAATTCTAGCTATATAAAGGCCTTAAGCGCAGAGAAACAATTCACCACACATAGGAAAATCCCTCTCCTACCCCCTTCCATGCTCTCCAAGCCTGCTTCCACCCCTATCATGAATCTTCTACTGCAACCTCGATGCCCCTTCATAATGTTGCCCAAGTCATGGGATCCATTGTTTGCCTTGGCTCTCCATCCTGCAACACTCCACTAGTCATAGCCATGACCAAGGGAGTTATAGGATGGGGAGCCAAGGGAAATGGGTTGTCGTTGTTTCGTTAGACACTAGGAGAGAACTCAACTTAGTGATGAGCTTCTCATGATTGAGCACAACCTTTGGCATTGGGGAAGGAGATCTCAACTTGGGGATGACCTCACTGAGAGCATGTGCCAATGTGCTAGAGGTCACCACTAGATTGAGTTCCTTGTCCACTATCGAATGTTGTGCTCGATTAAGCTCACCACCAAGTTGAGTTCTCTCTCCCAGTGCCTTGAAAGAAGTTTCTATAAAGAAGGTTATGTTCAATTACGAGGTGCTCATATTGTCCTTTGCATGCAAGGAGCTCCGAGTCAAAATTATAAGAAAGTCCTAACTACGATAACACTACGAGGTGCTCACATTGTCCCTTGCATATGAGGCACCAGGTTAAAAGTGTAAGAAAGTGCTAACAAGGGCAAAAAGTGACACTAGGTCCTGCCACAGTGTAAGACAAAGTTCTAACATCTTTGGATGTAATCTATTTTGTTAAATTTTTGCTTCGGGTGTAATTTATTTTGTTTCACTTTTGATGTAATACTATTATCGCAAAAACTATCGGATGTAATTTCTTTTGTTTTAATTATCACCCCAAAACTATTGTTGTTGTTACTTAGGTAGTGAAAGTGACTCTAAAGAAGCACAAATGGCATATTTCTGCCCTCGTTTACATGTTACTGCAACCATAGGGATTGTTGTGCAAGAAATTGTTGAAAAAAATATTGTTACTAAAGTGAAAATGGTTCACAAATGCCCTCATTTAGGATTTACTACAACTAGTGCAATCGGTGCGATTGTTGCACAAGCAATTATTGTAGAAGGACTAAAATATCTCTAAAATAGGACTACATTTTCCTTAGCTTGGAACTAAAATAGCTCAAGAACTAGCAAAAATTATTGCACAAGGACTAGTAGGACTAAAATAGCTTCAAAATAGGAGTATATTTTCCTTGGTTGAGAACTATAATAACTCCGATAACCATGCTGGTTGCAAGGAAACTATCATAAATTACAAATGTCTACATTTTCCTTAGCTTGGAACTAAAATAGCTCCAAGAACGAGTGCGGTGGTTGAGAAATTATTGCACAAGGAGTAATACAACTAAAAAATCTCCAAAATAAAACTATATTTTCCTTTGTTTAGAACTAAATAGCTCCAACATCCAGCACGGTGGTTGCAAATATGGACCTTGAGGGGTCCCTTTTAGAGATTGGCATGCCATGCCAACCTGGTGGTCTCTCCATGCCAACATCATTGCTCGAACTAGCACGGTGGTCAACGCACCAAAAGATTGTGTTGCACAGTGATAGATGGTGAAGCTGCACAATGACAGGTGGCAAGGCAAAAGTTTTGTGCTGTAGTCAGGCCAACGTGGTTGTGCATGGTGGTTAGTGCAACAAAAGATTGTGTTGTGCAGTGGATAGATGATGGCAAAGTTGCCCAGTTATAGCAGGTGGCAAGGCAAAAGCTATGTGATGTAGTTAGAGCAACAGTCTCTCTGCTCATGAGTAAATGCATATAGTGCCATGTGTCGAGCTCTGTGCTATTGGCAATGATAATATTGTGTCTCATTATTATGCCAATGTGGCAATCATGATGCCGAAAAAACTTTTGATGAGAGCACAGGTCCGTGCAAATCTCAAAATCTCAACCACCAATGCCTCGTGTCGCATCTCCAAAATGGTCTCGAAAATAGTTCTGCGATTGGCTACACCCAAGCAAATGTTGACCCACCACTCATGAATATTAGGATACAAGAGTCCACCTTCAATAGATCCATGAGCTACCAAAGCTGGTTTTTCATATTGCTGGGAAGAAATTAAGTTTTATTTTTTCTTGAATAGTAAAAGAGGTCTAATAAAAATTGAAAATGGCTCGACATACTTATTTTCTTCTTCTTTTAACTTTTCACTAAACCCATCACTATCTTAGCTAGACTCTAAATGATCAAATGGAGCTTGCAAATGAGGTGGACTAGTAATCTTAGCAATTATCCCAAAAGTTTTCCAGTGTTCTCTTAAAAGTAGATCAGACTCAAGCTCTTTAAAGCTACCACTTTGAAAAAATATCATTTAGAAACTATTGAAATATGCAATCTTTCTTGTGTAGTCTTTCCAATTGAAGTGTCAAATGTTCCCAAAGGGTCAATGCATGATCAAGTCTAGCCAATCCTGGAACTATTTTAGGAACAATTTTGGGCTGGGACACGGCGCACGCTACTTGGGTGATATTTTGAATTTCAAGTTCATTCAGTTTCACTTCATGGAACACTCTATGTACTGCACTAATCTTGAGGCTTTGTTTATAGTATGTTGATTGTGCTCCTATGGAGAGGTTAGATATGTGAGCCATGTTACACCATCATGGATATCATTGAGCTTTTGTTGAGGGCATGTTAATTGGTGCCTAAATAGAGCTCGCTTAATAACAACACCAAATACATCATGTTCCCCCTTACCATGGCTAGATCCTAAGAAATTCCACATCATGTTTATATTGGTCAAAGATTTAAACCTTGAGACGAATTGAGAGGAAGCACCATCTGTCTGACCACACTTCAATATTGTTTTATATTTTCTTATACATGGGGATCATCATTTTTTACCCATCCCCAATGTAGTAGAAAAGCATGCTAGACAAATAAGGTGTCATGCTCCCTATCATACAAAATGTAGAAATAGTATGTGTGTTGCACTAACTTGGTCCCCGTCGGTGAGTAGATTGGCATCAGTCGTACATGATATACACTAGAATTGTTATCTACTTGTTCATCTTGTTCTTGGAGTGAGTACTTTTCTACAAAATCTATGACAGAGACAATAGTGTCATGGGGAAATTGGCAAGGCAACTTTCTCCCTGCCCCTAGTGAGACAGTGCTAATAAATAAATAAATAAATAGGTATTTTTGCTTCTAACAAGTGTTGCCTTCTCTTAGGCCTCCTCGTGGTAGGCCAAAAAAGGATTTGGAATCACTATGCAGCAACGCATGCAGTGGTGCTTAGATAAAGATTTGGGCCAGCTTCCATAAATGGCTGGACAAGAATCTCCCTCTAGTCAATGTGTTAAAGCATGTTCTTCAATTGTCTTTGGTCTACGTCTCTTCCATTCTACCCTTTGGAAGTATTCTCGTCTAGCTACGGATAGAATGGCTAGATAATATCTTTGGCAAATAAAGTGGCATTCCATTGGTTGGGATTATGTTTTACTGCACCTTAAGCTTCTGGTGGACTGGGTGTGGAAAGATTATATATACTCCATGTGTTCACGATGTGTGGGCAAATGGTTCATTCAGCATCATTCTCATCAACCTTAGGCACTCATTGCTTGGTTTTGGATCAAAAGGTAGGATGTTTTGGGTTTTCGGACTCAAAGTGCTTCTTGGTAGGAGCTTATACTTTGTGGGGTGTGATTACATGGCCGGGGGGGGGGCTTGACATAGCCAGCACCAAACCACAAGAAGAAAACCAAAATGAAGATGAAGAAGAAGAAGAAGAAGAACCGAGAAAAGAGGACGATGAAGAGTAGCAGAGAGTTTTCCAATAGCAGGAACTGTTCCTGCCACGTACCCTAGCAGATACTGGCTATCCTGGTAATTGCAAATATAGGACTTCCCCCAACCCCGTTGCAAGGGGTCCGACCCCTGAGCTTTCTAGTACCACTGCTGTCCCTTTCATTTTAGAGAACATTGTCTACAACTTGGCACCTCCCCCTTTGCCCTTTAATTTATGTCCCCTGGGCCACGTGTCCTCCTCTGGCCCATCCACGTTGCCTCCCCCACTTGTCCCTCCCGCTCTTGGATATGCCACTACTCCCACATGGTGCCCCTCCCCTTCCACTTGGCCTCCCCTCGCCCTCCCATGTGGCCACCCCTCACCCCTTGCTCACCACGTCCCTCTTTTGTTTTTCATTTGAGCGTCCTGAAATCCAATTTTCTTCTTCATCCAAGCTATAGCATAATCCCACACTTCCCTAGTTGCATCATCGATGAATGTCACATAGTATTCAGCCCTGCCTAATGACTGTGTAGGCATGGGACCACATACATCTGGATGGCCAATGGGCAACCTTCCAAGATTAGCACAAGGCAGTCATGGAAAAGATACAAGCACATGCTAGGACAGCCGTGGATACTTTGCAAGTTTAATTATGCTTGATTGAGCAACTACTAGACACTACTATCATCAAGGCCACAAATATGTGACACCATTTATTGGATATCTACAAGAGTCTAGTTTCCAAGTGGACCAATCCCCCAATGTTGTTAAAAATATATAGGTATAATATTGAGCAGTTGGGTATTGTTGATCCTAATGTTGACCAAACGGTTAAGCAATGGGAAGAAGAGTGGAACCTACACCTTGACAAACATCACATTGACATCAATGCTCTTTACCCTTGGCCATTCTTATATGGGCTCTAGAGCACCAAGATCCTATCCTATGCAATGTCATGTCAGACACCACCAAGGCACTTGGTACACCCACTATACCACCTTAACCACCTTGGTTATCTCTCTTGTGTCAATTTCCAATGCCCAAGTGCCACAAAACCACTATGGACCCTCATCATTGGAAACAATCTATTTGGAGAAGCAATTTTGAGGGGCACCTCATTCATGCTATCTGGACATAGATGTAGCTAAACCAAGGCAAAATTTTGGCCTCCAACTAGCCAGGCCAGTTCAAGTCTAATTTCAAGTAACTAGGCACAGGTAATTCAGGAGCCACCCATAGAAAGGTCACATGGCATAGCTCATACTGGCACAAGGATGGGCTAGTAAGGGCTATGTAGGTAGGCCAATGAGCAATGGTGGTTTTGAGAAGTCCCTGAGCCAAGTATAGAAGGGGACTCTCTAAATCGACTACGCTAGGAGACTTAGGATTTATTGGACTAGAGAATCCAAAGTAGGAAACATTCCATTAATTGTGTAGTCTTGAGTAGAGTACTTCTAGACAAGGTCAAGCCATGTTGCTCTTAGTGATAGTTGTGCCCAAAGTAAGTGTCTATGAGGTTTTTCACTCAATGCCATGTTGCATGAACACCCTTGTTGCTATGGCTATTTGTAACATGTCGAGGGCCTCTTCTTTATAATATAAGTGTTTGGATTTTATCTTGGTTCTATACCTCTAGTTTTCCTACAATGCTTGTATTCATTGTGCACACATATCTACACATCTTCATTTGATTTTGCCCATGCCTACAAACCCTTGTAATAGGATGACATTCAATGTCCCACGGCCAAGCACCAAGTAGTCTCTATATACCAAGCATACCTTAAATCCAAGAGAGGGCATCTTCTATACCAGGCATCATGTCCGCTACTACTAAGCACCATGTGCACTCAGAGCTTTGAGTTCACTATTGGTCTACTGAGGAGTGAGGGGAGGGGAAAATACCATCAATACACATTGGTCATAAGATGATGGTAGAGACCCCATTGGAGAGGCTTATACCTGATGAAGCAATGCGAGAACTCTATGCATTTGGTTGTGATGGAAAGTAGGCTATGTGACCCATTTTTCAATGAACCTTGCTCTAAAGCATACGGGGTAGTAACAAAAGGTAACTTATTTGTACATACATTTTCTATGATGATGTAATAAAATCACAAATTTGAGTCTCCTTTTTAAGCTTCTTGATACTACTTTCCTAAAATTAGCAAATACCATGTAGTGAAGAGAGAGAGAGAGAGAGAGAGAGAGAGAGAGAGAGAGAATTCAATAAGGTTAAATTTCCACCATAGCACAACCTAATGAAAAAAAGATGGGGGAGACAATAACCACCAAAACTAACACTAGGGAATATGTGTGTGTGTGTGTGTGTGTGTGTGTGTGTTTATATTAAAAAGTCCCATCAATATTGAGCCATACAATTAATTCCATCAAATGGATAAAAATTAAAAAAAGGAAAAAATATTGAAGACATCTAAGTTTAAAAATGCAACAACTAGAGTTTGCAAAAAATTCCACCAAAATTAAGAATTTTTAATAATATTGAGTTTAATAAACACAATATTAAAAAAATATGTCGAATCCTCAGGCAGTCCAAGTTCCGAGGTCAGGGTCCACTTACCTTCCACCATCCAAACAAACTAGGTGTTAGAACATCATAGTTATGTTTGGGTATACACGTAATGCATGTTTTCCCTGGCTTGTTATCGCTTTACCTAGGAATAGTAGATAACCATATGGATTCTTAGATAATTTTACAAAAAATTAAGTCACAAGTGGCGTAAGGAGTGAATGAGTGCATGGGTTGACAAGGGATTAGAGGAGGTATGGGGGGATTAGTGTGCTTGGTGTGTGGGTTGGTTAAAAAGAGAGTGTGAGGAGAGTATAAAGGGGAGATTTCATGAGGTTTACATAAAAGAATAATTCATAGTTAGGGATGTATGCATGCATGTGTGTGTGTGTGTGTGTGTGTGAAGAAATAAGAGTCTATGTGTGTGAGATACATTTACTTATCAAAATTATTTGTGTGTGTGTGTGTGTATGGCCCACACCCAACCCAAAGTGTAAGACCACATGGTGGGGAGTAAGCCCACCATGTGGAACTTACTCCTCACCTACTAATAATTAGTGAATAAAAGTGGATGTGTATGATATGTGTCAAAATGGAAAAATGATGCCAATAGTAAATGCATAAACCACTTCTACAAAATAGATATAAAAGTTAGTTTAAAACAAGATGGATCGCAAAATGACTAGGGGTTATCCATGCTAAAGAATTATCGAATGGATTTGAATTAACTGTATGGCACTAGCTCGTCGACCAAAGGCTAGTTGGGAAATCAAGTTGTGTGTTTGGATTGAAAAGTCCCATTAATATTTGAGCCATACAATTAATTCCATCAAATGGATAAAAAGTAAAAAAGGGAAACATATAAGGAAAAAATATTTGAGACATCTAAGTTGAAAAATGCAACAACTAGAGTTTGCAAAAATGTCCACCAAAACACAATATCAAAAAAAGATGTTGAATCCTAGGTTTCGAGGTCAAGGTCCACTTACCTCTACCACCATCCAAACAAACTAGGTGTTAGAACATCATAGTTAAGTTTGGGTAGACAGGTAAGGCATGTTTCCCTAGCTTATTATCGCTTTACCAACAACCATATAGATTCTTGGATAATTTAAAAACAAAGTTTAAGTCACAAGTGCAGTAGGGAGCGAATGAGTGCATGGGTTGAGAAGGGATTAGAGGAAGTATGGGAGGAATAGTATGTTTGGTTTGTGGGGTGTTTAAAAAGAGATTATAAAGGGAATATTTCACAGATATTACATAAAAGAATAATTCATAGTTGGGGAAGTATACATGTGTGTGTGTGTGTGTGTGTAAAAAGAAATAAGTGTCTGTGTGTGAGATACATTTACTAATCAAAATTATTTTTTGTGTGTGTGTGTATATCTATACATACATATACATACATACATACATACATACATATATCTATACATACATACATACATACATACATACATACATACATATATATATATGTATGTATGTGTGTGTGTGTGTGTGTGCGTGTGTACACACACACAAAATAATTTTGATTAGTAAATGTATCTCACACACAGACACTTATTTCTTTTTACACACACACACACACACACACACACACATATATATATACATATATATATATACATACGTATATATCTATACATACATACATATATATATATATGTATGTGTGTGTGTGTGTGTGTGTGTGTGTGCGCGTGTGTACACACACACAAAATAATTTTGATTAGTAGATGTATCTCACTCACAGACACTTATTTCTTTTTACACACACACACACACACACACACACATATATATACATACATATATATTTATACATATATATTTGTGTATGTATATGTATATGTTTGTATATATATATATATATGTATGTGTATGTGTGTGTGTATGTGTGCGTGCGCATATGTATGTATGTATGTAAGTATGTGTGTGCACACACACACACATACATACATGCATGCATGCATACACACACACACACACCCACACACACATATATATATAACAAAACAGAAAGGGTACCTAAGAGTAGATGAACTCCAAAAATATAACAAAACAGAAAAGGTACCTAAGAGTATATGAACTCTAAAAATAAAACAACCCTAAGACCTAAAACAAAAATATGTATCTTTACCACTTACTATCTTGCAAACAAATTCTATAGATGCCACCTACAAATTAAATCCAAAGGTTCTAGAATTCCCCTCGTATCGAATTCAAGTTGATTGTGGTCAATGATGCACAATAAAAGTAGACATTGAAAATCAATACAGGGATGTGAATTATATCTTCAAGCATTTCTAAATTGTGGTAGGTGGGAGTAACCCTCCAAGTTTTGAATAATCAAGGATGTCTAATTTGTTTTCAAGAGTCTCAAGACTCCCAAAATAGACTAGACATGTGAAAACTTGGAAGATTACTCCCAAGAATCACGCTTTAAAACATCTAAAGATATAATTCACATTCCTAATAGTAATGAGGATCATTAAGAGATGCAATGTCAAGGGCTTGGAAAAGCCCAGGCGTGGAAAAGCCCACATTGAGGGTCGTATCAACCACAACTAGAACAACATATGAATATAAAGTGTGGTATCCATAATCTCCTTGAAATCTCATTACCTCACTATGCTCCCATAATCTCCTTCACATTTGTTGGCTTGCATTTGTGGTTGTGACCCTTATCCCAATAGGCTAAGTATATGTGTGGTCAGCCATTTTTCAACCATAATGAACACTTTCTCCCTTGCGCTCTTCCCCTCACAAATTAGTTGTGGTCCACCTTACCCCTCCATGATAGGTGTAGAAGTTATGGAATACAATCTTACCGAATGAAGAGTGCTCATGGCTCCCGCATGCTTTTTATACGAAAAAAATGAGCTAGAAAGCCAATCAAATTTACCACTAGTAAATGCTACATTATAATTAGTATTTACCATATACCATGAGTGTAGACATTATCACCACTTTGGTAATACTCAATCACCCACCAGCATTATAACTATTACCATCAATATCGTGGCTATTACTACCAGTATCATGGCTACTACCGTCAATAAATTTATCCAACAGTCATTTTTTCATGTTACCAATATTGAAGGGAGACTTTGACTCACTATAAATAATCGCAACCACCACATTACTTATTCAAAGATATGAGTGAAATAATGTAGTACACACACACAAACATACACATACAAAAATATATAGATGGTTTCCTATCCGATTAAGCATGGTGGTTGTATCTATGTTTAGTGTTCTGATTTGGGTTTTCCCAACATCATCTCAATTGAGTGTGTGAGAGGGTGGTGAATGTACATGCAAAGTGTTCCTAAGGTTTCTATTGAGTGGATTTCTCAATTGCGATTGAGGTACACGTTGCCCTGCTGATCATTTTTTGTGTTTGGATCACTTCGACCTAAAATATCTATGAAAAGCTATATCTGGTTTTTCGTCTCTAAGGTTGGTATAATTGTGATTACCTTGGGTCGGTTGGATGCCTCAAAGTGAGTTAGACTACCCTGTGTTCTGATCTAAGACACTAAATAGGTTGGACTTACATTAGTTATGATGCAGTTGTTCCCATGGTTGATCACTTTAGATGTGGTAGCCTATTGGTTGTTCTTCGGGCCACTTGTAGTTGGTGCAAGATCGTTGATTGTTCCCACAAACCAACTATGTTGGGATTCTCGCCTGGTGGAAGGGTTATCCATCCTCAAACTTCAACACCTTTGGAGCCTCATACCATTTAGAAGGGACCAATGCACTATGGAAGATGGTCACGATGATCGAGCTCAATTAGATGGTCCTAATCTGCCTGAAAACTTGGAAATCTAGCTCTCAAACGCTGGCCCAACAATCCAAGGAAATCACACTTACACACACAAATATACAACTCATCCTTAAGAGGATGATTACTAGACCATTTCCCCATTCACGTAGTTCATCTTCATTAAGGATAGATAAGGGTTACAATGATGAAAATACACTCGAATCGACCATCAATAGTGACCATCATCCCTATACATAAGATACTGGTTATCCCAAGCAATTCCCATGCTTACCAAACTCTCTATGCTCCCACTTAGACTACAGCTGAGGAATAGGTCTACATGTAACCACAAGAACTTACCACCTTACCTTGCAAGACACCAAGGATGGCCAAACCAAATCCAAACACTTGCCTTGAAATGGTTAAGATAGAGTCCAACAAATACAACATCATGAAAATGGCTAATGATCATAGAAACATCCAACCATACCAAAAACCCAAAACTGAAGCAAATGGCAACAAACACCATAACAATAGTTCAACAAATGACAAAATAGATCACATACACTCACACGATGCAAAAACTAAATATAAGAGGTAGCTAAGGAAACCATATTTCCCTTTTAAGAATTTCATTGTCCCCATTGAATGCATACTACATCACCAAAAAACATACAAGAAAACTGTTTTGACTGTCTGTCTCTAAACACCCGGCCGATACAAGATCAACCTCTAAGTTACAATCCCATTAAACCGTTGCCATCAACACAAACCATCTATTAAAACATTTGGAATATAATGGTAAAGAATCCAAAATGAAACAAAGTCGGAACTCTCTAATGAGGAACTATATGTTTCAATAATAATGTGGATAGTTATAATGAAGATTATCTTCTAACCCTGCAGGGCGACTACAGCCTACAACTCAATATGTTTACAACTTCATAGGGCCTTTAGCTCAACAAGAGTTACAACTTAGACTCAATAGGCTAAAAAAACTTACCCAAAATGCGTAGGCTGATCTGGACTAGTCGGACCATCTTGAAAGATGCACTGGACTAAAGGGCCATCTTGAAAGATGCACTGGCCTAGTCTGACCATCTGCACTGGTTGGCAATGTCAGCATAACCCGCGTTGTAGCATCAAAACCATCATCTTTGTTACCAGCTTGGAAGATACAACCAAAGGCAGAACTGCGCCCTTGGAAGACACACACAAAGGGCAAGAACTGCACCCTTGACTGAACAGGCCGACTGGCCGACTAACCCTGGCTGGCTGGTCAGTTTAACTTGATCAGACGATCAGCTAACCTGACGCAATGATCGGGTGGTAGGCTGGCCTGACTGGCCCCAACCATTCCTGAAAGAGCTGGTCTTGACCAGCCTATACCAGCCCATTACCAGGCCCCTTACCAGCCCTTAATCAGGCCCTCTATCCAGCCTACACACTCCTGGCTGAACTCCCTCCTTGGGCCACTCCACATAGCATAACTAGTTTAAAATACGTCTTTACCATGACATAAGGCCTTAAGAATGTATGATGAGAATTCATCTACCAGTAGAATCTAGTACTATCTTCAGTGGGGTACACCCACACAACAGCGCTTACTTCCTACGGTACAGACAGGAGATGACCAGAATCCTAACCAGTCAAATAGACCAAATCATTGGTTGTACGTTTGTCCAGATTTACCCCTTGGTTTCTCTTGTATGAGAAACGGGTTTTGTAAATTGTCACTTTTGTATTTTATTGATGTGAGTTTTCACCTCTCCTAAAGTTTCCCACCGGTAATATAAAGTATTACCCGAGAGAGAGAGAGAGAGAGAGAGAGAGAGAGAGAGATTTCAAATAGTAACAAAAATTTTAAAAACTAATTAAACATAACAAGAAAATGCAAAATAGAAAAGATGAGCAAGTTACCTGTACATCTGAAGCCTCTAAGAGCTCTTTGTGAGGCAGTGGTAAAAATATGCAAAATTAAAA
The DNA here is from genome assembly GCF_047967505.1 of Dipteris shenzhenensis. Classification (NCBI taxonomy): domain Eukaryota; kingdom Viridiplantae; phylum Streptophyta; class Polypodiopsida; order Gleicheniales; family Dipteridaceae; genus Dipteris; species Dipteris shenzhenensis. Next base: position 25,400,284 of record NC_141604.1, read on the forward strand.
GATAGACTGCCCTCTAAAGTAGAGGGATACCCAATCGAATTGTGTGTATTTATGTGAAAAACTTTAAAACTTCAATGCTACTCTTGACATCCAAAGACTCTAAGATGATAGGAGTCCACAAGTAAAAGCAGTCAGATTTTCTCTTTGCAGCAGAACCCTTCCCCCAGCTGCCATTAGGGATCTTTTGAAGGCCATCATAGAGCTTCCAGCCATCACCACAATGCCGCCACGGCGCACGATGATGTGCTTCACAGATCTTGAGCCGCTTGCTCAGTCATTTATTCTTACCTGACATCCTCTCAAGTCTAAGTCGTCTGACCATCTAGTCAGGCATATTGGCTTGCCACCACCACTGATGGCATATAAAAAGTCAAATTCTGGACAGGAACCAACTCATCTGAACCCTGAATCTGATAAGCTCGAAGGTGCAGGTTTTCTCTTTTTACCTTTCCTCTTTCTTTCAAGCTTCGCAATTTCAAGCTGCATGTTTGTGTAAATTTCCATTTTTGCAAGCTCGATTCTAGCATAAACATCAGAAAAGCCTACTATTGCATCAGCCAAAGCTTGTATTGGATGCGAGCTCATTTGCCTTCTCCTCTTAGCAAGCAATTTAATCATCCTCTCGGACAGTTGCTCCACCTTTTTCTGGCAGCTCCCATCATCTACAGAATCCTGTATATCAGGGTCTCTCTTCTGACTAGTGCTAGGTGTGTCCAAGTCATCCTCAGACACCTCCTCAGAATCCTCAGCTGCTGCCTTACCTTTTTTTTCAGAGGAACCCCCCTGTCCATATTCTCTACTTGCACTGTCTGTTGGGGAATCTCTTGTGGAAGGAGAACCTTCACCCTTCTCGTTGAAGCTATCAAGATGTTCCTGTTCGACAGGAGAACCACTGCGCCCAAGATCACAGTTGGCTGCTGTTCTGGCCTGCTTCGATGGGTAAGGTGCCGTTTTGGATGTCTTCGGTACAGACAACATAATTTGATCAAGTTTAGCGAAGAAAGGCCATGAGCTTGATGTTACTCCAACACTGACAATTCTCCTCTTCTCCATCTTGTATCGTTTCTTCAAACTGTCTACTTTATCCCTGCATTGCTTCATTGTCTTTGGGCGCCTCTGCCCGTCGCTATGAGCATTGACAGTGCGTACTACCTCTTCCCAATCTCTATTTCTGAGGTATCCTCTCCCAAGTGCATATTTCTCTCCATACCGATCCAGCAGACAGAAGACAGCGTTGGGAGTCCATTCACAGGTGCTGGAAGCTTTTACCTTTCGGCCACCATCATCATCACTTCCCATGACGAGAGAGGGGACAAATTACTTCTCGTTGTCAACAGCAATAGGCAGCACAACCGCTTTCTAGAGCAATGTGTCACATAACTAAATCGTCGTCACGAAGTGTGCACGGGGATCGTCTCGGCCCGTTTGTGGCGCTTAAATCTGCGATCCAAGGATATGTGATCTCAAAGAGCAGCTCGAATTACAGTCACGAAATGTTTCAACAGAGAATTCAAATTTCGTGTTTTATCTAAGAATGAGGAACATGAACCGCCGAATTACAGGTGCGGAAGAGGCGGAAAGAGCCGGAGACGAAATTTAAGGAGGCGGTCAGGTTTACGAGAGGGATCTAGTGAGATGCCAAGATTGTGAAGAAGGGGGGTGCGAGATCGTACCGAGAGAGGAGGAGCAGGATGAAATGGAATGGATTGGAATTGGGAGAGCCAAAATGCTCATGTGAAGAACTGAAAAAGGAAGGGAGAGCAGATCAGAAAACTGTGATCTCATCTGATTGATAGAAATTGTAGTGAAATCATGCAGTGGAAGAAGAAGCAGAGGACGTATGGTATTTGGGTTCTTATTCTAACATCGCTTCATACCCTTGCTTTCACCTCAGCTAGTTTTGCTCTAACCTTGTCTCTGGCCACTCTAGCCCTGGTTATACCCTTCGCCCATGGTATCGCACCCTGCTCTATCCTCGCTTCCCCTAATGTTGCCGAGGCCCATCTTGCCAGGACCTGCCACCATGGTGCTAGGCGGCTTGGGGGCATCGGGCCTCCAATGCTCACACCACGAGGTCAACTCTTAGAGGCCTAGTGGTCTAAACAGGTGGGTGTGTGTGGTGTTTGTGTGTATCTGTGGACCCTGCAATGCGCTCCTCGATAGGACCACATCAAGAGAGAGGCGATCGAACATGGGGTCGTGGGGCAACGTCATGCGTCGAACGCATGGTCGTGGACAAGGCGTGCTGAGGTCGAGGCATCGTGAGGGTCAGGCATGCCCACGAGGCCAAGGTATCAGGACCTAAAGGTGGAGTTACCAAGGCTGATCATGCCAAGAACTAAACCTTATTGAACCATGGTTGGTCTTTTGGTATTTAATCAGGTACGTGGTGCCTTTAAGGCTTTGGCCTAGTGGTTTGGGCTTACAGCCTCTAATGCTCTAGCTCGGTGGTCTAAATGAGTGCATGTGTTTGGTGTGCGTGAGTTTGACCCCAACTCTGGACCCTGTGCCCACCACAGTGCGAGGTGCGTGGGTTTTTTTTTAATAAATAAAGCTACACGGTGGACCCTCGTTTAAACATGGTTGGTCTTTTGGCATCTAATAAGCTACAAGTCTCCAATAGGAGCATCGTCTTGCAATAGCACAACAACCAACCATCTCTTGCAAAACAACTTGTGCCCCATGAAACTGACATGTGGATCATTAACACATTGTGATTACCGTCCCCCAACACAAGCACACCCATCACAGCTACACCCCTAAGGTATGCCAATGGTCCCCCAACATAATGGTTATATCTAGTAACTATTGCTATACCATGCGACCATGAGTGTGTAACACAGCATTTGAAGAAGGGAACTGAGTAGCAGGACCCTTAGCAGTATTGTTTTGAGCAACTGAATGCTGAGCTTCATCTTGAGATAGAGACTTCCTGTGAAGGTAATGTGGCAGTTTGTCATGTTTTCTTCCAAGATAAACATACTTTTGTGGATTAGGGGAGAAATGGGGTCTCAAAAGGGCCTCATAAGAAAATGGGATTAAGAAATGGATTAGTCCTAATAAAAGGGCCGATGGTACATCCCAAAAAGGTTCAAACCCCCCTCACCTAGGTGGGTTAAGCCCACAAGTGACCCCACCCTTACACCTCTTACACAACTCCTACTCCTAGGTGGGAACTGAATTCCCTCCCTCCTTCTCTCTCCTCCCTCATTCCCTCCCTCCCTCCCTCCCCCTTCCCCTTCCCCTCCCCCTCCCTGCCCCTCCCCCTCCTCACTCCCTCCCCCTCCCTCCTCCTCCACATCTACTCCTCTTCCCCCCTCCCTCCTACTCCTCCCTCCCTCGTCCTTCACGGCTGCTCCTCCTCCCGCTCCACAGCTACTGATCCTCCCCCCTTCCCTCCTCCTCCATGCATGTTGGTCCTCCCTCCTCCTCAACTACAAGTCCTCCCTCCTCCAACCCTCCTCCTCCTCGCCCTCCCCCTTCTTGCGTGCTGCTCCTTCAAGCCTACTTCTCCACACCTTCTTCTTTAGACTCCTCTACTCATGGCACCATTTGAGGACATCTCCAGCAAGTACCATGGTCACTTAGAGTTGGAGGCTGAATATGCAAGCACACGTAGTCTAGGATTGAGGGGAGCTTCCAAGAACCATAGTCTTCCTTTGCTAGGAAAGAAGCATCTCAACCTTTGAGTAGAAGGATCCTTGTATCCTTTAGATCTTGCCAACCAAAAGAGCCCTCCTTTTCATAGAATGCATGAGCTAGTTTGGTTTGTTGGAAATGGACATGCAGGGTTGCTTGGTTATTGCAATCAGTTAAACAATGCTCAGACAATGGCTATGCAAGCAAGCGAGATGCGTAGAGCCCAAGCAGAGCAGCCGCGCACATTTAGGAAATAGCACCATTGTTGTAATGCATAACTCTATGCAGGAGCTTCAAAGCCAGAACAAGGATCTTCGTGATAAAGCCAAAGCATTGGACTCGGAGCGAAATGCATTGGACTTGGAGCGACAAAAATTGCAAGAGTCGCTCTGTAAGCTAGCTAAAACCAAAAAGGCTTGGAAAGATATATATACAACCAAGTTCAACGAGCCATAGAGAAGGAAAGAGAGAAGGCAGAAGAATGAGTGCAAAAGATGAAAGAAACACCTTTGGGATTAAAGGATAGGGAAAGAAGCTAATTACATAACATGGATGCATTGGCACCCAGTGGTGGTGCTAGAAAGAGGAGAATCTAGGCTACAAGGTTGGTTATTAAATGTTCCAATGAGATTACACTCTTTTGTGCTACACTAAGTTTTGCTTGTGTTCTTCTTTAGGAACTTCATGGAAGATGTGATGGGAAGAATGGATGGGGATGATATTCACTATTCATATGCCCTTGCCACTTTATTGAAGTCAAGCAATGTCATTGGGATACTAAGGGACCCAAGACACAAGCACCTATGTGTGCAAGTTGCTGAAGAGGTGATGAAGGACTTCAAGGACATTGTGGACACAAAGGAGATGCTTGCAACTTGTGATACTGCTAGTGTAAGTCGTGAAACTTACACATCTTTTTTCAAAATTTTCAAGTCTACTATTTTGGGAAAGTATAAGAAGTCTAAAGTGCCACTACCCACACCTTGGTCTATGAGGCGTGCATAGCGAGACACAAACCAACGTGCAAGAGAAATGCTTGGAGGGTACCATTGCATAAGGGGCACAATGACTTGGAAGAGTAAAAAGAATTTTGGTTTGCAAACCTCTGAGATGAATGCTTTCAAGAATGTCTGCTTAGATGTCGAGAAACTACAACAAGCAATGGTCAAATTCTATGGCATGAGAGAAGATGGTAAGAGAAAATTCATTACATCATTGTACTTTACTTACTTCATTTCCTATATCATGTTTATCCTAACTATTTCTCTCTTTTGTTGTACGAAATGCAATGGCAAGCTCATATTTGTCATTAAAATGGATGAAGCGCACTATAGAGCCAAGGCAACCTATGTCAAGAACTCAAGGCATGGTGGTGATGTCACTCATAGTAATGCATTGCATGAGATGTTCGACTGGTTTTTTAGATGTTCACTAGGTAGGACTTCAAGTCTGAAAAGGCAAGGCATTAGAACTTGCAAAAGCAGTTTGAATTGTATCAAAGAATAGAATGTATAGTGCTTGGAAAGCATCCATAGGGAGTCAAGGAGTCACACGTTGGTTGCAAGCTAGAGTGAGAGAAGGGAGCAGATGGGTCAACAAAAATAGAAGCTATGGTGTAGTTGTATACAGTTATGAAATGAATATCTTTCTTATGTTGACCACGATTTGTGTGCTCACTCTTGGAGTCTCGAGTCTGCATGAGGTAAGGAGGTTGGGGAAGGTGGGCACAAGGTGAGGGAGGGGAAAGAGAAGGGGGGGTGGGGGGCAGGGGACAACGTGAAACCCTAAATGTAATTAAAAGGGGTCTAAAAAGATGTTGGTCCTATATAAAACGTTTTTAAAAACCCTAACTCTTGTTATTCGATCGCACAATCAAGAACGCTCGACCTACAAGATGCTGCCTCCACCCTTCCTCCTCCAACTCCACGACCTCCATGGCATCTACACACACAAGCCTCTCCAGGTCCAGTGGCACGTCCCCCAACTCTTCTGATCCCTCTCCGAACTCTCGTGAGTCCTCCCCCAACTCTTGTGAGCCCTCCCCTGACTCCCAAGAGCATAATCCCTCCCCTAGGTCCTGTGAAACCTCCCCTGACTCTCATGAGCCTCCCTTGACTCCCGTGAGTCTTCCCCCAAGATCCATGAGCCCCCCCAAGTCCCGTGAGACCTCCCCTCTGCATGAGCCTTCTCCTCTACATGAGCCTTCCCCTTCACATGAGCCTTCCCCTCCACAGGACCCTTCTCTCCTGCATGAGCCTTCCCCTCCGCAGGAGCCTTCTCTCTCACATGAGCCCTCCTCCAAGTCCAAAGTTCATGTGCCCCCCAATGACTCCCGTGAGCCCTCCCCCAAATCCCATGAGCCAACCCCCAACTCCCTGTTGGAGATAAGTGCACACTAAGTGTACTATTTCCCTAATCTACATTTGTCTAAGTCTAGTCTAGTCTTTGTGTCTTGAGTGTGTGCCATGTGGCACCTCTACAATTATCCCATAAGCACTCTTGCTTTATGTCTTGTACTTTGGCCCATATATTCATGGGTCATATCATTGCAATCAATCTATCTAGCTTGTGTCTTGTCTACACTCTTCTCAAAGTACTTCTTGTCTTTCAATCTTGTTATTATTTCACTTCTAGTTTTCTAGTTTCTAGTTCTTGCTTCCATATCCCAGCATGGTATCAGAGCAAGGTTGATCCCTCTTCTCTCCCCTTAGTCTGTTGTAGCCATAGCTGCCTCTTCTCAGATTTCTCCCTCGCTCAGCTGGTCGCCATCTTCATCTTCTGCCTGCCATCTCTCTGCCACGCTCCTACCGTTCCTGCTGCCGTTGCAAATCTGCCCGCCAGCTCTCTGCCAGATCTGCGTGCCAGATCTGCACGCCATTGCACTACCAGATCTACTGCGCAGTTCTGCTCTCTGCCAGATCTACGCGTCAAATCTGCACAGATCTGGTGCTACTGTAGCTCCTACTCTTGATGTCCCTGCGGTAGCTCCTGCTCCTGATGTCGCTCCTGCACCTGCATCAACGAACAAACATTTCGAAGTACAGTCAAGACAGTCCGTACGACTGTACGGAATCCGTACCTACACAGGCCGCACCTCTCTAGCTGCTGTTCGCGGTCTACGCCATCTTCACGGAGATCTACGCCATCTATTTGTGACTGCATGGAGATCGCCTGAGAGCTGCCCACGTCTTCCCTACGGCATTGCCTTGGAGCTCGCGCTGCCTGCACCTCCTGGACCACACTCCTTTTTGCGCCTCTACCTCTGCCTGGGATTAAGGTACTGTGCATTGCCTCTTTTAGTTTGTTGAGCAGTTCCTTTTTTTTACTGGTTCCTCCTGCTTCGATGGGCTATCACATGCTATGGCCTTGACAAAGTGGTGAGAGAACCGGCTTCTTGGATCTCTCCTTTCATTTATTTTTGCAATATTGTAAGGGAATTGACACTGCCCTTGCATCTTGGCAAGAGGTAAGACCTTCCCACATGGCATCTTCCTCTCATTCTCTCATGTCTATCGACAAATTCAATGGGTCCAACTTTCATACTTGGCAAATCAAAATTAAGTGCCATCTTATGAAAGAAGGTCTTTGGGACATTGTTCACCGTGCTGCTCCCGAAGATCCCGACATTGAGCAAGCTGTTACTGCCAAGAATGACGAAGCCTATGCTATCATCTTGCTCAGTCTTGGAGATGATTACATTCATCACATCTCCGACATAGAGTCTGCTCCTCAAGCATGGATCACTTTGGATACCCTTTTTGGACCCCGATCTAAAAACTCTAAGATTGCACTTATGATCTCATTCTTTGATCTACATATGCAGGAAGGAGCTACAATAGCCTCTCATGTCAATTATCTTCACACTCTTATGGTTCAGCTTGCATCACTAAAGTCTCCCATCTCCGAAGATATTGCTATTGCTGTGCTTCTCAAAAGCTTACCTGACACCTATGCTACTCTTGTCACTACCTTCAAGTATCACAATAATCCTTCTCTTGAAGGTATCATCAATGCTCTCCAAGAGGAAGAAAGAACTCAACAACGAAAGGTAACGGACATTGCATTTTTAGCAAAGAAAGGAAGTTCTAAGGTCAGAAATCCTTGCACCCATTGTGGCAAAACTAATCATATGGAGAAGGACTATTTCAAGGCTCATCCATGCACCATTTGTGGCCGTGATAATCACCGGGAGAGGGACTACTACTCCAAACCCTCTACATCAGCCCCTGCATCTACCTCAGCCCATGTTGCTGCAACATCTCCATCAGCTGATCCTGCTGTTCCTTCCTCATATGATGAGAAGTGGGCTTTCTGATTACTTCTATTTCTTGTCTACCACTTTGACCACCGATGATGTACGTCAAAGGGTTCTAGTGTCTTGGTCTTTCTGTTTGACTACAGTCAGTCTTTCTGTCTTTCTAGTCTTGTCTGTCTGTCTATTTGTCTATCAATTTGATTGTGTTTTGTTTTAGATCCATCTTGTCCCTACCCCTGTGGACCCATATGAGGATATCACTTGAGGAGGGGTGTCTCAGGATCTTTGTCTGTCATGTCTTCTATCTTGTCTCTCAGTCTATCAGTCTTTATGTCTGTCTTCTAGTCTTGTCTTTCTGTCTTACTCCTAGTGTCCACTTAAGGATGGTGTTGGAGATAAGTGCACACTAAGTGTACTATTTCCCTAATCTACATTTGTCTAAGTCTAGTCTAGTCTTTCTGTCTTGAGTGTGTGCCATGTGGCACCTTTACAATTATCCCATAAGCACTCTTACTTGATGTCTTGTACGTTGGCCCATATATTCATGGGTCATATCATTGCAATCAATCTATCTAGCTTGTGTCTTGTCTACACTCTTCTCAAGGTACTTCTTGTCTTTCAATCTAGTTATTATTTCACTTCTAGTTTTCTAGTTTCTAGTTCTTGCTTCCATATTCCAGCACTCCCATGAGGGTCAAGATGAGTACCGTGACTCCCCTGATAACAATCAAACAACCACCTTCTTATCTTCTCCCCATGAGAGAGGGGGTCCGTACAAAGCAAAACGCTAAGGAATCTCCATCACAAGGACATCAGAAAAGGTGCAAGCTTAAGTTAGCCACAAGAGGAGGATTCGGAGGAGGATCAGCATAGAGAAGGGAAATGCAAGAATTTCAAAGCTTATTCTGGGCTCCTCGTGACGTCCCAGGCACTTTTACCTTCTACACTATGGTGAAATTCCTCTAGGATTTGACAAAAATGATCATCCAAACACCTTGAATTGGTGAAAATCATACTAATTGGCTAGAAATGCATTAAATTAACACAATTAAAAGGATGGAGCAAATATTGCATCAATGACTTTAAAAAATACAATGGAATATATATTATAGATTCATCAAAAGCAGCGATGACTTAAACAAATAAGAAAGACATGCACCCATTAAAGTCATGTATTCATTGAAATATATGTTTATATTTTAGAATGTATTATAAGAGGCCTCATAGGCTATTTTTCTTCTTAGCTAGTTCTATTACATTGAGAATGGGGGTCTTTGAATCCCTTAGTGGACTCCTAGATCTAAACCTAGCTGTAATAGCACTAAGATTATCCTATCCTGGTGCCAATGACATAGTTGTTGCTGTCAATGCAACTCCGTAGACTCTCGAGGAGAAAACTTGTTGTGGAAGATCACAAGGTGTTCAGTGACTTTGCCAAGGTAATGGGCCAAAGAATGATCTTGCCCAAATGCACTATGAACACAACCCTGTTGAGATGAGAATTCATCCACCTCAAATGCCTCCTGCAACAATTCAACAAACATTGGGAGACCAACAAATCAAATTATGTCAAAAGACCATCAAAATACAAAACATTGTTTGAACTTACAACTACAACATCGTTGGCTTCTATCCCTTCCTCATTTGCAATGTTGATGGATCTAGGTGTTTTGTGATGTTCCATTTGAGAGGTGGAAGCTTTCTCATGTCCTATTGTGGAGGTGGAAGCTTCTGCATGAGAGGGATGTGCATCATATATTGACATGTCTGCATCCCTCAATGAAACCAGCATCGTCAAGAGAGAGTCTTCCATTGTTTGGTCTTTGGAACCTAAAAACCCGAGATCTTTTACACTTGAATCAACATCGAACCCAGCTAGGACTCCATGTGCCTCGTCCTCTCTTAGTCCAAAAGAACCTCTATGTCATGGAGGAATACATTCTCTTCTCCATCAATGATAAGAGGGGACAAGGACCATACTTTTGCTTCTGGGTCACCGGTCTTTGATGTAGATACTTGCTCTACTCTTGTTGGGGGCTCTTGGAGTAGGCCCAATGCATCAGTTGCCTCCATGTCCTCCCTTGCATGGTCAAGACTCTCTTCCATGTACATGTCAGAGTCTACTCTAGGGATGAGGATATCATTAGTTCTGCTAGAGGGGGTGCTGGATGATGAGGCCTTTTCCTCTAAATTTCCTTCTTGGAGAATAAAGATGAATGTCATCTTCCATGAAAGGAATTTGATGTCTATATTTCCCATGATCCCTGCTTCTAGGAGGTCATTCAGTTCTACCATCCTAAACCCTTCATCTGTAAGATTATCACAAAAGCCAGCCAAGCGCTTCACAAACTTGGGTTGTCTAAGAATAGATACTTGATGTACTCTATTGGAACCATCTCTTTGAAGAGTCTTCAAGTGTATATGCAAAATTAGTGAAATTATCTTGCATAAAGTTTATGAGATCTGTGAAGTCATCCTTGGTTCGCATATATGTGCCTAGGACATCTAAAGTCCTATCAAACACACAAAATAACTCTTCCTCGCGACCTACAAATGCAATTTGTGAGATGAACTCGTGGAACGCAGCTCTTACTGAATCCATGGCAAATAATGACTAATGGAGTGAGTTAGTTTTGAGGGTGGGAGTTTGTATGGCTCTCTAAAAGTGAAAGTGAGAATGTAATGTAAAAATGGCTCTTACCCCTTTGTATATATCAAAACCCTAAAAATCAAAACAAATCATAAAATCCCCAAATTTTTTGGAAAACATTTACCATGAACTCAAAGGAAAAAAACATCAAAAGAAATAACACATCAATTTGAATGTCCATCGGGAAGCCACCGGCCATTTGTTTTCTTCCACTGCCGATACTGAAAAGCTAAATACAACATTTGGCATGATATATGGTATCTAACAACCACATTGTCTTTACATGCATGACATTGAAACACGTCACCCTTTTGCTACCTGACCTAGTTTCGCAATTCATCCCAAGTAAATCTTCAAGAGCATTTTCATCTGCACGCTTGCAGGACCACAATTTTCTACTCTATGCATATGTATATTGTGAAAACAAGAAGCCAAAATGTGTAGAGGCATAAACTAAGATAATCTTGCATATTTGTATCCAAATATGCAATTCATGGCCATGCCCACATCCTTTGCAATCCTTGTACGATTGCAATGTCCTAGAGTCCACAATGCTACAATCCATTTCTTGTAGTTGTGGTGTTGCAATGCTTTGCAGACAACCATAGCTTGATAATGTCATTGGATTGATGTATTTTGCATTATACCAATACACATTCTTCTTTTGCAAGAAGGCCAACTTCTCCCTTGCATGCATTTGCTTACCAAAATCCTCATGAATCGTAGTGAACTTGCCTATGAAGGACTCAACTAGTTCCCACTCCTCAAAGCCCGAAGGGAAAACATTAGCCATGAATAAGAGCTCTTAGGAACTAAACATAAAATTTACAAATGGACTCATTAGACTTACAAGTGAAAAAGGTGGATAGATAGAAAGGCTCACAGTGTGATGTGAAGCAAAAGAAAGCTCATATACCAGAGAAGATCCAACACAGAGGTTGGGCGAAATGGCGCGCGCCATTGCCCGCTAGATTGATTGAATGATGGAGGCAGCCGCATTCTTTTCCCATGTAGACATGTTGCACTTTGTGAACCGTCCTTTCTTCCCAAACTTGGACTTCAAGATGAAGTCCTTCCACTCATGCAAGATATCACCTCTCTTGCTCCTAGGAAGCTTATGTGGACCTTTGGTCGATCCTTTCATCACTATCCAGTAATTCAAGCTATAGGTGCAAGGGATCCACTCATCCAATGCATTTCTAGTGTTGTGGAAGAGACAAGAGGTGTCAGCATTGCATGTTCTTATAGCCTTACTCCTCACCATGCTTGTAGAAGTTGCAACAACAAGAATGGGACTCCTACACAGGGCAATGTAGCTTCAATAGAGGCACATAAGAGGAAGAGGGATAGAGCAACACCAATAGAGCACTGGAGAGAGAGAGAGAGGGGAGAGGGGGGGAGGGGGGCGGAGAGAGAGAGAGAGAGAGAGAGAGAAAGAGAGGAGCTGCAGTATAAGCAAGCCAGACCAAGAGGGAGCAGAGCTTGGGGTGCCAACTCAATATGTATTATATTACTACCCTCGTCCAAAATCCAAGGTATGGGGGGACAAGGTCCATATAGAGTATGCATGGATTTCCTTTAAAAAATTCGAATATGCAAGGGAAAAATATGAAAATCTCATGTCCCCCCTCCCACAAAATATAAGGCATATACCTTGAAAAATATGCAAAATTTTAAGATTTGTACATATCTTTCATAATATGTGAGGCCCAAGGAGGGGGCCTTTCAGATGAGGGGGGGGAAACAAAAACTACACTAAAATATGAAAACCCATCTCCTTTCAAATTAATGTAACTTTTTCATGTGTTACCTAAATTTCAAGATGTAAAGACATATTTGAAGTTCTTTTAGTGTAGAACACAACCATGTTAGTTTAATCAATTTTTACACATGGCATATTATTAAATTCATCTCATAATCAAGATTTTGATAGGTTTTGTAAACTAAAGGGAGTTGGCACCCTTGGGAACTGAGAAAGAGGGGAAGAGGGCAAATGTAAGGGAGGGCAGCCTCAAATTTTTAAAATGGAGGGAATGGCAGGCTAGACCAGAACAGTGGGGTAGAGGACCTAAAAAGAGGGGGGAGAGAAAACTCACCACCAGGGGCCCACAGGCTCATTGAAAGTAGATTTGGGCTCATGTGGGGGAGATGCACCTAGGAGGAGGGTCAAACATGGATTAAGGGGGGGGGTTGTTTGGGTGGTCCCTAGTGTAAGGGGAACAACCAATAAGGGCTCATTGCATGCTTGCCCACCCTCTACCTCATCATACCATTGCCCCACACCTTCTAGCACTCTCATTGGTACACCTCAAATCCCTCTCTAATCCCTTGAAATTAGGAAACACTAATTGGAGGCCCTTTTGAGACCCCATTTCTCCCCTAATGTTCAGCCAAATCTGCACTCAACCTGGTGTGTTCAAGGTTATAAGCACTTATCTGGAATTCCTATCCCACCATGTAGCAAACAAGGCATCAGTACAAGCTCCTACTTCGTTTTGCATGCATCTCCTAATAAAATGGCCTTTCAATTAACTAGCTCTCCACATTCCAATTAAATGAGCTTCCACACTTTTCTATCATGTGGGAAAGCAACAAACAAGTGAAATATATCTTCAAGAACACCAGGGCATCTTCTGCATTTACCATCCCCCTTCCCTATTCTAAGTCCTCTTACATTGGTCCACACAAGTTTGTGTAGAATGAGCCAAGCAAGGCAGGACATCTTTTTAGGGAGCTGCTTGATCCAAAGTTTACCAAACCTTTCATACCATCTTTCCCTATTGTCATGCAAAAGAGGGCTCCATTCGTATGTTGGATGACCACCCTTAGGTTGGCACAAGAAATTCCACTAGTATGATTGTCTCAAGACTAAATACCAGTTGGAATGGAGTGTGCTTCCTTGTGACCTTGAATGTTGTTTGGTAGCCCATAGTGTTATTTGAAGCTTGTGATCCCAATCATTTTAGTGCTCATTCACCACCTTATGAACAATAGTTTTGAGAACTCTTGGTCGCTTTGTCTAGACCATTTGCATATGGACAATACTTATGTTGAATCAAGCATTCCTTCATCATGCTATGAATGATCAATTGATGTAGTGAATCCCTCGGTTGGACATGATTCCAATGGGACACCCAATCTCCATTCAAATTTGTAAATGATATTCTCATACAAGAATCTTGTGGTGCTTGAGGTTGACTTGTCCCATAGGGATTTTGCTTCATTCCACTTGGTGACATGATTGGTTGCCACTATGATGTATTTGTTTTTGCCAGGATGCGTGGCCACTTTGAACACACCAATGAAATCCAATCCCCAATTTTGGAATGGTTCCCATGGGTAGGTCGGTCATAATGGCATCTGATATTGGAATGTTGGCCTTTTACCTTATTGAAGTGCATGACAATTCTTTTATTGTTTTGCACTATCTATGTATAATAGTCCTACACTTACATCTTTGTATTGCCACTTCACTGGAGAAATGGCCATCGGCCACACAATTATGGGCTTGATCCATGACAATTGCTCTTTCATGTGTAGAAGGATGCATTGCTCCGACAAGCATGTCCCCCACTTTTTTATACAAGTAGCCACGTATCAATGTATACCTCCAACATTTAAGTGCTATCCTTTTTCATTTGTCTATGATTGCATCTTTGGTGAATGTTGCCGTTGAGAGATACTGCATGATCCCTTCTTGCTTCTCTGTGCACATCAATGCTGCAAATGGGCTAGCATTGGGTAGACTATCATCGTGTATCCCTTCATTGAATTTTTTATCTTTGGTGAGAGGCAAGTAATTGGCTCTGAAGTGCAATACTAGGTTTTTGGATGATCTTGAACTTGAACCTTTGTAGCAGCGGCATCCACAAAATCAATCTTGGATTCAAAGTCAACTTAGTAATCAAGTAGAGTAACACTTGATCATACACATAGAAGAGAAATGGCTTTCCCAAGTTTAGTCATCAATTTAGTAATTAAATAGACATTGCCTCATGATTTAGTGAGTAGCTAGATTAATTCTTGATTGATTTAGTAGCTCCGTGTGATCAAGTATGGGTCAGGTAGAGAAGCACATGATGATGCATATAGTAGACAAATTGGTTGTGCAAAAGGTAATGTCAAAATTTTAGGAGACTTCACAAGGGGAAGACAAGATGAGTCCCAAGAAGTTGATAGATCCTAGGTTTTGCTAGAAAGAGAAAGAAAATGGCTAAGAAAATCATCAATAACCTCAAGCAAGGAGAATCCCTCACTTATATAGGGGGTTTCATCAGGTTGGTGACAATTGATCATGGGGACGCCAAAAAGGAACAAAGGGTAGCAATAAATTTGGGACCAAATACAAATCAGAAGGTCTAGTGGTATACAATCGAATCAACATGGCCTAGAAGAAACTCTAAGAACTCAACATGAGCTTCTCCATCAAGCAACTACTGGAACTCGATCCCCATTGTGCAAAATTATTACAAAGTTTGGTAATTACCCTACAATTTGTGGCTGCAGCCCTAGCAACAGATCAAAAAGACAATCTAGGATAAAGAATTTTCCAGGATCAACACAAAAATCAAAAATAAGTGATGAAGTGCTCATTGGTGGAGGCTCAAAAGTAAACATAACTTCCAAAGCATTCCAAAAGAAACTTAAGTTGGAAAACTTGAAAGCCTATGCCATTCAAAATTCACTTGTCAAAGAGATTTCAAATTAGAGATTGGTAATATCAATGGGTGTGCTTAAGGGCATTTGCATCATCAAGATCATGGAGCCTACTTCACACACTCACTTTCATCGTCATCATCAAAATGGCGAAGGAACATGGGTAACCCATGCTGTTGGGATGACCATGGTTGAATGGTTCCAAGGTCCTCATGCATGACAAGCAGGATGTGTAGATATTGATGGGAAAGTCACTATCAAGAAAATTTGCAATCTTGAATGCAGTGAAAGAGGCCTACATGTCAAACATTGAGGAAAAAGAAGGCGTCTTCAAAATTGTGCACATCACAATGATTGTTGACACAATGAAAGTAGCACTAAATGGCTTCTGAAAAGTAGCTCCACATGGCCTTCCTAAAGGGCTTCATAGCATACAAAAAAGGACAAAGAGAAGTTTAAGAAGATCCTACAACCTAATCTACTAAATCAACAATAGTTGGAAAATTACCAAAGGCAAAGAAATTAGAGAAATCAATGTTGGTTTCCATGACCCTCTTCAAAAGTTGATCCAAATCAACAATGAACTCCCCAATTAATTCCTCAAAGAAGCCAAAGTAGGATTCATGGAGTACAAGAAAGTATTTACCTAGGAATGCAAGACTTGAGGGGGTACTACCAATTTTGATCCAGCATCAAATCCCCCTCATTCTAGATGCAAAACCTTTCGGCAATAGAGGTACACCAACCATGCCAGAGCTGCTCATAGCAAGATTCATCTTTCAGGTTGACCAAAGAAACTAGTTGCTCCCAATCCTCAACATGCCAAATAAGAATGGCAAGTTAGAAGTTTGTGCCAACTATTGAAAGCTAAACGAGTAGACTATCAAAGAAATGTTCTTATTACAACTCGTGAACAACATCCTAGACAAGTAGAGGAGCACAAGATGTATTCATTCATGGATGCATACAATGGGTATACTACATCTGATCAAGAAAAGATGATGTTGATCGTCAAATTGGGGAATATTCAAATACATGTGATGTTATTTGAGTTAAAGAATGCACTGGCCATGTTTCAGAGCTTCACGGTGGAAACCTTCTCATATCTTCAATGATTTATCAATATATAGCACAAAGCACACACTTGGAATGTCTACAAAAGGAATTTGAGAAACATTCGGAGATTCAAATTTCCCTCTACCATGCCAATACAAAGGGGTAACACTCACTTGTCTTTGGGCACTAAGATACCTATATCTTTGGGGATTTGTTATAGGGTGTTGTTTAGAAATAGCCTTTCCACTGAGTGGTGAAATACGGTTAGGCTTTTGCATTAAGTGATGGTAACATTCCTTAAGTGGAGTCTGCTTTGGCCATTGGTTAGGGAATGGAGTGTTGAGTGCATTAGGATTTGTGCTTTACATGTTGGTTATGGTTTGAATGGTTTCCATGGGGATTTATCCTCATGATATTCACAACCTATCAGAAGGAATTAATAATGCTACACTCACTTGTGAGAAGCCATGCATGCTCCTTCACCTACACTCAAAAGTTGGAGCTATGGACTATCACCTGAAGCACTTGTGCTCATGTTAGAGATACCATAAACCTTTTTTTGAGATGAGGATGATTTTGTTTCCATCTAATCAATTTGTGGATGGTTGCTATGCCTATTTAGGTGATGTGGCATTGTTTAAGACGTGGTATGGTCTTATGCTAATGTGTGAAGGGGTCTCAACTCGCTTGAATGAGTCTATTCTTTATGTTACTAGTTTAATACTACCATTGATGGTTTGTTTAGATGTTACAAGATTTTATAGGATATAATGCTAATCATTCTTTGTTTTTGGATCACTCTCATCTGAGTTACCTGTGCAACCTTATGGTTGTTTTCTATTTATGTAGTTTGTAAGGTTGTGATTATTACCGCATGTTGGTTAAATACACAAAGTGAGTAAGAATACCTTAGGTTTCAACCTAAGGTACCAATGTATGTGGATTACATCAAGTATGATGAAATTATTTCCCACAATTAGTCCTTTTAGCCGACATGGCTGACTATTGGCCGTTTAGTAGATTGCATTTAGATGGCATGGGATCATTGGATGATCCGACAAATTGACCAAATTGGGATCCTCTTAGAACTTGGAAGGGCCATCAATCCTCAAAATTCATCACCTTTGGAGTTTTATTGTACTCCAAAGGGTCCAGACATGGAAAGGCCATCGATCCTCAGAACTCATCACCTTTGGAGTTTTATTGTAGTCCAAAGGGTCCATACATGGATGGAAGACATTCACGCCAAAGCTCAATCAAATGGCTTGAGTATGCCGATAAAAGGATGACCTATTTGACTCTCTCTCTCTCTCTCTCTCTCTCTCTCTCTCTCTCTCTCTCTCTCTCTCTCTCTCTCTCTCTCTATCTATCTATCTATCTATCTATCTATCTATATCTTTCTTTCTCTCGTGAGATTACTCTATGGTGAAAGGTTGTCCAATTGGTGGTTGATTTCATTGTAGTAGTCCATTTTGATCCTTGCATGGGGAAGATGCCAGTCCTTATTTCAATTATTGAGTCATAGTCTGTCAAGAGAGTAGTGAATTGAGGTTCATGTACTAGACACAAGTTTTTGTTGTGTTGTGAGTTGGGCGCGTCGCACCAACGAACTTGCCTCTGATGATCCATTAGCAAATTCGAAATTTCATGATTGTCAGAATGATGGCAAAAAAAATCATGAAAGGTTGTCAAATTGGTGGTTGATTACACTGTAGTGCTCCATTTTTATCTTTGCATGGGGAAGATGCCAGTCGTTATTTCAATTATTGATTATAGTCTGTTAAGAAAGTAGTGAATTGAGGGTCATGTACTAGACACAAGTTTTTGTTGTGTTGTGAGTTGGGCACGTTGCACCAATGAACCTGCCTCTGATAATCCATTAGAAAATTCGAAATTTCTTGATTGTGAGAATGATGGCAAAGATAATTATGAAGTTCCTCGTGGATCCAAACAGGAGACCTCATTTCCACTTGATCCAGGTGGTTCTACCTTGGGAAACTCCATGATTACCGGAGCCTATCGATCAAACTACCAAAGAGCCTGCCAATAATGGAGCGTCAAAGTTGTTGATGATTATTTGTGTGTTGACAAAGGTTCAAATACACTCAATCAATTCCATACATCATGTGTCCAAAGACTGTAATGGGTTCCAAAGATGCACGAACTCTCCTATTAAAGGGGGCTATTCAAGGTAGATCTGTCCATGTATTGGTTGATAGTGGGAGTACCAATAACTTAATCAATTCCAAGACTATCCACGCATTGCATGCGTTAACATTAGATAGTGGACAGTAGAAGTGGCTAATGGTGAGCACTTCATTAGCAAACAATATTGTCAAGCCACTCAAATATACTTGATAAAGACTACACATTCACTAAATGCCTACTTATTCTTGATATGGGGCCTATTGATATAGTGTAGGGCTGTGAATAGCTAGCTGCGACGGCGATCTTCAAGAATCGAACAGTTAGGCCAGTCTGCCAAATCACGCAAAGTCAAATAACGCCTAGTTTATACACATGTAAAGAGAGAGGACTTGTAAGGGTATGATTATGAAGATCTTGCATTCTCGCAAAATACATTAGAGTGATTAGCTTCAAATCTCTTAATTTGATAAGTACATCATCAAGAAAATTGGCTACGAACCATAAGGTGTTTGCGAACTCTATGCCATACATTTAGCAATGCCATAAATTTAGCAAAATTAGAGGACAGCAATGGGCTATTACTAGCAAGGATTAAGAGGAGTTGTAGCAATTTGTAGATGTTTTTGCTTATCTTCCTCATCACCTACCTCCCAAGAGGGATGGTGAGCTCCTTCAAGGTCCACGTCTTGGTGCCTCTCATCCTGTTAGTTTGCTTTAGAACCTTGCCCTTGCCATCTTGTCATTAGAAAATTACTCGTGCTTGTGCCCCCTTTTGGAAGACACAATATATACCACTTAATCTAGGGTATTGTTTCCTTGATATATGATCAATCCTTTCTTTCATGCTCACATCTCCATAGACGAGCCTTTAGGCAGGTCTCCTATGCATATTGACCAAGTATTGGTAACCCTAGTTTCTTGTTCTTCTACCTCCCCATATATGTTGCATGCGTTGGCTTTGTTGTCCACTATAGTTGTAATTTCAAAATCAATTAGTTCAAAGCAAAAATACTCAAAAAGCAAGAATATTTTGTCACATATTTTGGTGACAACCTGCTTGGATCTTCATATTGCTAGAAGTTAATCTTAATATTACAAGCAATCAAAAGTGTGTTTGTGCATACGCATAAACTAAAGGACCATTATCTAGCATAAAGGGGCGATTAGAAAGGAAAGGAATTAAGGAGTAATATGGGAACAATCATATGTGGGCTCTATTAGTGGCTAGAAGGATCTTCATTATTCATCAACCCAAAGTGAGTTGATTTTGTATCTCAAAAAGATTAGTGATTACAAAAACATTCATTTCCAACTTTCATAGGCTAATGCATGAATTGAATTGGACAAAAGAATGTTAAGATAGTTTTAAGGCTTTGATAAGCTATGTGTATGTTATTGGTTTACTATACTTCAATGATAGTTGTTGCTCATTGGTAAGGCACCTTTATGAGATATACTTTCCTACAAGAAATTCCTCCATGTTAGTGTAGCATGTTGGGGTCAATTTTTTGTAATGCATACTACTCTTATTTAGTGGAGTTGTGACCTTGATTTGAGTGTATTCTTGAACACAACATATATTTTTGGCACCTCTATTGGGAAATGCAAGGTGTCTTTTGAAATTAGAGTATTTGATTACTAAAAGGTGATAGAGGCTAATTCTACGTGTCTAATTAAAGTTAAGAGCACTTATTCCATACATGGGTAAGAAATGAGTTGTTCATGTCATGGATACAGTGAGGACTAAGTGAAGTCTTGAGAATCCCCTACTCGAACGAGTCATACACAAGTAGGCAAGCTCGCAAACAAGACTTAGGCCCAAAACCACCAATACGAGTGCTAGTAGTACTATCTTTTTATTAGTCATGGCCAATAAACACTCTAGATTTCATCATAGTATTTTCTAAAGAACAAGAGAGGACCACAATGTGCACATTAACAAGTTCAACTTAGTGGTCATAGCTAATAACCAAGGTATGGCTTATGTCGGTAGAGTTAAAGTGGAATTATTCCACCTTACCACGATGCCCTGTGAAACAATACAAACTTATGCCAATAGGGTAAAGAGGATTATTCGTAAGAAACCGCAACCACTAGCTCAGAATGAGCTGGCTTATGTCGGTAGAGTTAAAGAGAAATTATTCCACCTTACCATGATGCCCTGTGAAACAATACAAACTTATGCCAATAGGGTAAAGAGGATTATTCGTAAGAAACCGCAACCACTAGCTCAGAATGAGCAAGCAGACTCGTTTGTAAAAGGATTACCAATGGGTGTGGCCTCCATGTTAGGACACAAGAAGTAGCTACATTAGATGGTGCCCTTGCTATCTCAAGGAATTAAGAAATTGTTGAAATGGGAGTTCCAATATGTCACAATTGGGTCATCCCAAAATCATGGGTATAGTCCATGGTTACCACCAATGATGACTATAAACCATATGGGTCAATGGAGCTCAAAATCCTTATATATGGAATATGTGGCCGATAGTCTAAGCCAAGTGGGGATGAGTGGAGAGCTTCAAGTATCTCATTTTCTAATGCCTCAAGCCGCTATAATCGATCCTATGCCCCGCGAACAATCTTTCCCTTTTGCCCAACGACCTATGACAACTTAGCCAACATGTCCATGTATTGGAGTTATATAAACTCCAAGAAGTCAGTCTATGATGCAAGGTAGTGCCTAATGTTATATCAATTAACTCCAGGGGTAAGGTCAAGGAATACAACTTAACTAGAATTAACCAAGAATAAAGGGATTCACCCAGCAAATACATAGTAATCCCTATTGTGTAAAATGTAAAGGTTATGAGCACATTAAAACGAATGTCCTAACCCTGAGGAAATGGTTAAGTCAAGCAATCAAAGAATATGTACTCTTTGGCATATAATTGATCATGACACTAAGGATTGCCTAAGGCTTAAAGATAATGCTCCTCAAATCCCTAATGAGCTTGTAGGAAAGGCTATGTAGACTATGCCTATGCAAGTGATGGCCTATAATTCACCCAATGAACATCAAACTTGTGTGGTCAATCCATAACCTGAGCCATGCAAGGTTGCAACTAGCTATGAGTTCATGCAAGACTATCATTTGTTATTGCTTTCAAGATCCTAATCATATGAGTAAGACATGCCGCCCTAATGCTAAGAATGCACTAAACTATATACCACTATGTGGAGAATGTCATGGACAAGCTCGCATCACAGAAGATTGTCCCATAAGGAAAATGCAAAAGTCACGGGTTGGTGAGGCTGCCAATTGTAAGGTAGTTCACTCAACTAAACCATAATGGCCTAAGGATGTGGACGCAGAGCATCCATTAGCGATGGTCTTTTTTAAAGGAAGTTAAACCTCTAAAGAGTTTCAAGTGTGTCCTAAATAAAAGGAGACTATCTAGGTGGGATAAGGCTTGTTACCCACATCAAAAATTTCAATGAGAGTTAGGTTTGAAGAAGCAGCCACATGCTTATGACTTGTTTGATGACTGATATAGAGCATATTAAGCCAAACATTAATTAGTTATAACTAGTGACTCTTCCCCTAAGTGTTGGTGAGTATTGGCATTATCTATAGTTAAGAGTAGGGATGTAGCACTTCAATTGTCAGTATTACCTCATGCAGTGGATACAGGGGCTCCTACCGTGGAAGAGGAAGTAATGGGTTGAGACTCAATATCATGACCTATGAAACCATGAAAAATATTGCCTTAGTAGGTTTGAAACCTATTTCTTTGTTATTTGGTTGGTTGATTAGTAAACTAGTACCAGTGGTTTGAAACATAAGGACTATTATTGGAGGATTATCCTTTCTAGTGTACTACATGATCCTATGTTATTGAACCTTCACAGAGACGAAAACCCCTCTTAAACAAAAAGAGAGCACATGACGCCACAGCAGGCCGATAGAGGTATACTTCGAACAGGTACCACTTGACAGCCAATCATTCTGGAAACCGATATAACATATTCATTGTGAGATTTAAAATCTTAATATTTCAGAGGTTCTTTCAGTAGCACTCCGAGCAAACTTGCATATAAGGCAAGCGCTCAGCAGTCAGCTCCCAAAACCTTCAGCCTACACAATTTAGGACTTCACTATTGTGAGGACTGCACCGCAGTTATCAAAGGCGCCAAAAATAACCACTGGGCAATTTCAAAATCAAAACCACAAGGGCCCGAGTTTCATATGCTAGAACTGAACTGTAAGAGACTGTCAACATTGCTGGTAGCAGTGTGTCTTCAAGTAACTTTTCTTTTTTCAAAAAGTAACGTACTTCAAGCGTGAGACAGGAAAGAACAGAGTACACGGTAAAAACACAACAGCCCTTCCGACGTCAAACATCAGTACCTGAAAAGGTAAAATAAGTCAGACAAATACTAGCCATAGATAAATTTGACATAATGGTGATAAGCATACGAGGAGCATATCCTAAATAGACATCCAGTAAAGCATTAATATCCTCTTGGAGGGGAATCTTGATGTATATGATACGTGTTATTCAATACGCAATCTGTGCATGGTTTTTGCACTAAGATCTGCAGTAGCAATGCATATTTGCTGCTGTCAAAATAGGGACAGCATTTACAAATCATATGTCTAGAAGCATACGTGAATAGTACATGTCCATGCAAGTCTGGTCACAAAATATTAGACCACAAGACTCCACCATGTAACCTCTATGACAACATCCCTACTCATGTCCTGAGCACCAAAGGGTGCCGATTTTAATATCCCATGGTTGTAGACACAGATTGACAAAATTGTCTACAGGCAGAGACATCACTCGGCAACAGATCATATACAACCTTAAGCCTCACTCAACTACCAAACATTGTAGGGACGCAGTTCCTTCTGCAGTATCATCAAAAAAACTCCAAGAAAACCACTATAGCAGATTAGGCAAAGGTTACTCATACATTAAAGCAGGAACAACACAGATTTCTCTACATTCAGCACATTTACAGTTCTCAGGACTAAAACATATTACTCCTCTGACACTCCAACCCATCTGCACACCCTCTGATAACCAGCAGCTTCTTGTAGAAACATCTGATTGGGAGAATCCTCTAAGGGGTTTATGGTACAGTTTGCCCAAACATTGAGGGGGGTTAGGCAATATAAACAGACGTGGCTCTTTCTCTACATACATATACCTTTGTAAGACTAGAATATGTCACCTAAGATTGAGTGCCTAGAGCTCCCTGTGAGCACCTGCTGAGCCACGACGCCCCCCCCTGGCTGCCCTGCTGCCTCGCCCTGTCCGCCTCCCTCTGCTCCCCCTCTGCACACCCTCGCCCTCTCCATCCCCCCGTCTGCTCCCCCCTCTCCTGCTTCCACCGCCCCTTCAGCTCCCGCCTCCTTGCCCCTCCTGCTTCCGCCTCTACTGCCCCCCTCTGCCTGCTGCGCCCCCGCCAGCCCCGCCCGCTTCCGCCACCTCCATCTCCTCCTCCTATGCCTCCAACTCCGACAGCCCCGCCCGCTCCCTCCATCTCTGCCTCCTTTCCTCCACCACCGTCCCCCCCGCCACCTCCTCTTTTTCCCCGGCGCCCTCCTCCTCTCCCCTGTCGGCCCCCCCCTCTCCCGCCTCCTCTCCGCTCCCTTGCCCTCTCATTCCCTCTTTTTCTCCCTCCTCGCCTTCTCGCCCTCCACCCTCCTCCTTTCCCTTCTATCCTTGCCCCCTCCTTCACCCTGCCTCGCCACCGCCTCCCCCTCTGACGCCTCTATTCCGCACCCTCCTTTTTCTTCCTCCCCGTAGCGGGAGCACTTGTGCTTGTTAAGGCAAAAGAAGAACCTTAGTGGTGACCCTTGGTCTGGCCAGAGGGGCTCTATGGCAGAACCCTCGAATCCCACAGCCGTTAAGGTTCTTCTTTCCCAAGCTAACAAGCAACAGGTACAGCAGGCAGTTCAATCCCTCCCGGACAAGGCGCTTGTGGGCAGAATTGTGGGCCTCACGCCTACACGGAGACAGGTGCGAGAGTGGAACCAGGCGAGCTTGGCATTAGAGGGAGACCACATCCAGGAGGTCACCACCTATGGACGAGGCGTTTTCCTCATCCAACTGAGCTCCCCGACACCGCCTCGACACTTGTGGAGCAGAGCCCCATACTCCTTGGCCCACATGTTGTCTACCTCTTTCCTTGGTATCATGGGTTCACAGTCGAGGACATGGATACGACACACAATGTTCCACCATTTTCGGTTACACTCCGCTTCCCAGGGCTCCCCAAGGAGTATCGAGCCATCCTCTCTCCCATTGGTCGAGCATTTGGCACAGTGCTTGAGTCCTCGCCAGGGACGGCTCTAGCAAATACTGACTACGGCGACGCACAGATACTGACTACTCGCCCTCTAAACCCCCGGCAAAATCACATGGGAGCCTTGTTCCCGACTCCCCCATCCTCATGAGCTGGACCATAGTGAGTTGGAACGTACACGGGCTTCACGACCATGTTCGTAGCCAATCGCAGTACCTGATACTCCGGCAAGAGTTGCAGAGGATAGTGGTAGGACGGGCAGTGGACATCCTTATGATTCAAGAGCACATGTTTTCAGCTTCAAACATCAGACGACACCATCACCTTCTCCCAGGGAGAGGTCCAGAGGAGTGGTCCCCTACGGTAGGATGGAGTGGAGGGGTCTGCATCTCAGTCTCATTGACTTTGGCCCCAGAGGTCTACAATCAGGGCGAGCTCATTCCAGGACGGGCAGTTTGGATGGGAGTTCGAACGGGAGAGTCTAGGATCGGGATCCTAAACGTGTATGCCCCAACGTGCAGACAGCACCGCCCGACCTTTTGGAGAAGGCTGCCAAAGTGTCTTCCGGATGTAGACTCCTAGATTGTTGGAGGTGACTTTAACAACCTGGAGTTTGGGAAAGACAAGCAGGGCGGAGCCTCTTTTTCTGAGATGCCAGCAGCAGAGCGTAGCACATGGGAGCAGTTCAGTTTCATGATCAGTGGCTGAGACCTGTTGAGAGAGGCAGTGGTAGGACAGGCAGTGGACATCCTTATGATTCAGAAGCACATGTATTCAGCTTCAGACATCAGACGACACCATCACCTTCTCCCAAGGAGAGGTCCAGAGGAGTGGTCCCCTGCGGGAGGATGGAATGGAGGGGTCTGCATCTCAGTCTCATTGACTTTGGCCCCAGAGGTCTACGATCAGGGCGAGCTCATTCCAAGACGAGCAGTCTGGATGGGAGTTCGAAAGGGAGAGTCCACGCTCGGGATCCTGAACGTGTATGCCCCAACGTGCAGACAGCACCGCCCGGCCTTTAGAGAAGGCTGTCAGAGTGTCTTCCAGATGTAGACTCCTAGATTGTTGGAGGTGACTTCAACAACCTGGAGTTTGGGGAAGACAAGCAGGGCGGAGCCTCTTTTTCTGAGATGCCAGCAACAGAGCGTAGCACGTGGGAGCAGTTCATTTTCATGATCAGTGGCAGAGACCTGTGGAGAGAGGCAGATTTCCGCAGGACACCTGGCAGCCTTCTCATCTCCTTTGGACAGAGGAGACACGATAAAACTGCTAGAGACACTAGACCATTTCTATGTTGGGGACTGGGCACTACACAGAGGCGGATCTACCGGGACTCTCGCAGGTACCACGATGTCATACCACTCTCCAGTGGTACTTCAGCCCCGCTGAGGTCTCCCCCAGAAGGGGGTCCGCATTCTAGAGGACCGCCTTCAAGACGAGGACATTCAACAGGTCATGGCAGGGATTTGGGAGCAGTCAGAGACGGCACCGTGTGAGGGCTGGGCTACGTGGGTGGCCAATGCGATTCAGAGGAGCAGTGAGGAGCTGCAGGCTCACGCCCTTCGACGGCGGAGTACCCTTCAGTAGCGAGAGCGGGCTTTGAGGAGAACCCTCGCCTCCATTGAGAGGCTCAGGGAGCAGAACTCATGTCTTCATTTGAGCATCATTTCCTCGCACCCTAACCTTCTCTCTCTCTCTCTCTCCCTTCACCATGTTTCTAAATGGTATCAGAGCCACCTTCCATAGCTGCTGCCACGTCACCCTTGCCCTAACCCTATTTCTGCTTCAGCCCTTCTTCCTGCACCCTGCAGCCGCCTCAGCCCTGCTTCATTTCACCCTGTTTTACCTCCATTTTCTAGCTGTTTGCACCCGACTAGAGCCTCTTCACAACCTGCCTTCATTGCCACCTCCATTCGGGAGTTTTTGGAGCTCTACGTGCCCTTGGCAGCCTATTACTTGCTGGTCATCTCATTGTGCCTGCACGTGTGGACCTTTCAGGGCTGTTTCGAAGTTCATCATCACCAAAATCAACTTTTATGTGCTGCTGCTGCATAGCTGCCTTCAACAGAGCCACTTCCGAGCTATTTCCAGCGTTCCAGGATACATATACCAGCCAACTTTTACTGTGGTGACCTGCTGCAGCCATTTGCAGATTTCGAGACCCGCCTTTGCCTTTGGAGCACCTACGGCAACCGCCTTTGGACTTTAGGCCCTGCTGTGTGTATTTTAGAGCATTTACAGCCACCGCCTATCTGCTGCCAACATCTACAAGAGCTCTGAAGCATTGGAGCTGTTCGAGGGAGCTGCTTTTCACTTTGGAGCTGTCCTGCGTCATTTCGAGGTGTAATCTTGCTGTTTTTTTATTAGGGTTTGCCTTTCCGGACACCCTCTTGCTGTGTTTTGATCAGGGTTTACATTTTGGAGCCTCCCAGGCTCTTCTTCGCATTCGGTGACTCTCCGATCGGCAAATTGAGAGTCATGATATGATGTCCCTTGGTAGCTGCTCCTATGGCCTTCATCGACACATCATTCAAGGGCATCCTTGCCTGGTTCGTCACCGACCTACCTCTTCGCATCACAATGTGCCCACTCTTGTGTGGTAGCTACTTCGGGATCATGGGTTCTCTGTCCTTGCTATGCATAAAATGAATGAAAATATTTCTATGTTGAGTCACATAATGGTTCTCAGCCTTGAGTTGTCCCTCTAAATTGATTGAATGTATTTGGAGTCAATAAGAGGTCCTCTGCCCTAAGTTGTCCCCCAAAAATGATTGTATTGTGTTTTACTTTGGTTGATGGTGTTGACCACCCAGTTCAAAGTAAGGAGGGATGACGAATGATGGTTTTCCCTTGCCGGTCGCAAGCTGACTGAGAAGTCACTATCACACGGGAGGTGTTGGATAGTTGGACTTGCCCTTTTCAGTATTGCGGTGGAGGTGGGATTGGTCTACTCTTTGTGTGTTGGGTCTCACACTCTTTGCTCTGAAGGGGGGTGTTGGAGATATCATAGTCAAAGAGTGTGTTGGTGTCTAGTACTAGGTGATCTAGTACTAGTCTATGAGTGTGAGTCTTGTGTGAGCAATTTCTTCATAGGATCTGAGGAGACACAGGAGATTCGAGAGTGGGGAAGTGCCTTTGGCTTCCGTTGGATACTTCTGGGCCAGATAGCAAGATACGAGGCAGTGCCACGTCTCATCATGGGACTTATCCCATATGCACTAGGTGCTAGTGTGAGTGAGTAGCCTATATAAGGCTTATACTTCACTCGCCTTGATACACTTGATGAATAAATGAAAGCCTTCTTCGTGTCTTCATTTGAACATTTGTCCATATAAGAAATGACAAATTTCCTAAAGAATTTTTTAAGAAGAGTTTCATCTTCTTAAAAAGATGGTTACTTTGCTTTGAGCAATTAACCGAAGGGACTTCAAAGAAGCTTTCTTCAAAATCCCCCTTTCCATTCTAATAAGATATTTTGAACTTCTAATCTTTCTTCTATTGCAAAGGAAACTTTGAGATTCCCTTATCAATAGCTTTATAAAACAAGACTCTTTAAAAGAATACAATCGAAATTTCGTGCCTTTCATGAAAAGGTCTCTTAAGTTACTAGAAATCAAAATTGAAGTATCAACTATGACTACATATCCTAAATCAGCATCAATAAAGCTTTGGAATCTCTTACTTTTACAACAACAAGGTTCTCTAAGGAGAGAAGATTTTGAATGCTCTTTACCTTTCTACCTGGCGGTCCAATCATTTCATGGAGGCTTTGAATTTTAACGAATCATCGCAGTGAGACAATCTTATATATCAAGCAGTGGTTTCTTCCTCCTTGTCCAAGCTCTGAGAGTCGAATGAGCTCTACTAGCTGCCTTGTAGCGAGTCTAGATTGCCACTTGTCCTGGGTTCGCAGCAGTGCCTTGAGTCATCATATCTAGCAACAAACTTGGTCCATCATCCAGCATAATATTAGATTGAGTTTTTGGGTTGTCTATAGAATTGCAAATCTTTCTTCATAATCCTTCTTTCTCAGTGATAGTTCATAGCTGAACTATTAACGCTGTGTTAGATTCTCCAAAATTCCCAACAATGGTATAAGTGTCATAACAAGAGAAATCACTAATCCGTGAGTAGTAGACATTAAAACATTATTATATATTATACGCCAATGGTGTTACATGTATATGTATTTATGATGGACACCGACTGATTAGTTATGGCGGTGGATCATCTCCGTAGATAGGACTAGTCGAGTGCATCTGCAGAAGGATGCTCTAATGTGGTGGTCTTTGTCACAAACAGGAAAAGAGCCTATTCATGAACGGGCTAAGTTCGTGGAGCAGCTGAAAGCCACTTTCATGCCACTGAGGCATGAAGAGAACCTAACCTTTTGTTGGGAGAGGTTTGGGCAGTTCGATTATGAGAGTAATGCAGATTTTGCAGCCAGGTTTTGGAAACTCTCTCTAGAGTTACCCGAAAAGAGTGAGGAAGATAGGAGAAAGAAGTATTTGGCGTGATTGAAATGTTTAACCCGACCACGCTTAACGACCTCACTAAGCTGGCTGAAATAGCCGAGAGGAAATTGAATCCTCGTAAACCCTTCAATAAGGAGCGTGCGTCTTCATCTAAGACCAACAATATAGCCACTTTTAGGAAACCAATCTGGTTTAAGAATAATAGAGGGAAGGGTAAAGCTCTTGTAAGGAATGTGAACAGCCAATCGCATCCCGAATGGGTGCCATTTCGTTCTATGACGGACGAAGAGAAGAGGAAGTTGATTAACAAAGGAAAATGTTTCGGGTGTAAGAAACATAAGCCAGGGCACCTATGGCATAAGTGTACCGTTCACTTGGCTAAGATTGCCAAGACAAATTCAGTAAAAGGGAAAGCCAAGGCATCCAAGCAGGAGGGTGAGGCTTCTACCTTGTCACCCTCGAAATCTACCCTGACGACTATTGAGCCAATAGTGAATGCTCTCCAGGAACCTATAAAAAACATGTCGCTCTCCTTTTAGAGAACACTGAAGGATTGTTTGAAAAGAGAGAGTGCAAGTTGCAAAAGAGTCGATCGATTAGCCGTCACGTCAAACTAGAATAATGTAAAAAAGGAGTAGAAGGTACAAGTACCTAGACCTAGGACTATAGGCCAAATGTGAAGTTTTCTTATGCTTTCAGAGGTGGCTGAATATGGTTGAGAATGAATCAAGATGCAAGCTTTTCACCCTCAACACAGAGAGGGGGGGAGAGTAAATGTCTGCATGTACCAAGCATATTGAAGTTCACTATCATTATGTTTAAGAGCGGTTGTCAACAGGAGACATAGAGTTGTCCTATCTTCCCACAAAGGACAACATAGCATATATGTTTACAAAGGCACTTCCTCGTCTCAGGTTCGAAGTCTTTCGACAAGCTTTACACTTCGTTCCCTTTGTTACATGATCTGACATCCCTTGTACATTCAACGGTGGCTATACCCTTTTGGATGAACATGTGCTACAATGACCATAAAATACCAGGTACTCTGAGACGTTTCCAGAGTATTTCAGCCCATCCCATGAAGGGGGGTTTGTAGGCTCTCTCCTGGTGGTTCTAGTGTTGCCCTGTAAACCATTGTATGTGCCTTGTAGGCATAAATAGGACACTTAGTCGTATGTGACACCTGCCCAATCATCCTGAAGAGCATGTGCATGTGAAGCATCTTCTGGCTCATGGGATTCAATAGCATGAGAGGCATTAACTGTTAATCCTGCTTATAGTGCTAGTGCCTTTTAGGCCACATAGGACACTTAGTCGTATGTGACACCTGCCCAATCATCCTGAAGAGCATGTGCATGTGAAGCATCTTC